>NC_134356.1:8285151-8649992 GCF_048569485.1 Anomaloglossus baeobatrachus | reverse complement strand
GACTTTGTGTACTGGACGGACTGGCAGCGGCGCAGCATCGAGCGGGTCCACAAGCGCACGGGCGAGCGAGAGGTCATCATAGACCAGCTGCCCGACCTGATGGGCCTAAAGGCCACCAATATCCACAGGATGACGGGTGAGCGGAGGCCACGGCACCGGACGTGATCTCTGTTCAGGTGTTCGGTCCTTCTTACTAAATTTTTGTTTGTTTTTAAAGGTACGAACGCGTGCGCGGAGAACAACGCCGGCTGCAGCCACCTCTGCCTCTTCCGCCCTCAGGGGCCGCGCTGCGCTTGTCCCATCGGCCTGGAGCTCATCAGTGACATGAAGACGTGCATCGTGCCCGAGGCCTTCCTCCTCTTCTCGCGCCGGGCGGACATTCGCCGCATCTCTCTAGAGACCAACAACAACAACGTGGCCATCCCGCTGACCGGGGTGAAGGAGGCGTCCGCACTGGACTTCGATGTGACGGATAACCGGATTTACTGGACTGACATAAGCTTAAAGGTAGATGGCGATCCACGCTCCAGCCACCTTCAGAGCTGCGCTCGCCATTCTTCCGGCTCTGCACCGCTGCAGATGTGGATGTGACTGGAGCTTCAGTTATGGTCGTCGGTTCTCAGCTCTGACGTCTCTTCTTTTCCTTGCAGACGATCAGTCGGGCGTTCATGAACGGTAGCGCTCTGGAGCACGTGGTTCAGTTCGGATTGGATTACCCAGAAGGCATGGCGGTGGACTGGTTGGGGAAGAACCTGTACTGGGCAGACACCGGCACCAACCGCATTGAGGTCTCCAAGCTGGACGGCCTTCACCGGCAGATCCTGGTGTGGAAGGACCTGGACAGCCCGCGGGCGCTGGCACTGGACCCCGCAGAGGGGTGAGTAACACACATGGTCCCGCAGCGCCCCCCGGTGGCTGTCCCTTACACTCTGCTGCCCCCTGAGATGGCTGTCCCTTACACTCTGCTGCCTCCCGGTGGCTGGGGCTGTGGTTCTCTGCTGCCCCCTGGTGGCTGGTGCTGCGGTTCTCTGCTGCCCCCCCGGTGGCTGGTGCTGTGGTTCTCTGCTGCCCCCCCCGGTGGCTGGTGCTGTGGTTCTCTGCTGCCCCCCCGGTGGCTGGTGCTGTGGTTCTCTGCTGCCCCCCGGTGGTTGGGGCTGCGGTTCTCTGCTGCCCCCTGGTGGCTGGGGCTGTGGTTCTCTGCTGCCCCTGGTGGCTGGGGCTGTGGTTCTCTGCTGCCCCCCGGTGGCTGGGGCTGTGGTTCTCTGCTGCCCCCCCGGTGGCTGGGGCTGTGGTTCTCTGCTGCCCCCTGGTGGCTGGGGCTGTGGTTCTCTGCTGCCCCCCGGTGGCTGGGGCTGCGGTTCTCTGCTGCCCCCCGGTGGCTGGTGCTGTGGTTCTCTGCTGCCCCCCCGGTGGCTGGTGCTGTGGTTCTCTGCTGCCCCCCCCGGTGGCTGGTGCTGTGGTTCTCTGCTGCCCCCTGCTCGTGGTTCTCTGCTGCCCCCCGGTGGTTGGGGCTGCGGTTCTCTGCTGCCCCCTGGTGGCTGGGGCTGTGGTTCTCTGCTGCCCCCTGGTGGCTGGGGCTGTGGTTCTCTGCTGCCCCCCGGTGGCTGGGGCTGTGGTTCTCTGCTGCCCCCCGGTGGCTGGGGCTGTGGTTCTCTGCTGCCCCCCGGTGGCTGGGGCTGTGGTTCTCTGCTGCCCCCCGGTGGCTGGGGCTGCGGTTCTCTGCTGCCCCCCGGTGGCTGGGGCTGCGGTTCTCTGCTGCCCCCCGGTGGCTGGGGCTGCGGCTTTCTGCTGCCCCCCGGTGGCTGGTGCTGCGGCTCTCTGCTGCCCCCCGGTGGCTGGTGCTGCGGCTCTCTGCTGCCCCCCGGTGGCCGGGGCTGCGGCTCTCTGCTGCCCCCCGGTGGCTGGGGCTGCGGTTCTCTGCTGCTCCCCTGGTGGCTGGGGCTGCGGTTCTCTGCTGCCCCCCTGGTGGCTGGGGCTGCGGTTCTCTGCTGCTCCCCTGGTGGCTGGGGCTGCGGTTCTCTGCTGCCCCCCTGGTGGCTGGGGCTGCGGTTCTCTGCTGCCCCCCGGTGGCTGCGGTTCTCTGCTGCCGGCTCTTCCAGTCACTACTGATTGGAGGAATTGGCATTTTCTTTTATGGGAAGAGAATGGCAGATTCCTCTGAATGTCGGGGCTCGGTCGTCCTGTTACGCTGCACAAAACTGAACACAATCAGACTTTTATCCGCTCCCCCCCCCCCCACCCCACACCAGCTACCAATAATTACACAGACCTGAAATATTTGGTCAATTTGTGAGGGTGGGATCAGCCTCCTGCCGGCCCCTCTCCCTCCTGTGTAAAGTAGGTCAGGACTGAGCAGAATGGACAGGATCGCTGCTCTGGAGGCGCACGACACAGGCAACATTCTACAACCGTACGTTCGGGAGCAGCAATGTAAGGGTTAACTCCACCTTGACATTATACAAGTGTTGTCTGCTGTCCGCCCGCTGGGCCCTCCCCCCCCCCCCCCCCTCTCCCGGGCTCTCCGCCCGCCGGAACCTGCCCCCCTCCTTGGGCTCTCCGCCCGCCGGACCCTCGCCCTCCCCCCGGGCTCTCCTCTGCGGTGCCAGTCTACATGTATCATGCCACGTCTTTCTCTTCTAGGTTTATGTACTGGACAGAATGGGGTGGAAAACCGAAGATCGACAGAGCATCCATGGACGGCAGCGAGCGCATCACCCTGGTGCCCAATGTGGGCCGTGCCAACGGGCTGACTATCGACTACGCGGAGAGGAGACTTTACTGGACGGACCTGGACACCAACCTCATCGAGTCCTCCAGCATGCTGGGTGAGTGCTCCCTCCCGTTACATCTTGTAACTGAGGAAAGAAAGGGTTAATCACACTGCCGTGGATATAAGCAGGAGATGAATCCAAGGGTTAATCTTCGTGATTTTTATTATTCAACGCGTTTCAGTCCAAACGACTCCTTAATCAGGAATCAAAAACCACTGATGTATCTTACATTACATCCAGAGCTGCAATCACCATTCTGCTGACTTGTCAATGATTCTCCCTGCGCTGAGGTGCAGAGGGACGATACTAATAAGGAATCGGCCTTGTGGCAGCCGCTGCTTTGGTTGTGACTGGAGACACAATGGCCGTGTGCCGGGCGCGGTTCCTGCAGGTGAGTGCGCGGCTCCCGCTGTGCACCGGGAGGTGGTCTGCTCAGGAAGCGCGCTGCTTGTGGACCGGTGCCAGGCCTCACCGCACAAAGCTCATTAGCATCATAAAGGATTTATCTCCGGGGGGAAATGTTTACACCGTGTTTCACGTAACTGATCCTCGCTGTGATGTCTCCTCCTGTGCTGCGCTCTGCAGGTCCTGTGCGGCTTCCATACTGCGCAGTATCCCTGCTTGCTTTCTCCGAATAGACGCACTTATTTACATTCTGTGGCTGGAAACCACCTCGATCTGATCACAGCTGCAGTTATGTCACAGTGCGTCAGTGCAGGACATAGGAGTGACAGGTTGTAACGAGCTCATTTTATGCCAGAGTTCCCATAGAGGTGACCTAATTCTATATATTGATAGTCTGGATTCCTACAAAACCGGCCCCGGGCACAGATGAGGACCTGCAGCTCCCTATATTGGCACAAGCCTTTGGGAGGGGGCAGTTAGCTGACGCTGCGCTGCTCACTGGTCTTTACAGAGATCTGAGCGGAGCCGTCCTGTCACTGCTGAGATCAGTGTAATGAGTGGTGAGTGCTCGGCAGCTCTGGGCACCAGCGATGATTTATTCTGCTGTAGACCTGGTGCCCGGACCTGGTGAACGCTCGTTACTGTGATCGGAGTGCTGCAATGACTGCTGTGCTCAGATCACAGTAATTACAGAGGGAAATTGTAACCCAGCACATACTCTGAGCTACAATAAAAAGCATCGGGCTCCCCCCCCGCACCTGTGCACTGGACATCCCCAGGGTGCTCACAGCCAGAGGCTACAAGGTAGGAGATGAGGGCCGCCGCCGCCTGGAGCTGCCAGGTTTGCAGTGTCGTTCTCACACTTGCACACTTTACTTTTTAATGTAAATTCTCAGTGGTCAGATTGGGCTCAGCTGCTGCATAATGAGCGCCCCTTTCTCCACAGGACAAGACCGGGAAGTCATAGCCGATGACTTGCCGCACCCGTTCGGTCTGACCCAGTACCAGGACTTCATCTACTGGACGGACTGGAGCCGCCGAAGCATCGAGAGAGCCAACAAAACCAGCGGGCAGAACCGGACCATCATCCAGGGCCATCTGGACTATGTGATGGACATCCTGGTGTTTCATTCCTCCCGGCAGTCGGGGTGGAACGAAGTGCGCGTCCAGCAATGGCCACTGCTCCCACCTGTGCCTGGCCACGCCGGTGAGCGGCTACACGTGCGGCTGCCCGGTTCACTACTCCCTGAATGCGGATAATAAGACTTGTAGTGGTGAGTGGCGCTGCTGCCGCGGGGCGTGCTGCGGTCCGTGCACCGCACTAATGTCGTCTTCTCCCTCAGCTCCCAGCGCCTTCCTGCTCTTCAGTCAGAAAAACGCCATTAACCGGATGGTGATTGACGAGCAGCAGAGTCCGGACATCATCCTCCCCATCCACAACCTGCGCAACGCCCGCGCCATCGACTACGACCCGGTGGAGAAGCACCTGTACTGGATCGACTCCCGGCAGAGCATCCGCAGAGCCCTGGAAGACGGCACCCAGGTGAGCGGGCGCGTGCAACCCACCGTGGACCGCCGCAGACTGGCGCCGCGAGGTTACATTTTAACGTTTTCCTTGCAGAACATTACCGTGGTTTCCAACAACAACCCCAACCAGAACCTGGACATGCAGCCGTACGACATGAGCATCGACATCTACAGCCGCTTCATCTACTGGACCTGCGAGGTGACCAACGTCATCAACGTCACCCGCATGGACGGCCGCGCCGTGGGGATAGTCCTGAGGGGCGAGCAGGACCGGCCCAGAGCCATCCTGGTGAACCCGGAGCGCGGGTGAGTGCGGGCCGCCGTCGGCGGGGGAATGCAGAGCTCACTCCTGATGGATCCTGAGCGGGGTCTCACCCAATGCTGCCGTCCTTCTGCCGCTCCAGGTACATGTACTTCACCAATCTGCAGGACCGCTCAGCCAAAATCGAGCGTGCGGCGCTGGACGGCACCGAGCGCGAGGTCCTCTTCTTCACCGGCCTCAGTAAACCCATCGCACTCGCTCTGGATAATAAAATGGGGAAACTATTCTGGGCCGACTCGGACCTGCGGCGGATCGAGAGCAGCGACCTCTCCGGTAAGTGTTATCACATGTGACCGCTCTTAAAGGGGTGGCCACTCAACCCTAAACGTAGCCTGTATTAAAGTAAGGACACCCCTTTTAAGGGGTTTACAATAAAATCAAGTGGGATGAAGTGACGGGGAAAAAAGTGCAGCTCCGCAGTTTTTAGTAGTTTCTGGATCATCAGATTTTCTGGATTAATGGTTTTGTGTTTGTTGCCTGACAGGTGGGAACCGCATCGTGCTGGAGGACTCCAATGTGCTGCAGCCGGTGGGGCTGACTGTTTTTGGCAACCACCTGTACTGGATCGATCGGCAGCAGCAGATGATCGAGCGCATTGATAAAACTGATCGCGACGGCCGCACCAAAATCCAGGCGCGAATCCCCTTCCTGACGGACATCCACGCGGTGACGGAGCTGAGCCTGAAGGAATATAGTGAGTGCTTCCGTCCCAGACAGTATAGCGGCTCGTCCTCTGGGTTGGCGGCGGCTTGTGCCTTGGGTTGGCGGCGGCTTGTGCCTTGGGTTGGCGGCGGCTCGTCCTCTGGGTTGGCGGCGGCTCGTCCTCTGGGTTGGCGGCGGCTCGTCCTCTGGGTTGGCGGCGGCTCGTCCTCTGGGTTGGCGGCGGCTCGTCCTCTGGGTTGGCGGCGGCTCGTGCTCCAGGTTGATGACTGCGGTCACTCTTTTTTAGAGGACCACCCCTGCGCCCAGGACAATGGCGGCTGCAGCCACATCTGTATTGTGAAGGGAGACGGGACCACGCGCTGCTCCTGCCCCGTGCACCTGGTGCTCCTGCTGGATGAGCTGTCCTGTGGAGGTGGGTGATCCCCAGACCCTAGCGCGTACACGGGCATTATTTTAGGACCTCCACCTGCATTCATCGTTTCCCCCACCTCTGCAGATCCCCCCACTTGCTCTCCGCAGCAGTTCACCTGTTACACCGGAGAGGTGGACTGTATCCCCGCCGAGTGGCGCTGTGATGGCTTCATGGAGTGCATGGACAACAGCGATGAGCACAACTGCCCCAAGTGCTCCACCACGCAGTACCAGTGCGCCAGCGGGCAGTGCATCGACTCCTCGTACCGCTGCAATGGCGAAGCCAACTGCCAGGACAAGTCTGACGAGAAGAACTGCAACGGTGAGCCGCCGGCCCTGGAATCCATATTGGAGCATGCTGGGAGTTGTAGTTTTGTAGCAGTTGATTTTTATCGGACCTCTGTCCTCAGAGATCTGCACGTTGGATCAGTTCCACTGCGGCAGCGGACAGTGCATCGGTAAACTCCGGCGGTGCGACCACAACCGGGACTGCAGCGACAGCTCCGATGAACTGGGCTGCTGTAAGTCGGCCATTGACACCCCCTCCCCCTCCCTGTGGCTGAGCCCCCCACCTAATATGTATTGTCTTTTATCAGATCCCACCGAGGAGCCGTCTCCACCTTCGACCAGCACTATCGGCTCCATCATCGGCGTCGTCCTCACTGTGTTCTTGGTCGGCGGGGTGTACTTTGTCTGCCACAGGGTGCTGTGCCCGCGTATGAAGGGTGACGGCGAGACCATGGCAAACGACTACATGGTGCAAGGTCCGGCCTCTGTGCCGCTGGGATACGTGCCGCACCCGAGCTCGCTGACCAGCTCCCTGCCAGGTGAGTGCCGCCATCTCTGCAGGAGCCGTACAAGAAGTGTCACCGCCTTATACCCCACTACATCATCCTTCCCAGTCTCCTGCACTGCAAAGAGCATCCGGCATCCTGAAGGCGCCCCTCCCCCGGATGTGACCCCTATCCAGTTGCATGTGGGTGTCCATTGTACTTGGGGGGATCGGGTTTCGTGCTGCCAGTCTGAGCTTAACCGCGTCCCCCCAGCGTCCTCCTCACGTTCCCTCCAGGTGTAGTGAATATTTCCGTTCTCTCCCAGGAATGTCCCGTGGGAAATCTGTGATCAGCTCCCTAAGCATCATGGGTGGAAGCAGCGGACCGCCGTACGACCGCGCCCACGTGACCGGAGCCTCGTCCAGCAGCTCCTCCAGCACCAAAGGAACTTACTTCCCTCCGGTGAGTCTCCACATCTGTCTGCCGAAACGTCTGCACCGTCCAATGCGGCGCCATTCATCATCGGCTTGTTACACTGGGCTGGAGCTTTGACCTGCTCACTGGGGGGCTTATATAGTCTGCGCCGAGCTTCCCCCGCTCCGCTGCTGGAGTTCCGGGCTGCGCGGAGGTGGAGGGGACCTTGGTTGTGCGGTATGCAGTTTTGCTCTCTTTACTTCTTACTCCAGAAATATTTTTGCAATTAAATTTATGCAACATTTAAATTTTCCCTTCAAAAAGGCTCAAGACAAAAATTTTATGTATGTATATAATGTGTGTGTGTGTGTGTGTGTATGTATATATAATATATATATGTATGTATATATATATATATATATATATATATATATATATATATATATATATATATATATATATATATATATATATTATATTTCACTTATGTAGCGCTATTAATTCCACTGCGCTTTACATACATTGGCATATAATATATATTTTTTTTTCTTAAGCAATATTTATGGGACCATGTGCAGTACTTGGTGAATAATGCGGTGCAAGAGTTATGTAATGAAATGAAATCTTTAGTGGACCAACCAGCAGGACTATCAGGCTGATTCTATACATACAGTTCTATACTGGCACTATCAGGCTGATTCTATACATACAGTGCTATACTGACACTATCAGGCTGATTCTATACATACAGTGCTATACTGGCATACAGTGCTATACTGGCACTATCAGGCTGATTCTATACATACAGTGCTATACTGGCGCTATCAGGCTGATTCTATACATACAGTGCTATACTGGCACTATCAGGCTGATTCTATACATACAGTGCTATACTGGCACTATCAGGCTGATTCTATACATACAGTGCTATACTGGCGCTATCAGGCTGATTCTATACATACAGTGCTATACTGGCGCTATCAGGCTGATTCTATACATACAGTGCTATACTGGCGCTATCAGGCTGATTCTATACATACAGTGCTATACTGGCGCTATCAGGCTGAGTCTATACATACAGGGCTATACTGGCGCTATCAGGCTGAGTCTATACATACAGTGCTATACTGGCACTATCAGGCTGAGTCTATACATACAGTGCTATACTGGCGCTATCAGGCTGAGTCTATACATACAGTGCTATACTGGCGCTATCAGGCTGAGTCTATACATACAGTGCTATACTGGCGCTATCAGGCTGAGTCTATACATACAGGGCTATACTGGTGCTATCAGGCTGATTCTATACATACAGTGCTATACTGGCACTATCAGGCTGATTCTATACTGGCACTATCAGGCTGATTCTATACATACAATGCTATACTGGCACTATCAGGCTGATTCTATACATACAGTGCTATACTGGCGCTATCAGGCTGATTCTATACATACAATGCTATACTGGCACTATCAGGCTGATTCTATACATACAATGCTATACTGGCACTATCAGGCTGATTCTATACATACAGTGCTATACTGGCGCTATCAGGCTGATTCTATACATACAGTGCTATACTGGCACTATCAGGCTGATTCTATACATACAGTGCTATACTGGCACTATCAGGCTGATTCTATACATACAGTGCTATACTGGCACTATCAGGCTGAGTCTATACATACAGTGCTATACTGCACTATCAGGCTGATTCTATACATACAGTGCTATACTGGCGCTATCAGGCTGAGTCTATATATACAGTGCTATACTGGCGCTATCAGGCTGAGTCTATATATACAGTGCTATACTGGCGCTATCAGGCTGATTCTATACATACAGTGCTATACTGGCGCTATCAGGCTGATTCTATACATACAGTGCTATACTGGCGCTATCAGGCTGAGTCTATACATACAGGGCTATACTGGCGCTATCAGGCTGAGTCTATACATACAGTGCTATACTGGCACTATCAGGCTGAGTCTATACATACAGTGCTATACTGGCGCTATCAGGCTGAGTCTATACATACAGGGCTATACTGGTGCTATCAGGCTGATTCTATACATACAGTGCTATACTGGCACTATCAGGCTGATTCTATACATACAGTGCTATACTGGCACTATCAGGCTGATTCTATACATACAATGCTATACTGGCACTATCAGGCTGATTCTATACATACAGTGCTATACTGGCGCTATCAGGCTGATTCTATACATACAGTGCTATACTGGCACTATCAGGCTGATTCTATACATACAGTGCTATACTGGCACTATCAGGCTGATTCTATACATACAATGCTATACTGGCACTATCAGGCTGATTCTATACATACAGTGCTATACTGGCGCTATCAGGCTGATTCTATACATACAGTGCTATACTGGCACTATCAGGCTGATTCTATACATACAGTGCTATACTGGCACTATCAGGCTGATTCTATACATACAGTGCTATACTGGCACTATCAGGCTGAGTCTATACATACAGTGCTATACTGGCACTATCAGGCTGATTCTATACATACAGTGCTATACTGGCGCTATCAGGCTGAGTCTATATATACAGTGCTATACTGGCGCTATCAGGCTGAGTCTATATATACAGTGCTATACTGGCGCTATCAGGCTGAGTCTATATATACAGTGCTATACTGGCACTATCAGGCTGATTCTATACATACAGTGCTATACTGGCACTATCAGGCTGATTCTATACATACAGTGCTATACTGGCACTATCGGGCTGATTCTATACATACAGTGCTATACTGGCACTATCAGGCTGAGTCTATACATACAGTGCTATACTGGCACTATCAGGCTGAGTCTATACATACAGGGCTATACTGGGCATACAGTGCTATACTGTACTATCAGGCTGATTCTATACATACAGTGCTATACTGGCGCTATCAGGCTGATTCTATACATACAGTGCTATACTGGCGCTATCAGGCTGAGTCTATACATACAGTGCTATACTGGCGCTATCAGGCTGAGTCTATACATACAGTGCTATACTGGCACTATCAGGCTGATTCTATACATACAGTGCTATACTGGCGCTATCAGGCTGAGTCTATACATACAGTGCTATACTGGCGCTATCAGGCTGATTCTATACATACAGTGCTATACTGGCACTATCAGGCTGATTCTATACATACAGTGCTATACTGGCGCTATCAGGCTGAGTCTATACATACAGTGCTATACTGGCGCTATCAGGCTGATTCTATACATACAGTGCTATACTGGCGCTATCAGGCTGATTCTATACATACAGTGCTATACTGGCACTATCAGGCTGATTCTATACATACAGTGCTATACTGGCGCTATCAGGCTGAGTCTATACATACAGTGCTATACTGGTGCTATCAGGCTGATTCTATACATACAGTGCTATACTGGCACTATCAGGCTGATTCTATACATACAGTGCTATACTGGCGCTATCAGGCTGAGTTTATACATACAGTGCTATACTGGCACTATCAGGCTGAGTCTATACATACAGTGCTATACTGGCATACAGTGCTATACTGGCACTATCAGGCTGAGTCTATACATACAGGGCTATACTGGCGCTATCAGGCTGATTCTATACATACAGTGCTATACTGGCACTATCAGGCTGATTCTATACATACAGTGCTATACTGGCGCTATCAGGCTGAGTCTATACATAGTGCTATACTGGCGCTATCAGGCTGAGTCTATACATACAGTGCTATACTGGCGCTATCAGGCTGAGTCTATACATACAGTGCTATACTGGCGCTATCAGGCTGATTCTATACATACAGTGCTATACTGGCGCTATCAGGCTGATTCTATACATACAGTGCTATACTGGCACTATCAGGCTGAGTCTATACATACAATGCTATACTGGCACTATCAGGCTGAGTCTATACATACAATGCTATACTGGCACTATCAGGCTGATTCTATACATACAGTGCTATACTGGCGCTATCAGGCTGAGTCTATACATACAGTGCTATACTGGCGCTATCAGGCTGATTCTATACATACAGTGCTATACTGGTGCTATCAGGCTGATTCTATACATACAGTGCTATACTGGCACTATCAGGCTGAGTCTATACATACAATGCTATACTGGCACTATCAGGCTGATTCTATACATACAGTGCTATACTGGCGCTATCAGGCTGATTCTATACTGGCACTATCAGGCTGATTCTATACATACAGTACTATACTGGCGCTATCAGGCTGAGTTTATATATACAGTGCTATACTGGCGCTATCGGGCTGAGTCTATATATACAGTGCTATACTGGCGCTATCAGGCTGATTCTATACATACAGTGCTATACTGGCACTATCAGGCTGATTCTAGACATACAGTGCTATACTGGCACTATCAGGCTGATTCTATACATACAGTGCTATACTGGCATACAGTGCTATACTGGCACTATCAGGCTGATTCTATACATACAGTGCTATACTGGCGCTATCAGGCTGAGTCTATACATACAGTGCTATACTGGCACTATCAGGCTGATTCTATACATACAGTGCTATACTGGCGCTATCAGGCTGATTCTATACATACAGTGCTATACTGGCATACAGTGCTATACTGGCACTATCAGGCTGAGTCTATACATACAGGGCTATACTGGCGCTATCAGGCTGATTCTATACATACAGTGCTATACTGGCGCTATCAGGCTGAGTCTATACATACAGTGCTATACTGGCACTATCAGGCTGAGTCTATACATACAGTTCTATACTGGCACTATCAGGCTGATTCTATACATACAGTGCTATACTGACACTATCAGGCTGATTCTATACATACAGTGCTATACTGGCATACAGTGCTATACTGGCACTATCAGGCTGATTCTATACATACAGTGCTATACTGGCGCTATCAGGCTGATTCTATACATACAGTGCTATACTGGCACTATCAGGCTGATTCTATACATACAGTGCTATACTGGCACTATCAGGCTGATTCTATACATACAGTGCTATACTGGCGCTATCAGGCTGATTCTATACATACAGTGCTATACTGGCGCTATCAGGCTGATTCTATACATACAGTGCTATACTGGCGCTATCAGGCTGATTCTATACATACAGTGCTATACTGGCGCTATCAGGCTGAGTCTATACATACAGGGCTATACTGGCGCTATCAGGCTGAGTCTATACATACAGTGCTATACTGGCACTATCAGGCTGAGTCTATACATACAGTGCTATACTGGCGCTATCAGGCTGAGTCTATACATACAGTGCTATACTGGCGCTATCAGGCTGAGTCTATACATACAGTGCTATACTGGCGCTATCAGGCTGAGTCTATACATACAGGGCTATACTGGTGCTATCAGGCTGATTCTATACATACAGTGCTATACTGGCACTATCAGGCTGATTCTATACATACAGTGCTATACTGGCACTATCAGGCTGATTCTATACATACAGTGCTATACTGGCACTATCAGGCTGATTCTATACATACAATGCTATACTGGCACTATCAGGCTGATTCTATACATACAGTGCTATACTGGCGCTATCAGGCTGATTCTATACATACAATGCTATACTGGCACTATCAGGCTGATTCTATACATACAATGCTATACTGGCACTATCAGGCTGATTCTATACATACAGTGCTATACTGGCGCTATCAGGCTGATTCTATACATACAGTGCTATACTGGCACTATCAGGCTGATTCTATACATACAGTGCTATACTGGCACTATCAGGCTGATTCTATACATACAGTGCTATACTGGCACTATCAGGCTGAGTCTATACATACAGTGCTATACTGGCACTATCAGGCTGATTCTATACATACAGTGCTATACTGGCGCTATCAGGCTGAGTCTATATATACAGTGCTATACTGGCGCTATCAGGCTGAGTCTATATATACAGTGCTATACTGGCGCTATCAGGCTGATTCTATACATACAGTGCTATACTGGCGCTATCAGGCTGATTCTATACATACAGTGCTATACTGGCGCTATCAGGCTGAGTCTATACATACAGGGCTATACTGGCGCTATCAGGCTGAGTCTATACATACAGTGCTATACTGGCACTATCAGGCTGAGTCTATACATACAGTGCTATACTGGCACTATCAGGCTGAGTCTATACATACAGTGCTATACTGGCGCTATCAGGCTGAGTCTATACATACAGTGCTATACTGGCACTATCAGGCTGATTCTATACATACAATGCTATACTGGCACTATCAGGCTGATTCTATACATACAGTGCTATACTGGCGCTATCAGGCTGATTCTATACATACAGTGCTATACTGGCACTATCAGGCTGATTCTATACATACAGTGCTATACTGGCGCTATCAGGCTGATTCTATACATACAGTGCTATACTGGCGCTATCAGGCTGAGTCTATACATACAGTGCTATACTGGCGCTATCAGGCTGATTCTATACATACAGTGCTATACTGGCACTATCAGGCTGATTCTATACATACAATGCTATACTGGCACTATCAGGCTGATTCTATACATACAGTGCTATACTGGCGCTATCAGGCTGATTCTATACATACAGTGCTATACTGGCACTATCAGGCTGATTCTATACATACAGTGCTATACTGGCACTATCAGGCTGATTCTATACATACAGTGCTATACTGGCACTATCAGGCTGAGTCTATACATACAGTGCTATACTGGCACTATCAGGCTGATTCTATACATACAGTGCTATACTGGCGCTATCAGGCTGAGTCTATATATACAGTGCTATACTGGCGCTATCAGGCTGAGTCTATATATACAGTGCTATACTGGCGCTATCAGGCTGAGTCTATATATACAGTGCTATACTGGCACTATCAGGCTGATTCTATACATACAGTGCTATACTGGCACTATCAGGCTGATTCTATACATACAGTGCTATACTGGCACTATCGGGCTGATTCTATACATACAGTGCTATACTGGCACTATCGGGCTGATTCTATACATACAGTGCTATACTGGCACTATCAGGCTGAGTCTATACATACAGTGCTATACTGGCACTATCAGGCTGAGTCTATACATACAGGGCTATACTGGCATACAGTGCTATACTGGCACTATCAGGCTGATTCTATACATACAGTGCTATACTGGCGCTATCAGGCTGATTCTATACATACAGTGCTATACTGGCGCTATCAGGCTGAGTCTATACATACAGTGCTATACTGGCGCTATCAGGCTGAGTCTATACATACAGTGCTATACTGGCACTATCAGGCTGATTCTATACATACAGTGCTATACTGGCGCTATCAGGCTGAGTCTATACATACAGTGCTATACTGGCGCTATCAGGCTGATTCTATACATACAGTGCTATACTGGCACTATCAGGCTGATTCTATACATACAGTGCTATACTGGCGCTATCAGGCTGAGTCTATACATACAGTGCTATACTGGCGCTATCAGGCTGATTCTATACATACAGTGCTATACTGGCGCTATCAGGCTGATTCTATACATACAGTGCTATACTGGCACTATCAGGCTGATTCTATACATACAGTGCTATACTGGCGCTATCAGGCTGAGTCTATACATACAGTGCTATACTGGTGCTATCAGGCTGATTCTATACATACAGTGCTATACTGGCACTATCAGGCTGATTCTATACATACAGTGCTATACTGGCGCTATCAGGCTGAGTTTATACATACAGTGCTATACTGGCACTATCAGGCTGAGTCTATACATACAGTGCTATACTGGCATACAGTGCTATACTGGCACTATCAGGCTGAGTCTATACATACAGGGCTATACTGGCGCTATCAGGCTGATTCTATACATACAGTGCTATACTGGCACTATCAGGCTGATTCTATACATACAGTGCTATACTGGCGCTATCAGGCTGAGTCTATACATAGTGCTATACTGGCGCTATCAGGCTGAGTCTATACATACAGTGCTATACTGGCGCTATCAGGCTGAGTCTATACATACAGTGCTATACTGGCGCTATCAGGCTGATTCTATACATACAGTGCTATACTGGCGCTATCAGGCTGATTCTATACATACAGTGCTATACTGGCACTATCAGGCTGAGTCTATACATACAATGCTATACTGGCACTATCAGGCTGAGTCTATACATACAATGCTATACTGGCACTATCAGGCTGATTCTATACATACAGTGCTATACTGGCGCTATCAGGCTGAGTCTATACATACAGTGCTATACTGGCGCTATCAGGCTGATTCTATACATACAGTGCTATACTGGTGCTATCAGGCTGATTCTATACATACAGTGCTATACTGGCACTATCAGGCTGAGTCTATACATACAATGCTATACTGGCACTATCAGGCTGATTCTATACATACAGTGCTATACTGGCGCTATCAGGCTGATTCTATACATACAGTACTATACTGGCGCTATCAGGCTGAGTTTATATATACAGTGCTATACTGGCGCTATCGGGCTGAGTCTATATATACAGTGCTATACTGGCGCTATCAGGCTGATTCTATACATACAGTGCTATACTGGCACTATCAGGCTGATTCTAGACATACAGTGCTATACTGGCACTATCAGGCTGAGTCTATACATACAGTGCTATACTGGCGCTATCAGGCTGAGTCTATACATACAGTGCTATACTGGCACTATCAGGCTGATTCTATACATACAGTGCTATACTGGCGCTATCAGGCTGATTCTATACATACAGTGCTATACTGGCATACAGTGCTATACTGGCACTATCAGGCTGAGTCTATACATACAGGGCTATACTGGCGCTATCAGGCTGATTCTATACATACAGTGCTATACTGGCACTATCAGGCTGATTCTATACATACAGTGCTATACTGGCGCTATCAGGCTGAGTCTATACATACAGTGCTATACTGGCGCTATCAGGCTGAGTCTATACATACAGTGCTATACTGGCACTATCAGGCTGAGTCTATACATACAGTGCTATACTGGCGCTATCAGGCTGATTCTATACATACAGTGCTATACTGGCACTATCAGGCTGAGTCTATACATACAGTGCTATACTGGCATACAGTGCTATACTGGCACTATCAGGCTGAGTCTATACATACAGGGCTATACTGGCGCTATCAGGCTGATTCTATACATACAGTGCTATACTGGCACTATCAGGCTGATTCTATACATACAGTGCTATACTGGCGCTATCAGGCTGAGTCTATACATACAGTGCTATACTGGCGCTATCAGGCTGAGTCTATACATACAGTGCTATACTGGCGCTATCAGGCTGAGTCTATACATACAGTGCTATACTGGCGCTATCAGGCTGATTCTATACATACAGTGCTATACTGGCACTATCAGGCTGAGTCTATACATACAATGCTATACTGGCACTATCAGGCTGAGTCTATACATACAATGCTATACTGGCACTATCAGGCTGATTCTATACATACAGTGCTATACTGGCGCTATCAGGCTGATTCTATACATACAGTGCTATACTGGCATACAGTGCTATACTGGCACTATCAGGCTGAGTCTATACATACAGGGCTATACTGGCGCTATCAGGCTGATTCTATACATACAGTGCTATACTGGCACTATCAGGCTGATTCTATACATACAGTGCTATACTGGCGCTATCAGGCTGAGTCTATACATACAGTGCTATACTGGCGCTATCAGGCTGAGTCTATACATACAGTGCTATACTGGCGCTATCAGGCTGATTCTATACATACAGTGCTATACTGGTGCTATCAGGCTGATTCTATACATACAGTGCTATACTGGCACTATCAGGCTGAGTCTATACATACAATGCTATACTGGCACTATCAGGCTGAGTCTATACATACAGTGCTATACTGGCGCTATCAGGCTGAGTCTATACATACAATGCTATACTGGCACTATCAGGCTGATTCTATACATACAGTGCTATACTGGCGCTATCAGGCTGATTCTATACATACAGTACTATACTGGCGCTATCAGGCTGAGTTTATATATACAGTGCTATACTGGCGCTATCGGGCTGATTCTATACATACAGGGCTATACTGGCGCTATCAGGCTGATTCTATACATACAGTGCTATACTGGCGCTATCAGGCTGAGTCTATACATACAGTGCTATACTGGCGCTATCAGGCTGAGTCTATACATACAGTGCTATACTGGCACTATCAGGCTGAGTCTATACATACAGGGCTATACTGGCGCTATCAGGCTGATTCTATACATACAGTGCTATACTGGCACTATCAGGCTGATTCTATACATACAGTGCTATACTGGCGCTATCAGGCTGAGTCTATACATACAGTGCTATACTGGCGCTATCAGGCTGATTCTATACATACAGTGCTATACTGGCACTATCAGGCTGATTCTATACATACAGTGCTATACTGGCATACAGTGCTATACTGGCACTATCAGGCTGAGTCTATACATACAGGGCTATACTGGCGCTATCAGGCTGATTCTATACATACAGTGCTATACTGGCACTATCAGGCTGATTCTATACATACAGTGCTATACTGGCGCTATCAGGCTGAGTCTATACATACAGTGCTATACTGGCGCTATCAGGCTGATTCTATACATACAGTGCTATACTGGTGCTATCAGGCTGATTCTATACATACAGTGCTATACTGGCGCTATCAGGCTGATTCTATACATACAGTGCTATACTGGCACTATCAGGCTGATTCTATACATACAGTACTATACTGGCGCTATCAGGCTGAGTTTATATATACAGTGCTATACTGGCGCTATCGGGCTGAGTCTATATATACAGTGCTATACTGGCACTATCAGGCTGATTCTATACATACAGTGCTATACTGGCGCTATCAGGCTGATTCTATACATACAGTGCTATACTGGCACTATCAGGCTGATTCTATACATACAGTGCTATACTGGCGCTATCAGGCTGAGTCTATACATACAGTGCTATACTGGCACTATCAGGCTGAGTCTATACATACAGTGCTATACTGGCGCTATCAGGCTGATTCTATACATACAGTGCTATACTGGCACTATCAGGCTGATTCTATACATACAGTGCTATACTGGCATACAGTGCTATACTGGCACTATCAGGCTGAGTCTATACATACAGGGCTATACTGGCGCTATCAGGCTGATTCTATACATACAGTGCTATACTGGCACTATCAGGCTGATTCTATACATACAGTGCTATACTGGCGCTATCAGGCTGAGTCTATACATACAGTGCTATACTGGCGCTATCAGGCTGATTCTATACATACAGTGCTATACTGGTGCTATCAGGCTGATTCTATACATACAGTGCTATACTGGCGCTATCAGGCTGATTCTATACATACAGTGCTATACTGGCACTATCAGGCTGATTCTATACATACAGTACTATACTGGCGCTATCAGGCTGAGTTTATATATACAGTGCTATACTGGCGCTATCGGGCTGAGTCTATATATACAGTGCTATACTGGCACTATCAGGCTGATTCTATACATACAGTGCTATACTGGCACTATCAGGCTGATTCTAGACATACAGTGCTATACTGGCACTATCGGGCTGATTCTAGACTTTCAGTGCTATACTGGCACTATCGGGCTGATTCTATACATACAGTGCTATACTGGCACTATCAGGCTGATTCTATACATACAGTGCTATACTGGCACTATCAGGCTGATTCTATACATACAGTGCTATACTGGCACTATCAGGCTGATTCTATACATACAGTGCTATACTGGCACTATCAGGCTGATTCTATACATACAGTGCTATACTGGCACTATCAGGCTGATTCTATACATACAGTGCTATACTGGCGCTATCAGGCTGAGTCTATACATACAATGCTATACTGGCACTATCAGGCTGATTCTATACATACAATGCTATACTGGCACTATCAGGCTGATTCTATACATACAGTGCTATACTGGCACTATCAGGCTGATTCTATACATACAGTACTATACTGGCGCTATCAGGCTGAGTTTATATATACAGTGCTATACTGGCGCTATCGGGCTGAGTTTATATATACAGTGCTATACTGGCGCTATCGGGCTGAGTCTATATATACAGTGCTATACTGGCACTATCAGGCTGATTCTATACATACAGTGCTATACTGGCACTATCAGGCTGATTCTATACATACAGTGCTATACTGGCGCTATCAGGCTGAGTCTATACATACAGTGCTATACTGGCGCTATCAGGCTGAGTCTATACATACAGTGCTATACTGGCGCTATCAGGCTGAGTCTATACATACAGTGCTATACTGGCACTATCAGGCTGAGTCTATACATACAGTGCTATACTGGCGCTATCAGGCTGAGTCTATACATACAGTGCTATACTGGCACTATCAGGCTGAGTCTATACATACAGGGCTATACTGGCGCTATCAGGCTGATTCTATACATACAGTGCTATACTGGCACTATCAGGCTGATTCTATACATACAGTGCTATACTGGCGCTATCAGGCTGAGTCTATACATACAGTGCTATACTGGCACTATCAGGCTGAGTCTATACATACAGTGCTATACTGGCGCTATCAGGCTGATTCTATACATACAGTGCTATACTGGTGCTATCAGGCTGATTCTATACATACAGTGCTATACTGGCACTATCAGGCTGAGTCTATACATACAATGCTATACTGGCACTATCAGGCTGAGTCTATACATACAATGCTATACTGGCACTATCAGGCTGATTCTATACATACAGTGCTATACTGGCGCTATCAGGCTGATTCTATACTGGCACTATCAGGCTGATTCTAGACATACAGTGCTATACTGGCACTATCGGGCTGATTCTATACATACAGTGCTATACAGGCACTATCAGGCTGATTCTATACATACAGTGCTATACTGGCACTATCAGGCTGATTCTATACATACAGTGCTATACTGGCACTATCAGGCTGATTCTAGACATACAGTGCTATACTGGCACTATCAGGCTGATTCTATACATACAGTGCTATACTGGCACTATCAGGCTGATTCTATACATACAGTGCTATACTGGCGCTATCAGGCTGAGTCTATACATACAGTGCTATACTGGCACTATCAGGCTGATTCTATACATACAGTGCTATACTGGCGCTATCAGGCTGATTCTATACATACAGTGCTATACTGGCGCTATCAGGCTGATTCTATACATACAGTGCTATACTGGCGCTATCAGGCTGATTCTATACATACAGTGCTATACTGGCACTATCAGGCTGAGTCTATACATACAGTGCTATACTGGCACTATCAGGCTGATTCTATACATACAGTGCTATACTGGCACTATCAGGCTGAGTCTATACATACAGTGCTATACTGGCACTATCAGGCTGAGTCTATACATACAGTGCTATACTGGCACTATCAGGCTGAGTCTATACATACAGTGCTATACTGGCACTATCAGGCTGAGTCTATACATACAGTGCTATACTGGCACTATCAGGCTGAGTCTATACATACAGTGCTATACTGGCACTATCAGGCTGAGTCTATACATACAGTGCTATACTGGCACTATCAGGCTGAGTCTATACATACAGTGCTATACTGGCACTATCAGGCTGATTCTATACATACAGTGCTATACTGGCACTATCAGGCTGAGTCTATACATACAGTGCTATACTGGCGCTATCAGGCTGAGTCTATACATACAGTGCTATACTGGCGCTATCAGGCTGAGTCTATACATACAGTGCTATACTGGCACTATCAGGCTGATTCTATACATACAGTGCTATACTGGCGCTATCAGGCTGAGTCTATACATACAGTGCTATACTGGCACTATCAGGCTGATTCTATACATACAGTGCTATACTGGCACTATCAGGCTGAGTCTATACATACAGTGCTATACTGGCACTATCAGGCTGATTCTATACATACAGTGCTATACTGGCGCTATCAGGCTGATTCTATACATACAGTGCTATACTGGCGGTATCAGGCTGATTCTATATATATACAGTACTATACTGGCGCTATCAGGCTGATTCTATACATACAGTGCTATACTGGCACTATCAGGCTGATTCTATACATACAGTGCTATACTGGCACTATCAGGCTGAGTCTATACATACAGTGCTATACTGGCACTATCAGGCTGAGTCTAGACATACAGTGCTATACTGGCACTATCAGGCTGATTCTATACATACAGTGCTATACTTTCACTATCAGGCTGAGTCTATACATACAGTGCTATACTGGCATACAGTGCTATACTGGCACTATCAGGCTGAGTCTATACATACAGTGCTATACTGGCACTATCAGGCTGAGTCTATACATACACTGCTATACTGGCGCTATCAGGCTGATTCTATATATGCCTTTAGTGGTCAGCTTGGATGTATAGTTTCTGAAATACTGAGAAGGAAAGTCTGTGAGATGCACTGTTAGATTGATAGCAGCTACAGAATATTTAATAGGTGGGTCGGGTTTTGCTAATTATTCCTGCCTCCCTTGTTAGTCTTCCTCTTCCTGTCCTTCCTCCTCTTCGTCCCCCCCCCCCTTTCCTGTCCTTCCTCCCCTTCCTGCCCCCCCCTTTCCTATCCTTCCTTCTCTTCCTGCCCCACCCCTTCTGTCCTTCCTCCTCTTCCTGCCCCCCCTTCCTGTCCTTCCTCCTTTTCCTGCCCCCCCTTCCTGTCTTTCCTTCTTCTTCCTGCCCTCCTTCCTGTCCTTCCTCCTCTTCCTGCCCCCCCTTTCTTGTCCTTCCTGCCCCCCCTTTCTTGTCCTTCCTGCCCCCCCTTTCTTGTCCTTCCTGCCCCCCCTTTCTTGTCCTTCCTGCCCCCCCTTTCCTGTCCTTCCTGCCCCCCCTTTCCTGTCCTTCCTGCCCCCCCTTTCCTGTCCTTCCTGCCCCCCCTTTCCTGTCCTTCCTGCCCCCCCCTTTCCTGTCCTTCCTGCCCCCCACCTTTCCTGTCCTTCCTCCTCCTTCCTGCCTTTCTTTTTCCAGTCCTTCCTCTTCCCGCCCCCCTCATTGTCCTTCCTGGGGACGGCGCAGCAGAGGATAATCCACCACAGACAGGATAGGAGTTGTCACCTGTTACTGACTCTCAGCAGAACAGTCCGGAACATTCCTCACAGCCTTCACAATGATGGCGGTCTGTCCTCCCCAGTGACAGTGCGGCTCCTCTGCTGTGCGGGGCTGGTGTCTTCCGGCCAATACTTGCTGGGAGGAGTCTGGGATCCTGGGATTTTTAAGACTAGAAACCTCTGGATCCCTGATCCCTTCCAGCGATCGGCGACTACAATCCTGAGGAAAACTCACTGCGTCTTCTAGAATTTTCCAGACTCAATCCCGTCACTGAGCTCCCGGGACATTCACTGCTCCTTATATAAAGGTTAATAGCAGCCTCTGAAAGTGCTGGTGTCCTAGGGACTGATCCCTGCCAGTGTGCAGCTGCCCCTGCAGAGGGTTCACCCATCACCTCAGGACAGGACGTCTCCATGTCACCTCACCTCACACCGGCCGCAACTGCCACTGACAGAATTTACCTCAGAACTAAGCTCCTCCCCTTCTCCTTCTAGGGCGGGAACACAGGCCTTATCAGCTCAGGTGACCAGCCCCAGTAAGGGAGTGTGGGGGAATGTGTATGCGGGGGAATGTGTGTGCGGGGCAATGTGCGTATGTGGTGACCGGCCCCGGTGGGGGAATGTGCGGGGCAATGTGCGTATGTGGTGACCGGCCCCGGTGGGGAAATGTGCGGGGCAATGTGCGTATGTGGAGACCGGCCCCGGTGGGGGAATGTGCGGGGCAATGTGTGTATGTGGTGACCGGCCCCGGTGGGGAAATGTGCGGGGCAATGTGTGTATGTGGTGACCGGCCCCGGTGGGGAAATGTGCGGGGCAATGTGTGTATGTGGTGACCGGCCCCGGTGGGGAAATGTGCGGGGCAATGTGTGTATGTGGTGACCGGCCCCGGTGGGGGAATGTGCGGGGCAATGTGCGTATGTGGAGACCGGCCCCGGTGGGGGAATGTGCGGGGCAATGTGTGTATGTGGTGACCGGCCCCGGTGGGGGAATGTGCGGGGCAATGTGTGTATGTGGTGACCGGCCCCGGTGGGGAAATGTGCGGGGCAATGTGCGTATGTGGAGACCGGCCCCGGTGGGGGAATGTGCGGGGCAATGTGCGTATGTGGTGACCGGCCCCGGTGGGGGAATGTGCGGGGCAATGTGTGTATGTGGTGACCGGCCCCGGTGGGGAAATGTGCGGGGCAATGTGCGTATGTGGAGACCGGCCCCGGTGGGGGAATGTGCGGGGCAATGTGCGTATGTGGTGACCGGCCCCGGTGGGGGAATGTGCGGGGCAATGTGTGTATGTGGTGACCGGCCCCGGTGGGGGAATGTGCGGGGCAATGTGCGTATGTGGTGACCGGCCCCGGTGGGGGAATGTGCGGGGCAATGTGTGTATGTGGTGACCGGCCCCGGTGGGGGAATGTGCGGGGCAATGTGTTTATGTGGTGACCGGCCCCGGTGGGGGAATGTGCGGGGCAATGTGCGTATGTGGTGACCGGCAAAGAGAACCGAATCTCCTTACAGCTGGCGATACATGTTACAGATTGCACATGCAGCGGTTCTTTGTGGCCGCACCGGTACAGCGCTGGCTTTATTTTATAATATGGAAAATCCTGCTGGTTACCGCTGCGCCTGCCCCTGACTCTCCCCCATTAGTTTTTCCTCTCTTGTCCTGATACAGTAAATGTAACAAACCCTCAGCTGTGAGAAGTGTTGCTTTCTGGATGTGCAGTCTCTCCTCTGGGTGTTCTTGAGATGGTTCGTGTTCGGATTGTGGCCGGTTTTGCCCCCGGCGGTTTTTGCTGCGTTTCTGTCCGGTGGCTGCGCTCGTGCACTAATGTCTTCCCTTCCTCTTCTCAGATCCTGAACCCTCCGCCCTCGCCGGCCACGGAGCGATCGCACTACACCCTGGAGTTCGGATATTCCTCCAGCCCATCCACGCACCGCTCATACAGGTAACCAGCACCCACAGAGTCATGGAGGGGCCGCCGTTCGTCTCCCTTGTCTGCGGGGGAGGGGCCGCCGTTCGTCTCCCTTGTCCGCGGGGGAGGGGCCGCCGCTCGTCTCCCTTGCCCGCGGGGGAGGGGCCGCCGCTCGTCTCCCTTGCCCGCGGGGGAGGGGCCGCCGCTCGTCTCCCTTGCCCGCGGGGGAGGGGCCGCCGCTCGTCTCCCTTGCCCGCGGGGGAGGGGCCGCCGCCCGGCTCCCTTGCCCGCGGGGGAGGGGCCGCCGCCCGGCTCCCTTGTCCGCGGGGGAGGGGCCGCCGCCCGGCTCCCTTGTCCGCGGGGGAGGGGCCGCCGCCCGGCTCCCTTGTCCGCGGGGGAGGGGCCGCCGCCCGGCTCCCTTGTCCGCGGGGGAGGGGCCGCCGCCCGGCTCCCTTGTCCGCGGGGGAGGGGCCGCCGCCCGGCTCCCTTGTCCGCGGGGGAGGGGCCGCCGCCCGGCTCCCTTGTCCGCGGGGGAGGGGCCGCCGCCCGGCTCCCTTGTCCGCGGGGGAGGGGCCGCCGCCCGGCTCCCTTGTCCGCGGGGGAGGGGCCGCCGCCCGGCTCCCTTGTCCGCGGGGGAGGGGCCGCCGCCCGGCTCCCTTGTCCGCGGGGGAGGGGCCGCCGCCCGGCTCCCTTGTCCGCGGGGGAGGGGCCGCCGCCCGGCTCCCTTGTCCGCGGGGGAGGGGCCGCCGCCCGGCTCCCTTGCCCGCGGGGGAGGGGCCGCCGCCCGGCTCCCTTGCCCGCGGGGGAGGGGCCGCCGCTCGTCTCCCTTGCCCTGCCTTCTCAAAATCTCTGCTTGCTGTCAGTGAATATAAAGCTATATGTCCTCCCCTCTCACTGATTAAACCTTTCCCACAGCTGCAGATTTGTTTCAGATGCGTCACATCCGGGCGACACATTGTCACAAGCTCGCTATTTGGCTGCACTGATGCTTTGTCACAAACCCTCAGCTGTGAGAAGTATTAAAGGGACTGCTATCTGTCAGACACGGCGCCATCCTTGGGCTGTGGGTCATGTCGGGTATTGCAGTTCAGCCACATTGGTGTAAATGAGCTGCAGCACCGCGTCCGGTCAGGGGGTGGCGCCGTTCTGACAGAGCAGCCATGTTTTGTTAATGGTGGATTCTGACACATCTGATATATATATTTTTTTTTCTCCCCCCAGTTACAGACCGTACAGCTACCGCCACTTTGCTCCCCCCACCACGCCGTGCAGTACGGACGTGTGCGACAGCGACTACACCCCGAGCCACCGGCTGACGTCCACCACCACCAAGGACTACACCAGCGACCTGAACTACGACTCCGAGCCGGTGCCCCCTCCCCCGACGCCGCGGAGTCAGTACCTGTCCGCAGAGGAGAGCTGTCCTCCGTCACCGTACACGGAGCGCAGCTACTCCCATCACCTGTACCCACCGCCCCCCTCCCCCTGTACGGACTCCTCCTGAGCCCCCCACCTTCTACGGACTCCTCCGGAGCCCCCCGCCCTGTATAGACCGCACTCCCTGCCAATGCAGCACGGTTTTAATTTCATGTACAGATTTTTATTCCCCCTTCCCCGGAGGCGCAGCGGTCGGGGGAGGGGAGGGTCACTTCTGCGGACAGACCTGTGTATATAGAGATGGATATTTATATATTTTCTTAGCTCGCTCCTTTATGGCGCCGTTGATGGCGTGAACATTCGGCGCGGCGCCTCCCGCCCCCATCAACAGACGCCTCAACTTTTTTTTTGTATAAAAGAGTCTCCTGCTCCGCGTATATTGTACAAATATATAAATATATAGAAATATCTATTTTTGCAGATGTAACACACAGAATGCCTTAAACCGCTGCCGAGGAGGCACCGCACCAGAGATTAACGGCAAAAAGCTTTTCCAACAAGGGGGCACCTTAAGGGTTAACTCTTACGATTGAGTTAACGCTTTGGCGGAGAAATTACAACTTTTAACTTTTTTTTTTTTTCTTCATGTAATATACCTTTAAGAATTAAAGGGGAACCCCCACTGATTCAGCATTTTAAGCTACAGGTGTGTCCTATAAGTTCATCACTGCAACCTGTGCTTGTCCCGATCTAGGCGGCCAGGGCATGCTGGGAGTTGTAGTTTTCCAGCATCTCCGGAGCCTCAGACTGGAGGTCAGCCGCTATAGATATTGTAGCAGAGATGCGGTGTGTAATAACCTTATTACGATCCATCCCATTGCCTCTAGTCTCTACCTACGGGTTTTTAACGAGTTATCTTTTTTTTTTACCCCCCCCCCCCCCCCCCCCCCCGCGCCCTGTGATGGTTCCTTCCCATCCTGCTCATTCACCACTAATCTAACCCTAAGAGCGCCCGGGCTAAACCACTAAACCATTGTGCACGGGGGGGGGGTCTTATTTAAATTGCAATTATTTATATATAATTTTTTTTAACCAAAGCTGTGTGTGGTCGCCCGTCTGCTGTCGGCGTCGTCCTTTTCCGGGAGCAGCCGGAGAGTCACAGACGTTCCTATTTTACGTGTTTTCTAGCTCATACCATGTAGATACTGGACTGTATTTATAAACCTGTAACATTTTGTACTCGCCGTATACCTGTGTATATAGAAGCGTATGTCCGTGCAGTACGCACACTCACCACTAGGGCGGATTTCAGGAGTTTGTCGCTGCAGCAGAAAAAAGCGGAAAGGACGGTCACATGACACATGGTTTAGAGGGAGCATTGCGATTGGGTGGAGAGTGGCGGCCGCTGTGCCGGGAGATGAAGCGTCACACAGCGGCTGCTCACTGATGGGGAGAGGACCTGATACTTGTGCTGCCCCCTGGTGTCTGCAGTAATAAGTGCAGAGCTGCAGTACCACCCCCAGCCAGGTGTGGTGCTGTTTGTGGAGTTTACTAAGCCACATGTTAAAGTGACGGTTATCTTTCATATTAAATAACGGTTGGATGGGATCGCAATGCCCCCATTTTTGGGCTAGAGATAAAGCACCCCTGCATTCCCCAAGTAATGGCCGCCTGCTCTTTGTGTCAGCATCATTAGGACCAATCAAGATTTCAGTGACCAAAGCCCCTGACACAAAGAGTTAATCAGACGGCACAGCGGGGAGCTCCTGTCGGAGGGTGGGGGGTGGGGGAATCAGCCTTTCTGCTGCCGCTGGTACGACGGATCTGCACGAGGACGTATGGAGGATTTATGTTATTGGCCAACATTTGGTCCGCGCCGCGCGCTCATACGATGGTTTTTTTTTATTTTCTTTGTAATATACGAGCCTGACTTTGTACGCTGTGTATAATACATCACCGGTGACCTGTATACAGAGCCACCGTTACTGTACACCACCTGTAACAAAGAGTTAATTTTTATAATAAAACAAAAGCTCAAAACCTGAAACGACTCCGCTGTTATTATCCGGACCACCTGCCAGCGCTCATTGGGGGGTCCCACACTTTAAACAGCCACCTGACCTGCAGAGGAAAACTCGTACTGGCGCAGAAAGCAGGCAGCGTGTGCTAGTGTGCGATATGTGCAGGTACAGCAGAGTACATATGGTGCAGGTGGAGAGCAGGACGTAGTATAGGTAGAGGGTGGTACAGTACATATAGTGCAGGTGGAGAGCAGGATGTAGTATAAGTAGAGGATGGTACAGTACATATAGTGCAGGTGGAGAGCCGGATGTAGTATAGGTAGAGGGTGATTCCGTACATATAGTGCAGGTGGAGAGCAGGATGTAGTATAGGTAGAGGATGGTACAGTACATATAGTGCAGGATGTAGTATAGGTAGAGGGTGGTACAGTACATATAGTGCAGGATGTAGTATAGGTAGAGGGTGGTACAGTACATATAGTGCAGGATGTAGTATAGGTAGAGGGTGGTACAGTACATATAGTGCAGGTGGAGAGCAGGATGTAGTATAGGTAGAGGGTGGTACAGTACATATAGTGCAGGTGGAGAGCAGGATGTAGTATAGGTAGAGGGTGGTACAGTACATATAGTGCAGGATGTAGTATAGGTAGAGGGTGGTACAGTACATATAGTGCAGGTGGAGAGCAGGATGTAGTATAGGTAGAGGGTGGTACAGTACATATAGTGCAGGTGGAGAGCAGGATGTAGTATAGGTAGAGGGTGGTACAGTACATATAGTGCAGGAGGAGAGCAGGATGTAGTAAGGTAGAGGGTGGTACAGTACATATAGTGCAGGTGGAGAGCAGGATGTAGTATAGGTAGAGGGTGGTACAGTACATATAGTGCAGGTGGAGAGCAGGATGTAGTATAGGTAGAGGGTGGTACAGTACATATAGTGCAGGTAGAGAGCAGGATGTAGTATAGGTAGAGGGTGGTACAGTACATATAGTGCAGGTGGAGAGCAGGATGTAGTATAGGTAGAGGGTGGTACAGTACATATAGTGCAGGTGGAGAGCAGGATGTAGTATAGGTAGAGGGTGGTACAGTACATATAGTGCAGGTGGAGAGCAGGACGTAGTATAGGTAGAGGGTGGTACAGTACATATAGTGCAGGTAGAGAGCAGGACGTAGTATAGGTAGAGGGTGGTACAGTACATGTAGTGCAGGTGGAGAGCAGGATGTAGTATAGGTAGAGGGTGGTACAGTACATATAGTGCAGGTGGAGAGCAGGATGTAGTATAGGTAGAGGGTGTGTACAGTACATATAGTGCAGGTGGAGAGCAGGATGTATGGGTAGAGGGTGGTACAGTACATGTAGTGCAGGTGGAGAGCAGGATGTAGTATAGGTAGAGGGTGGTACAGTACATGTAGTGCAGGAGGAGAGCAGGATGTAGTATAGGTAGAGGGTGGTACAGTACATATAGTGCAGGTGGAGAGCAGGATGTAGTATAGGTAGAGGGTGGTACAGTACATATAGTGCAGGTGGAGAGCAGGATGTAGTATAGGTAGAGGGTGGTACAGTACATGTAGTGCAGGTGGAGAGCAGGATGTAGTATAGGTAGAGGGTGGTACAGTACATATAGTGCAGGTGGAGAGCAGGACGTAGTATAGGTAGAGGGTGGTACAGTACATATAGTGCAGGTGGAGAGCAGGATGTAGTATAGGTAGAGGGTGTCTACAGTACATATAGTGCAGGTGGAGAGCAGGATGTATAGGTAGAGGATGGTACAGTACATATAGTGCAGGTGGAGAGCAGGATGTAGTATAGGTGGAGGGTGGTACAGTACATATAGTGCAGGTGGAGAGCAGGATGTAGTATAGGTAGAGGGTGGTACAGTACATATAGTGCAGGTAGAGAGCAGGACGTAGTATAGGTAGAGGGTGGTACAGTATATAGTGCAGGAGGAGAGCAGGACGTACTATAGGTAGAGGGTGGTACAGTACATATAGTGCAGGTGGAGAGCAGGATGTAGTATAGGTAGAGGGTGGTACAGTACATAAAGTGCAGGTGGGGACCAGGATGTAGTATAGGTAGAGGGTGGTACAGTACATATAGTGCAGGTAGAGAGCAGGATGTAGTATAGGTAGAGGGTGGTACAGTCTATATAGTGCAGGTGGAGAGCAGGATATAGTATAGGTAGAGGCTGGTACAGTACATATAGTGCAGGTGGAGAGCAGGATGTAGTATAGGTAGAGGGTGGTACAGTACATATAGTGCAGGTAGAGAGCAGGATGTAGTATAGGTAGAGGGTGGTACAGTACATATAGTGCAGGTGGAGAGCAGGATGTAGTATAGGTAGAGGGTGGTACAGTACATGTAGTGCAGGTAGAGAGCAGGATGTAGTATAGGTAGAGGGTGGTACAGTCTATATAGTGCAGGTGGAGAGCAGGATATAGTATAGGTAGAGGCTGGTACAGTACATATAGTGCAGGTAGAGAGCAGGATGTAGTATAGGTAGAGGGTGGTACAGTACATGTAGTGCAGGTGGAGAGCAGGATGTAGTATAGGTAGAGGGTGGTACAGTACATATAGTGCAGGTAGAGAGCAGGACGTAGTATAGGTAGAGGGTGGTACAGTATATAGTGCAGGAGGAGAGCAGGATGTAGTATAGGTAGAGGGTGGTACAGTACATATAGTGCAGGTGGAGAGCAGGATGTGGTATAGGTAGAGGGCGGTACAGTACTTATAGTGCAGGTGGAGAGCAGGATGTAGTATCGGTAGAGGGTGGTACAGTATATATAGTGCAGGAGGAGAACAGGATGTAGTATAGGTAGAGGATGGTACAGTACATAAAGTGCAGGTGGGGACCAGGATGTAGTATAGGTAGAGGGTGGTACAGTACATATAGTGCAGGTGGAGAGCAGGATGTAGTATAGGTAGAGGGTGGTACAGTACATAAAGTGCAGGTGGGGACCAGGATGTAGTATAGGTAGAGGGTGGTACAGTACATATAGTGCAGGTGGAGAGCAGGATGTAGTATAGGTAGAGGCTGGTACAGTACATATAGTGCAGGAGGAGAGCAGGATATAGTATAGGTAGAGGGTGGTACAGTCTATATAGTGCAGGTGGAGAGCAGGATATAGTATAGGTAGAGGGTGGTACAGTACATATAGTGCAGGTAGAGAGCAGGATGTAGTATAGGTAGAGGGTGGTACAGTATATATAGTGCAGGTAGAGAGCAGGATATAGTATAGGTAGAGGCTGGTACAGTACATATAGTGCAGGTAGAGAGCAGGATGTAGTATAGGTAGAGGGTGGTACAGTACATGTAGTGCAGGTGGAGAGCAGGATGTAGTATAGGTAGAGGGTGGTACAGTACATATAGTGCAGGTAGAGAGCAGGACGTAGTATAGGTAGAGGGTGGTACAGTATATAGTGCAGGAGGAGAGCAGGATGTAGTATAGGTAGAGGGTGGTACAGTACATAAAGTGCAGGTGGGGACCAGGATGTAGTATAGGTAGAGGGTGGTACAGTACATATAGTGCAGGTAGAGAGCAGGATGTAGTATAGGTAGAGGGTGGTACAGTATATATAGTGCAGGTGGAGAGCAGGATGTAGTATAGGTAGAGGGTGGTACAGTACATATAGTGCAGGTGGAGAGCAGGATGTAGTATAGGTAGAGGGTGGTAAAGTACATGTAGTGCAGGTAGAGAGCAGGATGTAGTATAGGTAGAGGCTGGTACAGTACATATAGTGCAGGTAGAGAGCAGGATGTAGTATAGGTAGAGGGTGGTACAGTACATATAGTGCAGGTAGAGAGAGCAGGATGTAGTATAGGTAGAGGGTGGTACAGTCTATATAGTGCAGGTGGAGAGCAGGATATAGTATAGGTAGAGGGCAGTACAGTACATATAGTGCAGGTAGAGAGCAGGATGTAGTATAGGTAGAGGGTGGTACAGTACATATAGTGCAGGAGGAGAGCAGGATGTAGTATAGGTAGAGGATGGTACAGTACATATAGTGCAGGATGTAGTATAGGTAGAGGGTGGTACAGTACATATAGTGCAGGTGGAGAGCAGGATGTAGTATAGGTAGAGGATGGTACAGTACATATAGTGCAGGATGTAGTATAGGTAGAGGGTGGTACAGTCTATATAGTGCAGGTGGAGAGCAGGATATAGTATAGGTAGAGGGTGGTACAGTACATATAGTGCAGGTAGAGAGCAGGATGTAGTATAGGTAGAGGGTGGTACAGTATATATAGTGCAGGTGGAGAGCAGGATGTAGTATAGGTAGAGGGTGGTACAGTACATATAGTGCAGGTAGAGAGCAGGATGTAGTATAGGTAGAGGGTGGTACAGTCTATATAGTGCAGGTGGAGAGCAGGATATAGTATAGGTAGAGGCTGGTACAGTACATATAGTGCAGGTAGAGAGCAGGATGTAGTATAGGTAGAGGGTGGTACAGTACATATAGTGCAGGTAGAGAGCAGGATGTAGTATAGGTAGAGGGTGGTACAGTCTATATAGTGCAGGTGGAGAGCAGGATGTAGTATAGGTAGAGGGTGGTACAGTACATATAGTGCAGGTGGAGAGCAGGATGTAGTATAGGTAGAGGGTGGTACAGTACATATAGTGCAGGTAGAGAGCAGGATGTAGTATAGGTAGAGGGTGGTACAGTCTATATAGTGCAGGTGGAGAGCAGGATGTAGTATAGGTAGAGGGTGGTACAGTACATATAGTGCAGGTGGAGAGCAGGATGTAGTATAGGTAGAGGGTGGTACAGTACATATAGTGCAGGTGGGGAGCAGGATGTAGTATAGGTAGAGGATGGTACAGTACATATAGTGCAGGTGGAGAGCAGGATGTAGTATAGGTAGAGGCTGGTACAGTACATATAGTGCAGGTGGAGAGCAGGATGTATAGGTAGAGGGTGGTACAGTACATATAGTGCAGGTGGAGAGCAGGATGTAGTATAGGTAGAGCGTGGTACAGTACATATAGAGCAGGATGTAGTATAGGTAGAGGGTGGTACAGTACATATAGTGCAGGAGGAGAGCAGGATGTAGTATAGGTAGAGGGTGGTACAGTACATATAGTGCAGTTAGAGAGCAGGATGTAGTATAGGTAGAGGGTGGTACAGTACATATAGTGCAGGTGGGGAGCAGGATGTAGTATAGGTAGAGGGTGCTACAGTACATATAGTGCAGGAGGAGATCAGGATGTAGTATAGGTAGAGGGTGGTACAGTACATATAGTGCAGGAGGAGATCAGGATGTAGTATAGGTAGAGGGCAGTACAGTACATATAGTGCAGGTGGAGAGCAGGATGTAGTATAGGTAGAGGGTGGTACAGTACATATAGTGCAGGAGGAGAGCAGGATGTAGTATAGGTAGAGGGCGGTACAGTACATATAGTGCAGGTGGAGAGCAGGATGTAGTATAGGTAGAGGGTGGTACAGTACATATAGTGCAGGTGGAGAGCAGGATGTAGTATAGGTAGAGGGTGGTACAGTACATATAGTGCAGGAGGAGAGCAGGATGTAGTATAGGTAGAGGGTGGTACAGTACATATAGTGCAGGAGGAGAGCAGGATGTAGTATAGGTAGAGGGTGGTACAGTACATATAGTGCAGTTAGAGAGCAGGATGTAGTATAGGTAGAGGGTGGTACAGTACATATAGTGCAGGAGGAGAGCAGGATGTAGTATAGGTAGAGGGTGGTACAGTACATATAGTGCAGTTAGAGAGCAGGATGTAGTATAGGTAGAGGGTGGTACAGTACATATAGTGCAGGTGGGGAGCAGGATGTAGTATAGGTAGAGGGTGCTACAGTACATATAGTGCAGGAGGAGATCAGGATGTAGTATAGGTAGAGGGTGTTACAGTACATATAGTGCAGGTGGAGAGCAGGATGTAGTATAGGTAGAGGGTGGTACAGTACATATAGTGCAGGTGGAGAGCAGGATGTAGTATAGGTAGAGGGTGGTACAGTAGATATAGTGCAGGAGGAGAGCAGGATGTAGTATAGGTAGAGGGTGGTACAGTACATATGGTGCAGGTGGAGAGCAGGACGTAGTATAGGTAGAGGGTGGTACAGTACATATAGTGCAGGTGGAGAGCAGGATGTAGTATAGGTAGAGGGTGGTACAGTACATATAGTGCAGTTAGAGAGCAGGATGTAGTATAGGTAGAGGGTGGTACAGTACATATATTGCAGGTGGAGAGCAGGATGTAGTATAGGTAGAGGGTGGTACAGTACATATAGTGCAGGTGGAGAGCAGGATGTAGTATAGGTAGAGGGTGGTACAGTACATATAGTGCAGGTGGAGAGCAGGATGTAGTATAGGTAGAGGGTGGTACAGTACAGATAGTGCAGGAGGAGAGCAGGATGTAGTATAGGTAGAGGGCGGTACAGTACATATAGTGCAGGTGGAGAGCAGGATGTAGTATAGGTAGAGGGTGGTACAGTACATATAGTGCAGGTGGAGAGCAGGATGTAGTATAGGTAGAGGGTGGTACAGTACATATAGTGCAGGAGGAGAGCAGGATGTATTATAGGTAGAGGGCAGTACAGTACATATAGTGCAGGAGGAGAGCAGGATGTATTATAGGTAGAGGGCAGTACAGTACATATAGTGCAGGAGGAGAGCAGGATGTAGTATAGGTAGAGGGTGGTACAGTACATATAGTGCAGGAGGAGAGCAGGATGTAGTATAGGTAGAGGGTGGTACAGTACATATAGTGCAGGAGGAGAGCAGGATGTAGTATAGGTAGAGGATGGTACAGTACATATAGTGCAGGATGTAGTATAGGTAGAGGGTGGTACAGTACATATAGTGCAGGTGGAGAGCAGGATGTAGTATAGGTAGAGGATGGTACAGTACATATAGTGCAGGATGTAGTATAGGTAGAGGGTGGTACAGTACATATAGTGCAGGTGGAGAGCAGGATGTAGTATAGGTAGAGGGTGGTACAGTACATATAGTGCAGGAGGAGAGCAGGATGTATTATAGGTAGAGGGTGGTACAGTACATATAGTGCAGGAGGAGAGCAGGATGTAGTATAGGTAGAGGATGGTACAGTACATATAGTGCAGGATGTAGTATAGGTAGAGGGTGGTACAGTACATATAGTGCAGGTGGCGAGCAGGATGTAGTATAGGTAGAGGGTGGTACAGTACATATAGTGCAGGAGGAGAGCAGGATGTAGTATAGGTAGAGGGTGGTACAGTACATATAGTGCAGGTGGCGAGCAGGATGTAGTATAGGTAGAGGGTGGTACAGTACATATAGTGCAGGAGGAGAGCAGGATGTAGTATAGGTAGAGGGTGGTACAGTACATATAGTGCAGGTGGCGAGCAGGATGTAGTATAGGTAGAGGGTGGTACAGTACATATAGTGCAGGAGGAGAGCAGGATGTAGTATAGGTAGAGGGTGGTACAGTACATATAGTGCAGGTGGAGAGCAGGATGTAGTATAGGTAGAGGGTGGTACAGTACATATAGTGCAGGAGGAGAGCAGGATGTAGTATAGGTAGAGGGTGGTACAGTACATATAGTGCAGGTGGCGAGCAGGATGTAGTATAGGTAGAGGGTGGTACAGTACATATATTGCAGGTAGAGAGCAGGATGTAGTATAGGTAGAGGGTGGTACAGTACATATAGTGCAGGTGGAGAGCAGGATGTAGTATAGGTAGAGGATGGTACAGTATATATAGTGCAGGATGTAGTATAGGTAGAGGGTGGTACAGTATATATAGTGCAGGTGGAGAGCAGGATGTAGTATAGGTAGAGGGTGGTACAGTACATATAGTGCAGGTGAAGAGCAGGATGTAGTATAGGTAGAGGGTGTGTACAGTACATATAGTGCAGGAGGAGAGCAGGATGTAGTATAGGTAGAGGGTGGTACAGTACATATAGTGCAGGAGGAGAGCAGGATGTAGTATAGGTAGAGGGTGGTACAGTACATATAGTGCAGGAGGAGAGCAGGATGTATAGGTAGAGGGTGGTACAGTACATATAGTGCAGGAGGAGAGAAGTACAGATGTTACAGTCACAGACATTTGAAGTCTGACACATTTTGGTTTTCACATTTTGCCTCTTCAGTGGTTTTGCGTTTGTCGGCTGTTTCTATGGTTACTTGTGTACACTTTTGACACATTTTGACAAATCCATGAAGTTTCTGCACAGATGGAATATTCCTGGCGCTGCCCCCGATTTCTCCAGACTCTGCCCTTCCCCCGCGGCCGGATATCTGCTCTGGGCAGATCCTGACTGGTGACTGGTATCAGTCTTGTCTGGTCTCCGCCCTTATTCTCCCGGATAGAAAGATCCGTTTATACAATTCTGAGAATCTGGATCTCAGCAGTGACCGATTTATTCCCTGTAATTCCATACCCCAATGCCTAAGCTTTATTATGAGCTCTTCCTCCGCACCGCAGGCGCTAAAAAGAGTGAGCTCCGCACCACAGGCACTAAAAAGAGTGAGCTCCGCACCACAGGCACTAAAAAGAGTGCGCTCCGCACCACAGGCACTAAAAAGAGTGCGCTCCGCACCACAGGCACTAAAAAGAGTGAGCTCCGCACCACAGGCACTAAAAAGAGTGAGCTCCGCACCACAGGCACTAAAAAGAGTGCGCTCCGCACCACAGGCACTAAAAAGAGTGAGCTCCGCACCACAGGCACTAAAAAGAGTGAGCTCCGCACCGCAGGCGCTAAAAAGAGTGAGCTCCGCACCACAGGCACTAAAAAGAGTGAGCTCCGCACCACAGGCACTAAAAAGAGTGCGCTCCGCACCACAGGCACTAAAAAGAGTGCGCTCCGCACCACAGGCACTAAAAAGAGTGAGCTCCGCACCACAGGCACTAAAAAGAGTGCGCTCCGCACCACAGGCACTAAAAAGAGTGAGCTCCGCACCACAGGCGCTAAAAAGAGTGAGCTCCGCACCACAGGCACTAAAAAGAGTGAGCTCCGCACCACAGGCGCTAAAAAGAGTGAGCTCCGCACCACAGGCACTAAAAAGAGTGAGCTCCGCACCACAGGCGCTAAAAAGAGTGCGCTCCTCACCACAGGCGCTAAAAGGAGTGGGCTCCGCACCACAGGCGCCAAAAAGAGTGAGCTCTGCTCCACAGGCGCCAAAAAGAGTGAGCTCTGCTCCACAGGCGCCAAAAAGAGTGATCTCTGCTCCACAGGCGCTACAAAGAGTGCGCTCCGCACCACAGGCGCTACAAAGAGTGCGCTCCGCATCACATGCGCTAAAAAGAGTGAGCTCTGCTCCACAGGCGCTAAAAAGAGTGAGCTCTGCTCCACAGGCGCTAAAAAGAGTGAGCTCTGCTCCACAGGCACTAAAAAGAGTGAGCTCCGCACCGCAGGCGCTAAAAAGAGTGCGCTCCGCACCGCAGGCGCTAAAAAGAGTGCGCTCCGCACCACAGGCGCTAAAAAGAGTGCGCTCCACACCACAGGCGCTAAAAAGAGTGCGCTCCTCACCACAGGCGCTAAAGAGTGCGCTCCACACCACAGGCGCTAAAAGGAGTGGGCTCCGCTCCACAGGCGCCAAAAAGAGTGAGCTCTGCTCCACAGGCGCTACAAAGAGTGCGCTCCGCATCACATGCGCTAAAAAGAGTGAGCTCTGCTCCACAGGCGCTACAAAGAGTGCGCTCCGCACCGCAGGCGCTAAAAAGAGTGCGCTCCGCACCACAGGCGCTAAAAAGAGTGCGCTCCACACCACAGGCGCTAAAAAGAGTGCGCTCCTCACCACAGGCGCTAAAGAGTGCGCTCCACACCACAGGCGCTAAAAGGAGTGGGCTCCGCTCCACAGGCGCCAAAAAGAGTGAGCTCTGCTCCACAGGCGCTACAAAGAGTGCGCTCCGCATCACATGCGCTAAAAAGAGTGAGCTCTGCTCCACAGGCGCTACAAAGAGTGCGCTCCGCACCACAGGCGCTAAAAAGAGTGAGCTCTGCTCCACAGGCGCTAAAAAGAGTGAGCTCCGCATCACAGGCGCTAAAAAGAGTGAGCTCCGCACCACAGGCGCTAAAAAGAGTGAGCTCCACACCACAGGCGCTAAAAAGAGTGAGCTCCGCACCACATGCACCAAAAAGAGTGAGCTCTGCTCCACAGGCGCTAAAAAGAGTGAGCTCCGCACCACAGGCGCTAAAAAGAGTGAACTCCGCATCACAGGCGCTAAAAAGAGTGAACTCCGCATCACAGGCGCTAAAAAGAGTGAGCTCCGCACCACAGGCGCTAAAAAGCGTGAGCTCCGCACCACAGGCGCTAAAAAGAGTGAGCTCCACACCACAGGCGCTAAAAAGAGTGAGCTCCGCACCACATGCACCAAAAAGAGTGAGCTCTGCTCCACAGGCGCTAAAAAGAGTGCGCTCCGCACCACAGGCGCTAAAAAGAGTGCGCTCCGCACCACAGGCGCTAAAAGGAGTGCGCTCCGCACCACAGGCGCTAAAGAGTGCGCTCCTCACCACAGGCGCTAAAGAGTGCGCTCCTCACCACAGGCGCTAAAAGGAGTGGACTCCGCACCACAGGCGCCAAGAAGAGTGAGCTCTGCTCCACAGGCGCCAAAAAGAGTGAGCTCTGCTCCACAGGCGCTACAAAGAGTGCGCTCCGCACCACAGGCGCTAAAAGGAGTGCGCTCCTCACCACAGGCGCTAAAGAGTGCGCTCCTCACCACAGGCGCTAAAGAGTGCGCTCCGCATCACATGCGCTAAAAAGAGTGAGCTCTGCTCCACAGGCGCTAAAAAGAGTGAGCTCCGCACCACAGGCGCTAAAAAGAGTGAACTCCGCATCACAGGCGCTAAAAAGAGTGAACTCCGCATCACAGGCGCTAAAAAGAGTGAGCTCCGCACCACAGGCGCTAAAAAGAGTGAGCTCCGCACCACAGGCGCTAAAAAGAGTGAGCTCCACACCACAGGCGCTAAAAAGAGTGAGCTCCGCACCACATGCACCAAAAAGAGTGAGCTCTGCTCCACAGGCGCTAAAAAGAGTGCGCTCCGCACCACAGGCGCTAAAAAGAGTGCGCTCCGCACCACAGGCGCTAAAAGGAGTGCGCTCCGCACCACAGGCGCTAAAGAGTGCGCTCCTCACCACAGGCGCTAAAGAGTGCGCTCCTCACCACAGGCGCTAAAAGGAGTGGACTCCGCACCACAGGCGCCAAGAAGAGTGAGCTCTGCTCCACAGGCGCCAAAAAGAGTGAGCTCTGCTCCACAGGCGCTACAAAGAGTGCGCTCCGCACCACAGGCGCTAAAAGGAGTGCGCTCCTCACCACAGGCGCTAAAGAGTGCGCTCCTCACCACAGGCGCTAAAGAGTGCGCTCCGCATCACATGCGCTAAAAAGAGTGAGCTCTGCTCCACAGGCGCTAAAAAGAGTGAGCTCCGCACCACAGGCGCTAAAAAGAGTGAACTCCGCATCACAGGCGCTAAAAAGAGTGAACTCCGCATCACAGGCGCTAAAAAGAGTGAGCTCCGCACCACAGGCGCTAAAAAGAGTGAGCTCCGCACCACAGGCGCTAAAAAGAGTGAGCTCCACACCACAGGCGCTAAAAAGAGTGAGCTCCGCACCACATGCACCAAAAAGAGTGAGCTCTGCTCCACAGGCGCTACAAAGAGTGCGCTCCTCATCACATGCGCTAAAAAGAGTGCGCTCCGCACCACAGGCGCTAAAAAGAGTGCGCTCCGCACCACAGGCGCTAAAAGGAGTGCGCTCCGCACCACAGGCGCTAAAGAGTGCGCTCCTCACCACAGGCGCTAAAGAGTGCGCTCCTCACCACAGGCGCTAAAAGGAGTGGACTCCGCACCACAGGCGCCAAGAAGAGTGAGCTCTGCTCCACAGGCGCCAAAAAGAGTGAGCTCTGCTCCACAGGCGCTACAAAGAGTGCGCTCCGCACCACAGGCGCTAAAAGGAGTGCGCTCCTCACCACAGGCGCTAAAGAGTGCGCTCCTCACCACATGCGCTAAAGAGTGCGCTCCTCACCACAGGCGCTAAAAGGAGTGGGCTCCGCACCACAGGCGCCAAAAAGAGTGAGCTCTGCTCCACAGGCGCTAAAAAGAGTGAGCTCCGCATCACATGCGCTAAAAAGAGTGAGCTCTGCTCCACAGGCGCCAAAAAGAGTGAGCTCTGCTCCACAGGCGCTACAAAGAGTGCGCTCCGCATCACATGCGCTAAAAAGAGTGAGCTCTGCTCCACAGGCGCTAAAAAGAGTGAGCTCCGCATCACAGGCGCTAAAAAGAGTGAGCTCCGCACCACAGGCGCTAAAAAGAGTGAGCTCCACACCACAGGCGCTAAAAAGAGTGAGCTCTGCTCCACATGCACCAAAAAGAGTGAGCTCTGCTCCACAGGCGCTACAAAGAGTGCGCTCCGCATCACATGCGCTAAAAAGAGTGCGCTCCACACCACAGGCGCTAAAAAGAGTGCGCTCCGCACCACAGGCGCTAAAAGGAGTGCGCTCCGCACCACAGGCGCTAAAAAGAGTGCGCTCCGCACCACAGGCGCTAAAAAGAGTGCGCTCCGCACCACAGGCGCTAAAAAGAGTGCGCTCCGCACCACAAGCGCTAAAAAGAGTGCGCTCCGCACCACAAGCGCTAAAAAGAGTGCGCTCCGCACCACAAGCGCTAAAAAGAGTGCGCTCCGCATCACAGGCGCTGACAAGAAAAACCAAATCACGAAATGCTGATACATAATAACGAAGTGTAATGTAAAATAAGAAAATCAGGATACAATGTAACGCATGTCGCGCTGGTGTAGGACGGCGCCATCTAGTGTGCAGGGATATAACCACATCTGATAAATACAGAATGGCTCGGTAATGCACACTACTCACACAGACTTTGGGATATTTAGCTTTAAATTTATGTAAAACATTAAAAAGTTCAGGCTACCGTGATATTTTATCATGACTGTGGGCAAAAAAAGCGAGAGCAGCAACGGTGATTTCCTCATCTATCACAATGCACTGAAACACGAGCCGATATCAGCGGTTCTTATACCCTCCAGTGTCTCAGTAACTTGTCCGGTGGTCTTGAGCATCACTTCCAGCTGATGACGGCGCCTCCTGCTGGTCACAAGTGAAGTATTTGTCTGCAAAGGGCGACCCTCAGGTCATTGAGGTTCTGCCTCTACACGTCGGCTCTGCTGATCCCATAGGTTTTCTATGGGGTTCAGGTCTGGAGAAAGTGCTTGAGGTCCCACAGTCTCCAGCAGCCGTTCTCTAATGATGTGACCTCGATGAGCTGCAGCATAGTCCTCCATGAAGATATTTGGCCGGTGTTGTTCCTGCAGAGGAATAATGATGTTATCTCAATAGTCGGAGCTGTCACTGCACCATTCACACAGTGCAGGGCCATTCTTTATTATGTAGACACACCGGCCCACAATGTAACACCAGCCCCCCTAAAGGCTCGTCTGGTGCCAGCAGTGGCTGATGCACAGCGCTCTCCGTAATGTCTCCATCATCGGTGGTGGCCATCATTTATAGAATAGACTTTGATAAGTGACCGCACAGAGGCCACTGGTCCCTTGTGTAGTGTAAATGACGCCTGTGTCTGCTGGTGAGGTCACGTACCTTGCAGGTCATCTAGCACGCAGACCACACTCATGGAAACGGTTTTGAATGGTCTGACATTACACTTGTTGCCTCTCACATCCCTTAAATGTGTCTGGAGTTGTGTGGCATTCTTCATCCAGTTCAGAGCATTGTTCACATCTGTGTGGGATGTGGCCAGAGGACATCCACTTCATAAGCTTTCTATGACTTCCAGTCTCTCTGTGTACAACCGGCTGGTGACACTCTGTGCTGCTCTAAGCTCAGCGGCCACTTCTCTGCCTTTCTATGACTCTTCCAGTCTCTCTGCATCTCTGTATAACCTGCTGGTGACACTCTGTGACAATCTAAGCTCAGTGGCCACTTCTCTTCCTTTCTGTGACTCTTCCAGTCTCTCTGTATCTCTGTATAACCTGCTGGTGACGCTCTGTGACACTCTGAGCTCAGTGGTCACTTCTCCGCCTTTCTGTGACTCTCCCAGTCTCTCTGTGTCTCTGTATAACCTGCTGGTGACACTCTGTGACACTCTGAGCTCAGTGGCCACTTCTCCGCCTTTCTGTGACTCTTCCAGTCTCTGTGTCTCTGTACAACCTGCTGGTGACACTCTGTGACACTCTGAGCTCAGTGGCCACTTCTCTGCCTTTCTGTGACTTCCAGTCTCTCTGCATCTCTGTATAACCTGCTGCTGACACTCTGTGACACTCTGAGCTCAGTGGCCATTTCTCTGCCTTTCTATGACTCTTCCAGTCTCTCTGTGTCTCTGTATAACCTGCGGGTGACACTCTGTGACACTCTGAGCTCAGTGGCCATTTCTCTGCCTTTCTATGACTCTTTCAGTCTCTCTGTGTCTCTGTACAACCTGCGGGTGACACTCTGTGACACTCTGAGCTCAGTGGCCACTTCTCTGCCTTTCTATGACTTTTTCAGTCTCTCTGTGTCTCTGTACAACCTGCTGGTGACACTCTGTGACACTCTGAGCTCAGTGGCCACTTCTCTGCCTCTGTGACTCTCCCAGTCTCTCTGCATCTCTCTATAACCTGCTGGTGATGCTCTGTGACACTCTGAGCTCAGTGGCCATTTCTCTGCCTTTCTATGACTCTTCCAGTCTCTCTGTGTCTCTGTATAACCTGTGGGTGACACTCTGTGACACTCTGAGCTCAGTGGCCTCTTCTCTGCCTTTCTGTGACTTCCAGTCTCTCTGTGTCTCTGTATAACCTGCGGGTGACGCTCTGTGACACTCTGAGCTCAGTGACCTCTTCTCTGCCTTTCTGTGACTTCCAGTCTCTCTGTGTCTCTGTATAACCTGCGGGTGACGCTCTGTGACACTCTAAGCTCAGTGGCCACTTGTCTGCCTTTCTGTGACTTCCAGTCTCTCTGTGTCTCTGTATAACCTGCGGGTGACGCTCTGTGACACTCTGAGCTCAGTGGCCTCTTCTCTGCCTTTCTGTGACTTCCAGTCTCTCTGTGTCTCTGTATAACCTGCGGGTGACGCTCTGTGACACTCTGAGCTCAGTGACCTCTTCTCTGCCTTTCTGTGACTTCCAGTCTCTCTGTGTCTCTGTATAACCTGCGGGTGACGCTCTGTGACACTCTAAGCTCAGTGGCCACTTGTCTGCCTTTCTGTGACTTCCAGTCTCTCTGTGTCTCTGTATAACCTGCGGGTGACGCTCTGTGACACTCTGAGCTCAGTGGCCTCTTCTCTGCCTTTCTGTGACTTCCAGTCTCTCTGTGTCTCTGTATAACCTGCGGGTGACGCTCTGTGACACTCTGAGCTCAGTGGCCTCTTCTCTGCCTTTCTGTGACTTCCAGTCTCTCTGTGTCTCTGTATAACCTGCTGGTGACATTCTGTGACACTCTAAGCTCAGTGGCCTCTTCTCTGCCTTTCTGTGACTTCCAGTCTCTCTGTGTCTCTGTATAACCTGCTGGTGACATTCTGTGACACTCTAAGCTCAGTGGCCTCTTCTCTGCCTTTCTGTGACTTCCAGTCTCTCTGTGTCTCTGTATAACCTGCTGGTGACATTCTGTGACACTCTAAGCTCAGTGGCCTCTTCTCTGCCTTTCTGTGACTTCCAGTCTCTCTGTGTCTCTGTATAACCTGCTGGTGACACTCTGTGACACTCTGAGCTCAGTGGCCACTTCTCTGCCTTTCTGTGACTTCCAGTCTCTCTGTGTCTCTGTATAACCTGCGGGTGACGCTCTGTGACACTCTGAGCTCAGTGGCCATTTCTCTGCCTTTCTATGACTCTTCCAGTCTCTCTGTGTCTCTGTATAACCTGTGGGTGACACTCTGTGACACTCTGAGCTCAGTGGCCTCTTCTCTGCCTTTCTGTGACTTCCAGTCTCTCTGTGTCTCTGTATAACCTGCGGGTGACGCTCTGTGACACTCTGAGCTCAGTGGTCATTTCTCTGCCTTTCTGTGACTTCCAGTCTCTCTGTGTCTCTGTATAACCTGCGGGTGACGCTCTGTGACACTCTAAGCTCAGTGGCCACTTCTCTGCCTTTCTGTGACTTCCAGTCTCTCTGTGTCTCTGTATAACCTGCGGGTGACACTCTGAGCTCAGTGGCCTCTTCTCTGCCTTTCTGTGACTTCCAGTCTCTCTGTGTCTCTGTATAACCTGCTGGTGACACTCTCTGACGCTCTGAGCTCAGTGGCCTCTTCTCTGCCTTTCTGTGACTTCCAGTCTCTCTGTGTCTCTGTATAACCTGCGGGTGACGCTCTGTGACACTCTGAGCTCAGTGGCCTCTTCTCTGCCTTTCTGTGACTTCCAGTCTCTCTGTGTCTCTGTATAACCTGCGGGTGACGCTCTGTGACACTCTAAGCTCAGTGGCCTCTTCTCTGCCTTTCTGTGACTTCCAGTCTCTCTGTGTCTCTGTATAACCTGCGGGTGACGCTCTGTGACACTCTAAGCTCAGTGGCCACTTCTCTGCCTTTCTGTGACTTCCAGTCTATCTGTGTCTCTGTATAACCTGCGGGTGACACTCTGAGCTCAGTGGCCTCTTCTCTGCCTTTCTGTGACTTCCAGTCTCTCTGTGTCTCTGTATAACCTGCTGGTGACACTCTGTGACACTCTAAGCTCAGTGGCCTCTTCTCTGCCTTTCTGTGACTTCCAGTCTCTCTGTGTCTCTGTATAACCTGCGGGTGACGCTCTGTGACACTCTAAGCTCAGTGGCCTCTTCTCTGCCTTTCTGTGACTCTTCCAGTCTCTCTGTGTCTCTGTATAACCTGCGGGTGACGCTCTGTGACACTCTAAGCTCAGTGGCCTCTTCTCTGCCTTTCTGTGACTTCCAGTCTCTCTGTGTCTCTGTATAACCTGCGGGTGACGCTCTGTGACACTCTGAGCTCAGTGGCCTCTTCCGTCTGAGAACATGCTGCTTGAAGCCTCACAATGGCGCGGCGCTGCTGATCAATTGTTAGGTGTCCTCTTGATCTTACAATGAGGAGGAAGGGTTAATTCTAACTGAACCCAAAATTGATTGGACGATTCATGGATCAAACACCTGATGTGAATTTTGCCATTAGGCTCCTTGTTAGAGAACAGCAAGTTGTGCAAAAAGTCCTGAAACATTGGACAATTAGACATGAGCAGTCAGAAGATTAGAGAAGGTCGCATTAAGGTCACCTGAGGTCAGAGGTCATTGTAGGGTCATCCTGAAAGTCAATACCCCTCACCCTTTTGTGAGCGCTGTACATGGATCTCCGCAGTCACATATGTTTTATCAACATGAAGGATAAACTGCGATCTGTAGAGACAAAGGATCATCACACAGGTAAGAGCGTCCTGCACGAGGACGAAGAGATCACACAGAGCGGATCCTCTGATAGAGAGGATCTATTCAGTGCAGAAAACGGATAAGAAATGAAGAGGAGACACGGTAAAGAGGAGAACGAGCTCCCGTCTGATGGGGGTGACGGGGTGCGGGTGTCTGCGGGCAACAACTGAAGCAGGAATCCTGCTGATATTTCACAATGTGGAAAAAAGGGTTTTATGTTAAATGTATTTGAAAATAACATTACTATCAATATTTTAAAAGATTAAATAAGTAAATATTACAGGATCCAACAATCACAATAGATATCACAGCTCCCCTCCTCCCCTCTCCTGCACAATGACTGATAACCCCTCTATATATAGTAGATAGCACAGGTTCCACCTTTCACAATAGGTGATGTCACAGCTCACCTCCTCCAGTACAATGACTGATAACACCTACAGTAGATAACACACAGGATCCACCATTCACAATAGATGATGTCACAGCACACCTCCTCCTTCTCCTGTACAATGACTGATAACACTTCTATATACATTAGATAACACAGGATCCACCTTTCACAATAGATGATGTCACAGCTCACCTCCTTCTTTTCCTGTACAATGCCTGATAACACCTCTATATACAGTAGATAACACAGGATCCACCATTCATAATAGGTGATGTCACAGCTCACCTCCTCGTGTACAATGACTGATAACACCTCTATATACAGTAGATAACACACAGGATCCACCATTTACAATAGGTGATGTCACAGCTCACCTCCTCCTCCTGTACAATGACTGATAACACCTCTATATACAGCAGTTAACAGGATCCACCTTTCACAATAGGTGATATTACAGCTCACCTCCTCCTCCTCCTCTACAATGACCTGTGACTCATTCCCTGGTATTGGTAGTGTTGGGGGTCTGCTGTATATTCTGTTGGGGGGTTTTTGCCTTTACAGATCTTCCTCCTTGTTCATTTTATTAACCCTATGATAAATATTACACGATTCCCTTTCTGTGTATTTGTTCCTGTGCTGGGCGCTGTTATTTCGCTGTCCACCAGATGGCGACACGTTACTGCAGCATTTTCTTGCATTCAGGCTTCATTACATTACATTGTATCACTGAAGATCAGAGAATTGTCCTGAGAGGTGAATTACTGCAGAAGGGGTTATTAATCTCTGACTTTCTCATAGGAACCAATACCAATACTAATAAGGGGGTCCATGTGGAGGAGGGGTGACTATAAGGGTGTAATAGCCATTGTAATATGAATGTAGAAGGTATAAAGTATAAAGTATCAGGGTCAAACATGCCATAGAGTAAATGCACATAAGAGCGGTATTATTAGAGAATAGATGACATTATGTAGGTATCAGCAGCATTGTATGTAAGGCTAGAATCCCTGCCTACAGGCCTCTAATACACTATCCCTTCTCCAGCAGCTCACCCTACACTAAATGCACATAAGAGCGGTATTATTAGAGAATAGATGACATTATGTAGGTATCAGCAGCATTGTATGTAAGGCTAGAATCCCTGCCTACAGGCCTCTAATACACTATCCCTTCTCCAGCAGCTCACCCTACACTAAATGCACATAAGAGCGGTATTATTAGAGAATAGATGACATTATGTAGGTATCAGCAGCATTGTATGTAAGGCTAGAATCACTGCCCACAGGCCTCTAATACACTATCCCTTCTCCAGCAGCTCACCCTACACTAAATGCACATAAGAGCGGTATTATTAGAGAATAGATGACATTATGTAGGTATCAGCAGCATTGTATGTAAGGCTAGAATCCCTGCCCACAGGCCTCTAATACACTATCCCTTCTCCAGCAGCTCACCCTACACTAAATGCACATAAGAGCGGTATTATTAGAGAATAGATGACATTATGTAGGTATCAGCAGCACGGTGTGTAAGGCTAGAATCCCTGCCTACAGACCTCCATACACTATCCCTTCTCCAGCAGCTCACCCTACACTAAATGCACATAAGAGCGGTATTATTAGAGAGTAGATGATATTATGTATGTATCAGCAGCACAGTGTGTAAAGCTAGAATCCCTGCCTACAGGCTTCTATACATTAGCCCTACTCCAGCAGCTCACCCTACACTAAATGCACATAAGAGCGGTATTATTACAGAATAGATGACATTATGTAGGTATCAGCAGCACAGTGTGTAAGGCTAGAATCCCTGCCTACAGGCCTCTATACACTATTCCTAATCCAGCAGCTCTCTCTACACTAAATGCACATAAGAGCGGTATTATTAGAGAATAGATTAAGTTTTGTAGATATCAGCAGCATGGTATGTAAGGCTAGAATTCCTGCCTATTGGCCTCTATACACTATCCCTATTCCAGCAGCTCTACCTACAGCAAATGCACATAAGAGCGGTATTATTAGAGAATAGATGACATTATGTAGGTGTCAGCAGCAAGGTCTGTAAGGCTAGAATCCCTGCTTACAAGCTTCCATACACTATCCCTTCTCCAGCAGCTCTCCCTACAGTAAATGCATATAAGAGCGCGATTATTAGAGAATAGATAGCATTATGTAGGTGTCAGCAGCACGGTGTGTAAAGATAGAATCCCTGCCTATTGGCCTCTATATAGTATCCCTTCTCCAGCAGCTCACCCTACAGTAAATGCACATAAGAGCGGTATTATTAGAGAATAGAATGTATCAATTAGCCCTGAGAAGGTGCTGTTTATTCCCTATTGTAGCAGCACACACGGTCCCTCCTCCAGCTGAATCTCTCCATAGTCCCTACACTATTTCTGGATACAGTGCAGTAAACACGGCGTCTGTGGATCTTACAAAGACTTGGTAACTCTATGTGGCCGATTAATAACAGGGATGCCAGAAGTCAAGATGGCTACAGCATTAGTATGATTGGCCGGCAATCCCTGCGTGTTTAGTGGCTGAAAAAAAAGCAGTTCCATCGCTCGCAGCACACACTGTCAGGATTCTCCGGTGAATGGAGCGCGGCTGAGCATGTCTGGCTGGACTGTGGCCGGGATTGTGATAATCGCGTACTTGTGCTCACATGACCGGAGAATCCTGACAGTGCGCACAGTGAAGATTCACAAGTGCAAACATTTCTGCCAAACCTGGACAATCCCTTTAAGGTGTTATACTCCAGAATTCTGATATAAACACCTGTAGCCACAAGATTTTGGAACAATTTGTGCAAAAATATTGCGAATTTTGTCGTTTTTACTCCAGTCCTGACTATCTGCACCAAAACGGCCGAACCAGCGCCGGACTAATCCGTTAAAAGTTCTGGTGTAACGTACCCCTGAATCGTGCTACAGTCCCTTAGAGGAGGAACATGTCTGGGGGAGGCAGTAAAGGCGTGACCCCCTCAGAGAATTAGGGCCCCCCTCAGAGAATTAGGGCCCCCCTCAGAGAATTAGGGCCCCCATCAGAGAATTAGGGGCCCCCTCAGAGAATTAGAGGCCTCCTCAGAGAATTAGGGCCCCCCCATCAGAGCATTAGGGCCCCCCTCAGAGAATTAGGGCCCCCCCATCAGAGCATTAGGGCCCCCCTCAGAGAATTAGGGCCCCCCTCAGAGAATTAGGGCCCCCCATCAGAAAATTAGGGGCCCCCTCAGAGAATTAGGGGCCCCCTCAGAGAATTAGAGGCCCCGCTCAGAGAATTAGGACCTCACATCAGAGAATTAGGGGCCCCCTCAGAGAATTAGAGGCCCCCCTCAGAGAATTAGGGCCCCCCTCATAGAATTAGTGCCCCCCTCAGAGAATTAGGGCCCCCCTCAAAGAATTAGGGGCCCCCCTAAGAGAATTAGAGGCCCACCTCAGAGAATTAGGGGCCCCCATCAGAAAATTAGGGGCCCCCTTCAAAGAATTAGGGGCCCCCTCAGAGAATTAGGGGCTCTCCATCAGAGAATTAGGGCCCCCCCTCAGAGAAGTAAAGGCCCCTCTCAGAGAATTAGGGGCCCCTCTCAGAGAATTAGGGCCCCTCTCAGAGAATTAGAGGACCCCTCAGAGAATTAGGGCACCCCTCTCAGAGAATTAACGGACCCCTCAGAGAATTAGGGCCCCCCCTCAGAGAATTCGGGCCCCCCTCAGAGAATTAGGGGCCCCCATCAGAGATTTAGGGCCCCCCTCAGAGAATTAGGGCCCTCACTCAGAGAATTAGGGGCCCCCATCAGAGAATTAGGGGCCCCTCTCAGAGAATTAGAGGCCCCTCTCAGAGAATTAGAGGCCCCTCTCAGAGAATTAGAGGACCCCTCAGAGAATTAGGGCCCCCTCAGAGAATTAGGGGCCCCCCTCAGAGAATTAGGGGCCCCCCTCAGAGAATTAGGGCCCTCACTCAGAGAATTAGGGGCCCCCATCAGAGAATTAGGGGCCCCTCTCAGAGAATTGGGCCCCCCCTCAGAGAATTAGGGGCCCCATCAGAGAATTGGGACCCCCCTCAGAGAATTAGGGCCCCCCATCAGAGAATTAGGTGACCCCCTCAGAGATTTAGGGGCCCCCATCAGAGAATTAGGGTCCCCATCAGAGAATTAGGGGCCCCCATTAGAGAATTGAGACCCCCCCTCAGAGAATTGAGACCCCCCTCAGAGAATTAGGGTCCCCCATCAGAGAATTAGGGGCCCCCATCAGAGAATTAGGGCCCCCATCAGAGAATTAGGGTCCCCCATCAGAGAATTAGGGGCCCCCATCAGAGAATTAGGGCCCCCCTCAGAGAATTAGGGGCCCCCATCAGAGAATTAGGGCCCCCCTCAGAGAATTAGGGGCCCCCATCAGAGAATTGGGACCCCCCTCAGAGAATTAGGGTCCCCCATCAGAGAATTAGGTGACCCCCTTAGAGATTTAGGGGCCCCATCAGAGAATTAGGGGCCCCCATTAGAGAATTGAGACCCCCTCAGAGAATTAGGGGCCCCCATCAGAGAATTAGGGTCCCCCATCAGAGAATTAGGGGCCCCCATCAGAGAATTAGGGCCCCCATCAGAGAATTAGGGGCCCCCATCAGAGAATTAGGGCCCCCCTCAGAGAATTAGGGGCCTCCATCAAAGAATTAGGGCCCCATCAGAGAATTAGGGGTACCCAACAGAGAATTAGGGCCCCCCTCAGAGAATTAGGGCCCCCCTCAGAGAATTAGGGCCCCCCTCAGAGAATTAGAGCCCCCCCTCAGAGAATTAGGGGCCCCCATCAGAAAATTAGGGGCCCCCTTCAGAGAATTAGGGGCCCCCTCAGAGAATTAGGGGCTCTCCATCAGAGAATTATTCGCCCCCCCCCCTCAGAGAATTAAAGGCCCCTCTCAGAGAATTAGAGGCCCCCCTCAGAGAATTAGGGCCCCCCTCAGAGAATTAGAGGACCCCTCAGAGAATTAGGGGCCCCCATCAGATAATTAGGGGGCCCCTTCAGAGAATTAGGAGCCCCCTCAGAGAATTAGGGGCTCTCCATCAGAGAATTAGGGGCCCCCATCAGAAAATTAGGGGCCCCCTTCAGAGAATTAGGGGCCCTCTCAGAGAATTAGGGGCCCCCATCAGAGAATTAGGGTCCCCCATCAGAGAATTAGGGGCCCCCATCAGAGAATTAGGGCCCCCATCAGAGAATTAGGGGCCCCCATCAGAGAATTAGGGCCCCCCTCAGAGAATTAGGGGCCTCCATCAAAGAATTAGGGCCCCATCAGAGAATTAGGGGTACCCAACAGAGAATTAGGGCCCCCCTCAGAGAATTAGGGCCCCCCTCAGAGAATTAGGGCCCCCCTCAGAGAATTAGAGCCCCCCCTCAGAGAATTAGGGGCCCCCATCAGAAAATTAGGGGCCCCCTTCAGAGAATTAGGGGCCCCCCCAGAGAATTAGGGGCTCTCCATCAGAGAATTAGGGGCCCCCATCAGAAAATTAGGGGCCCCCTTCAGAGAATTAGGGGCCCCCTCAGAGAATTAAAGGCCCCTCTCAGAGAATTAGAGGCCCCCCTCAGAGAATTAGGGCCCCCCTCAGAGAATTAGAGGACCCCTCAGAGAATTAGGGGCCCCCATCAGAAAATTAGGGGGCCCCTTCAGAGAATTAGGAGCCCCCTCAGAGAATTAGGGGCTCTCCATCAGAGAATTAGGGGCCCCCATCAGAAAATTAGGGGCCCCCTTCAGAGAATTAGGGGCCCCCTCAGAGAATTAGGGGCTCTCCATCAGAGAATTATTCGCCCCCCCCTCAGAGAATTAAAGGCCCCTCTCAGAGAATTAAAGGCCCCCCTCAGAGAATTAGGGCCCCCCTCAGAGAATTAGAGGACCCCTCAGAGAATTAGGGCCCCCCTCAGAGAATTAGGGCACTCCTCTCAGAGAATTCGGGGCCCCCCTCAGAGAATTAGAGGCTCCCCTCAGAGAATTGGGACCCCCTCAGAGAATTAGGGGCCCCCATCAGAGAATTAGGGCCCCCATCAGAGAATTGGGACCCCCCCTCAGAGAATTAGGGTCCCCCATCAGAGAATTAGGTGACCCCCTCAGAGATTTAGGGGCCCCCATCAGAGAATTAGGGTCCCCATCAGAGAATTAGGGGCCCCCATTAGAGAATTGAGACCCCCTTCAGAGAATTAGGGGCCCCCATCAGAGAATTAGGGCCCCCATCAAAGAATTAGGGGCCCCCATCAGAGAATTAGGGTCCCCCATCAGAGAATTAGGGGTCCCCATCAGAGAATTAGGGCCCCCATCAGAGACTTAGGGGCCCCCATCAGAGAATTAGGGCCCCCCTCAGAGAATTAGGGGCCTCCATCAAAGAATTAGGGCCCCATCAGAGAATTAGGGGTACCCATCAGAGAATTAGGGCCCACCTCAGAGAATTAGGGCCCCTCTCAGAGAATTAGGGCCCCCCTCAGAGAATTAGGGGCCCTCTCAGAGAATTAGAGGCCCCCCTCAGAGAATTAGGGGCCCCCATCAGAAAATTAGGGGCCCCCTTCAGAGAATTAGGGGCCCCCTAAGAGAATTAGGGGCTCTCCATCAGAGAATTAAAGGCCCCCCTCAGAGAATTAGGGGCCCCCATCAGAAAATTAGGGGCCCCCTTCAGAGAATTAGGGGCCCCTCTCAGAAAATTAGGGCACCCCCTCAGAGAATTAGGGCCCTCACTCAGAGACTTAGGGACCCCATCAGAGAATTAGGGGCCCCTCTCAGAGAATTAGAGGACCCCTCAGAGAATTAGGGCCCCCCCTCAGAGAATTAGGGGCCCCCCTCAGAGAATTAGGGGCCCCCATCAGAGATTTAGGGCCCCCCTCAAAGAATTAGGGCCCTCACTCAGAGAATTAGGGGCCCCTCTCAGAGAATTAGAGGCCCCTCTCAGAGAATTAGAGGACCCCTCAGAGAATTAGGGCCCCCCCTCAGAGAATTAGGGGCCCCCCTCAGAGAATTAGGGGCCCCCATCAGAGATTTAGAGGCCCTCCACAGAGAATTAGGGGCCCCCATCAGAGAATTAGAGGCCCTCCTCAGAGAATTAGGGGCCCCCTCAGAGAATTAGAGGCCCCCCTCAGAGAATTAGGGGCCCCCTCAGAGAATTAGAGGCCCCCCTCAGAGAATTAGGGCCCCCCATCAGAGAATTAGGGCCCCCCTCAGAGAATTAGGGCCCCCCTCAGAGAATTAGGGCCCCCCATCAGAGAATTAGGGCCCCCCTCAGAGAATAAGGGCCCCTCTCAGAGAATTAGGGCCCCCCATCAGAGAATTAGGGCCCCCCTCAGAGAATTAGGGCCCCCCTCAGAGAATTAGGGCCCCCCCAAAGAAAATTAGGGCCCCCCTCAGAGAATTAGGGCCCCCCTCAGAGAATTAGGGCCCCCCTAAGAGAATTAGAGGCCCCCCTCAGAGAATTAGGGGCCCCCATCAGAAAATTAGGGGCCCCCCTCAGAGAATTAGGGGCCCCCTCAGAGAATTAGGGGCTCTCCATCAGAGAATTAGGGCCCCCCTCAGAGAATTAAAGGCCCCCCTCAGAGAATTAGGGGCCCCCATCAGAAAATTAGGGGCCCCCCTCAGAGAATTAGGGGCCCCTCTCAGAGAATTAGAGGCCCACCTCAGTGAATTAGGGCCCCCCTCAGAGAATTAGAGGACCCCTCAGAGAATTAGGGCACCCCTCAGAGAATTCGGGCCCCCCTCAGAGAATTAGAGGCTCCCCTCAGAGAATTTGGCCCCCCCTCAGAGAATTAGGGCCCCCATCAGAGAATTGGGACCCCCCTCAGATAATTAGGGTCCCCCATCAGAGAATTAGGGGCCCCCATCAGAGAATTAGGGTCCCTCATCAGAGAATTAGGGGCCCCCATCAGAGAATTAGGGCCCCCCTCAGAGAATTAGGGCCCCCCTCAGAGAATTAGGGGCCCTATCAGAGAATTAGGGGCCCCACCTCAGAGAATTAGGGCCCCCCTCAGAGAATTAGGGGCCCCCATCAGAAAAGTAGGGGCCCCCTTCAGAGAATTAGGGGCCCTCTCAGAGAATTAGGGGCTCTCCATCAGAGAATTAGGGCCCCCCCTCAGAGAATTAAAGGCCCCTCTCAGAGAATTAGAGGCCCCCCTCAGAGAATTAGGGCCCCCCTCAGAGAATTAGAGGACCCCTCAGAGAATTAGGGCACCCCTCTCAGAGAATTAGAGGGCCCCTCAGAGAATTAGGGCCCCCCCCTCAGAGAATTCGGGGCCCCCCTAAGAGAATTAGAGGCTCCCCTCAGAGAATTGGGCCCCCCTCAGAGAATTAGGGGCCCCCATCAGAGAATTAGGGCCCCCATCAGAGAATTAGGTGACCCCCTCAGAGATTTGGGGGCCCCCATCAGAGAATTAGGGGACCCCTTGCTATTAACACTGCGTGGAATTGTTATTAATAGCTTGGCGCATCGGTTCCTGTCCACTTTTTATACCTCTTTTGATCACTTTTTATCCTCTTCTTTATATATTTCGTGTATAATGGCAGCTGTGGTGTCGGGGATGTTTGTGGCGCTGTGGTGTCGGGGATATTTGTGTTGCTGTGGTGTCGGGGGTGTTTGTGATGCTGTGGTGTCGGGGATGTTTGTGGCGCTGTGGTGTCGGGGTTTGTTGTGGCGCTGTGGTGTCGGGGATGTTTGTGGCGCTGTGGTGTCGGATATGTTTGTGGTGCTGTGGTGTCGGGGATGTTTGTGGTGCTGTGGTGTCGGGGATGTTTGTGGTGCTGTGGTGTCGGGGGTGTTTGTGATGCTGTGGTGTCGGGGATGTTTGTGGAGCTGTGGTGTCGGGGATGTTTGTGGCGCTGTGGTGTCGGGGATGTTTGTGACGCTGTGGTGTCGGGGATGTTTGTGGCGCTGTGGTGTCGGGGATGTTTGTGGCGCTGTGGTTTCGGGGATGTTTGTGGTGCTGTGGTGTCGGGGATGTTTGTGGTGCTGTGGTGTCGGGGATGTTTGTGACGCTGTGGTGTCGGGGGTGTTTGTGGCGCTGTGGTGTCGGGTATGTTTGTGGCGCTGTGGTGTCGGGGATGTTTGTGGTGCTGTGGTGTCGGGTATGTTTGTGGTGCTGTGGTGTCGGGGATGTTTGTGGCACTGTGGTGTCGGGGATGTTTGTGGCGCTGGGGTGTCGGGGGTGTTTGTGGCGCTGTGGTGTCGGGGATGTTTGTGGCGCTGAGGTGTCGGGGATGTTTGTGGCGCTGTGGTGTCGGGGATGTTTGTGACGCTGTGGTGTCGGGGATGTTTGTGGAGCTGTGGTGTCGGGGATGTTTGTGGCGCTGTGGTGTCGGGGGTGTTTGTGGCGCTGTGGTGTCGGGGATGTTTGTGGCGCTGTGGTGTCGGGGGTGTTTGTGGCGCTGTGGTGTCGGGGGTGTTTGTGGTGCTGTGGTGTCGGGAGTGTTTGTGGCGCTGTGGTGTCGGGGATGTTTGTGGCGCTGAGGTGTCGGGTATGTTTGTGGCGCTGTGGTGTCGTGGGTGTTTGTGGCGCTGTGGTGTCGGGGATGTTTGTGACGCTGTGGTGTCGGGGTTTGTTGTGGCGCTGTGGTGTCGGGGATGTTTGTGGCGCTGTGGTGTCGGATATGTTTGTGGTGCTGTGGTGTCGGGGATGTTTGTGGTGCTGTGGTGTCGGGGATGTTTGTGGTGCTGTGGTGTCGGGGGTGTTTGTGATGCTGTGGTGTCGGGGATGTTTGTGGAGCTGTGGTGTCGGGGATGTTTGTGGCGCTGTGGTGTCGGGGATGTTTGTGACGCTGTGGTGTCGGGGATGTTTGTGGCGCTGTGGTGTCGGGGATGTTTGTGGCGCTGTGGTTTCGGGGATGTTTGTGGTGCTGTGGTGTCGGGGATGTTTGTGGTGCTGTGGTGTCGGGGATGTTTGTGACGCTGTGGTGTCGGGGGTGTTTGTGGCGCTGTGGTGTCGGGTATGTTTGTGGCGCTGTGGTGTCGGGGATGTTTGTGGTGCTGTGGTGTCGGGTATGTTTGTGGTGCTGTGGTGTCGGGGATGTTTGTGGCACTGTGGTGTCGGGGATGTTTGTGGCGCTGGGGTGTCGGGGGTGTTTGTGGCGCTGTGGTGTCGGGGATGTTTGTGGCGCTGAGGTGTCGGGGATGTTTGTGGCGCTGTGGTGTCGGGGATGTTTGTGACGCTGTGGTGTCGGGGATGTTTGTGGAGCTGTGGTGTCGGGGATGTTTGTGGCGCTGTGGTGTCGGGGGTGTTTGTGGCGCTGTGGTGTCGGGGATGTTTGTGGCGCTGTGGTGTCGGGGGTGTTTGTGGCGCTGTGGTGTCGGGGGTGTTTGTGGTGCTGTGGTGTCGGGAGTGTTTGTGGCGCTGTGGTGTCGGGGATGTTTGTGGCGCTGAGGTGTCGGGTATGTTTGTGGCGCTGTGGTGTCGTGGGTGTTTGTGGCGCTGTGGTGTCGGGGATGTTTGTGGCGCTGTGGTGTCGGGGAAGTTTGTGGTGCTGTGGTGTCAGGGGTGTTTGTGGTGGTGTTGTGTCAGGGGTGTTTGTGGCGCTGTGGTGTCGGGGATGTTTGTGGCGCTGTGGTGTCGGGGGTGTTTGTGGCGCTGTGGTGTCGGGGATGTTTGTGGCGCTGTGGTGTCGGGGGTGTTTGTGGCGCTGTGGTGTCGGGGGTGTTTGTGGTGCTGTGGTGTCGGGAGTGTTTGTGGCGCTGTGGTGTCGGGGATGTTTGTGGCGCTGAGGTGTCGGGGGTGTTTGTGGCGCTGTGGTGTCGGGGATGTTTGTGGCGCTGTGGTGTCGGGGATGTTTGTGGCGCTGTGGTGTCGGGGAAGTTTGTGGTGCTGTGGTGTCAGGGGTGTTTGTGGTGCTGTTGTGTCAGGGGTGTTTGTGGCGCTGTGGTGTCGGGGGTGTTTGTGGCGCTGTGGTGTCGGGGATGTTTGTGGTGCTGTGGTGTCAGGGGTGTTTGTGGTGCTGTGGTATCAGGGGTGTTTGTGGTGCTGTGGTGTCGGGGGTGTTTGTGGCGCTGTGGTGTCGGGGTTGTTTGTGGTGCTGTGGTGTCAGGGGTGTTTGTGGTGCTGTGGTGTCGGGGGTGTTTGTGGTGCTGTGGTGTCGGGGGTGTTTGTGGCGCTGTGGTGTCGGGGATGTTTGTGGTGCTGTGGTGTCAGGGGTGTTTGTGGTGCTGTGGTGTCAGGGGTGTTTGTGGTGCTGTGGTGTCGGGGATGTTTGTGGTGCTGTGGTGTCGGGGGTGTTTGTGGCGCTGTGGTGTCGGGGATGTTTGTGGCGTTGTGGTGTCAGGGATGTTTGTGGTGCTGTGGTGTCAGGGGTGTTTGTGGTGCTGTGGTGTCAGGGGTGTTTGTGGTGCTGTGGTGTCGGGCGTCTTTGTGGCGCTGTGGTGTCAGGGGTGTTTGTGGTGCTGTGGTGTCGGGGGTGTTTGTGGCGCTGTGGTGTCGGGGGTGTTTGTGGCGCTGTGGTGTCGGGGATGTTTGTGGCGCTGTGGTGTCGGGGATGTTTGTGGTGCTGTGGTGTCGGGGGTGTTTGTGGCGCTGTGGTGTCGGGGATGTTTGTAACGCTGTGGTGTCGGGGGTGTTTGTGGCGCTGTGGTGTCGGGGATGTTTGTGGCGCTGTGGTGTCAGGGATGTTTGTGGCGCTGTGGTGTCGGGGATATTTGTGGCTCCGGGTATGTTTGTGGCGCTGTGGTGTCGGGGATGTTTGTGGTGCTGTGGTGTCGTGGATGTTTGTGGCGCTGTGGTGTCGGGGATGTTTGTGGCGCTGTGGTGTCGGGGATGTTTGTGGCGCTGTGGTGTCGGGGGTGTTTGTGGCGCTGTGGTGTCGGGGGTGTTTGTGGCGCTGTGGTGTCGGGGGTGTTTGTGGCGCTGTGGTGTCGGGGGTGTTTGTGGCGCTGTGGTGTCGGGGATGTTTGTGGCGCTGTGGTGTCGGGTATGTTTGAGGCGCTGTGGTGTCGGGGGTGTTTGTGACGCTGTGGTGTCGGGGATGTTTGTGGCGCTGTGGTGTTGGGGATGGTTGTCACGCTGTGGTGTCGGGGATGTTTGTGGTGCTGTTGTGTCAGGGGTGTTTGTGGCGCTGTGGTGTCGGGGATGTTTGTGGCGCTGTGGTGTCGGGGATGTTTGTGGTGCTGTGGTGTTGGGGATGGTTGTCACGCTGTGGTGTCGAGGATGTTTGTGGCGCTGTGGTGTCGGGGATGTTTGTGGCGCTGGGGTGTCGGGGATGTTTGTGGCGCTGTGGTGTCGGGGATGTTTGTGGTGCTGTGGTGTCGGGGGTGTTTGTGGTGCTGTGGTGTCGGGGATGTTTGTGGTGCTGTGGTGTCGGGGGTGTTTGTGGTGCTGTGGTGTCAGGGATGTTTGTGGTGCTGTGGTGTCGGGGGTGTTTGTGGTGCTGTGGTGTCGGGGATGTTTGTGGCGCTGTGGTGTCGGGTATGTTTGTGGCGCTGTGGTGTCGGGGGTGTTTGTGGCGCTGTGGTGTCGGGGATGTTTGTGGCGCTGTGGTGTCGGGGATGTTTGTGGCGCTGTGGTGTCGGGGATGTTTGTGGCGCTGTGGTGTCGGGGGTGTTTGTGACGCTGTGGTGTCGGGGATGTTTGTGGTGCTGTGGTGTCGGGGATGTTTGTGGCGCTGTGGTGTCGGGTATGTTTGTGGCTCTGTGGTGTCGGGGGTGTTTGTGGCGCTGTGGTGTCGGGGGTGTTTGTGGCGCTGTGGTGTCAGGGGTGTTTGTGGCGCTGTGGTGTCGGGGATGTTTGTGGTGCTGTGGTGTCGGGGATGTTTGTGGTGCTGTGGTGTCGTGGATGTTTGTGGCGCTGTGGTGTCGGGGATGTTTGTGGCGCTGTGGTGTCGGGGATGTTTGTGGCGCTGTGGTGTCGGGGATGTTTGTGGCGCTGTGGTGTCGGGTATGTTTGTGGCGCTGTGGTGTCGGGGGTGTTTGTGACGCTGTGGTGTCGGGGATGTTTGTGGTGCTGTGGTGTCGGGGATGTTTGTGGCGCTGTGGTGTCGGGGATGTTTGTGGCGCTGATGTGTCGGGGGTGTTTGTGACGCTGTGGTGTCGGGGATGTTTGTTGTGCTGTGGTGTCGGGGGTGTTTGTGGCGCTGTGGTGTCGGGGATGTTTGTGGCGCTGTGGTGTCGGGGATGTTTGTGGCGCTGTGGTGTCGGGGATGTTTGTGGCGCTGTGGTGTCGGGGGTGTTTGTGGCGCTGTGGTGTCGGGGATGTTTGTGGCGCTGAGGTGTCGGGGATGTTTGTGGCGCTGTGGTGTCGGGGATGTTTGTGTCGCTGTGGTGTCGGGGATGTTTGTGACGCTGAGGTGTCGGGGATGTTTGTGACGCTGTGGTGTCGGGGATGTTTGTGGTGCTGTGGTGTTGGGGATGGTTGTCACGCTGTGGTGTCGGGGATGTTTGTGGCGCTGTGGTGTCGGGGATGTTTGTGGCGCTGATGTGTCGGGGGTGTTTGTGACGCTGTGGTGTCGGGGATGTTTGTGGTGCTGTGGTGTCGGGGGTGTTTGTGGCGCTGTGGTGTCGGGGATGTTTGTGGCGCTGTGGTGTCGGGTATGTTTGTGGTGCTGTGGTGTCGGGGATGTTTGTGGCTCTGTGGTGTCGGGGGTGTTTGTGGCGCTGTGGTGTCGGGGGTGTTTGTGGTGCTGTGGTGTCGGGGGTGTTTGTGGTGCTGTGGTGTCGGGGATGTTTGTGGCGCTGTGGTGTCGGGGATGTTTGTGACGCTGAGGTGTCGGGGATGTTTGTGACGCTGTGGTGTCGGGGATGTTTGTGGTGCTGTGGTGTTGGGGATGGTTGTCACGCTGTGGTGTCGGGGATGTTTGTGGCGCTGTGGTGTCGGGGATGTTTGTGGCGCTGATGTGTCGGGGGTGTTTGTGACGCTGTGGTGTCGGGGATGTTTGTGGTGCTGTGGTGTCGGGGGTGTTTGTGGCGCTGTGGTGTCGGGGATGTTTGTGGCGCTGTGGTGTCGGGTATGTTTGTGGTGCTGTGGTGTCGGGGATGTTTGTGGCTCTGTGGTGTCGGGGGTGTTTGTGGCGCTGTGGTGTCGGGGATGTTTGTGGCGCTGTGGTGTCGGGGGTGTTTGTGGTGCTGTGGTGTCGGGGATGTTTGTGGCTCTGTGGTGTCGGGGGTGTTTGTGGCGCTGTGGTGTCGGGGGTGTTTGTGGCGCTGTGGTGTCAGGGGTGTTTGTGGCGCTGTGGTGTCGGGGATGTTTGTGGTGCTGTGGTGTCGGGGATGTTTGTGACGCTGTGGTGTCGGGGGTGTTTGTGACGCTGTGGTGTCGGGGGTGTTTGTGACGCTGTGGTGTCGGGGATGTTTGTGGCGCTGTGGTGTCGGGTATGTTTGTGGTGCTGTGGTGTCGGGGATGTTTGTGGTGCTGTGGTGTTGGGGATGGTTGTCGCGCTGTGGTGTCGGGGATGTTTGTGGCGCTGTGGTGTCGGGGATGTTTGTGGCGCTGGGGTGTCGGGGATGTTTGTGGCGCTGTGGTGTCGGGGATGTTTGTGGCGCTGGGGTGTCGGGGATGTTTGTGGCGCTGTGGTGTCGGGGATGTTTGTGGCGCTGTGGTGTCGGGGATGTTTGTGACGCTGAGGTGTCGGGGATGTTTGTGACGCTGTGGTGTCGGGGATGTTTGTGGTGCTGTGGTGTCGGGGATGTTTGTGGCGCTGTGGTGTCGGGGATGTTTGTGGCGCTGTGGTGTCGGGGATGTTTGTGGCGCTGTGGTGTCGGGGATGTTTGTGGCGCTGTGGTGTCGGGGATGTTTGTGACGCTGTGGTGTCGGGGATGTTTGTGGCGCTGTGGTGTCGGGGATGTTTGTGGTGCTGTGGTGTCGGGGATGTTTGTGATGCTGTGGTGTCGGGGGTGTTTGTGGCGCTGTGGTGTCGGGGATGTTTGTGGCGCTGGGGTGTCGGGGATGTTTGTGGCGCTGGGGTGTCGGGGATGTTTGTGGCGCTGTGGTGTCGGGGATGTTTGTGGCGCTGGGGTGTCGGGGATGTTTGTGGCGCTGTGGTGTCGGGGATGTTTGTGGTGCTGTGGTGTCGGGGATGTTTGTGGTGCTGAGGTGTCGGGCGTCTTTGTGGCGCTGTGGTGTCAGGGGTGTTTGTGGTGCTGTGGTGTCGGGGATGTTTGTGGCGCTGTGGTGTCGGGTATGTTTGTGGCGCTGTGGTGTCGTGGGTGTTTGTGGCGCTGTGGTGTCGGGGATGTTTGTGGCGCTGTGGTGTCGGGTATGTTTGTGGCGCTGTGGTGTCGGGTATGTTTGTGGCGCTGTGGTGTCGGGGGTGTTTGTGGCGCTGTGGTGTCGGGGATGTTTGTGGCGCTGTGGTGTCGGGGATGTTTGTGGCGCTGTGGTGTCGGGGATGTTTGTGGCGTCGGGTATGTTTGTGGCGCTGTGGTGTCGGGGATGTTTGTGGTGCTGTGGTGTCGTGGATGTTTGTGGCGCTGTGGTGTCGGGGATGTTTGTGGCGCTGTGGTGTCAGGGATGTTTGTGGCGCTGTGGTGTCGGGGATGTTTGTGGCGCTGTGGTGTCGGGGGTGTTTGTGGCGCTGTGGTGTCGGGTATGTTTGTGGCACTGTGGTGTCGGGGATGTTTGTGGCGCTGTGGTGTCGGGGATGTTTGTGGCGCTGTGGTGTCAGGGATGTTTGTGGTGCTGTGGTGTCGGGGATGTTTGTGGCGCTGTGGTGTCGGGGATGTTTGTGGCGCTGTGGTGTCAGGGATGTTTGTGGCGCTGTGGTGTCGGGGATGTTTGTGGCGCTGTGGTGTCGGGGGTGTTTGTGGCGCTGTGGTGTCGGGTATGTTTGTGGCACTGTGGTGTCGGGGATGTTTGTGGCGCTGTGGTGTCGGGGATGTTTGTGGCGCTGTGGTGTCAGGGATGTTTGTGGCGCTGTGGTGTCGGGGATGTTTGTGGCGCTGTGGTGTCGGGGATGTTTGTGGTGCTGTGGTGTCGGGGATGTTTGTGGAGCTGTGGTGTCGGGGATGTTTGTGGCTCTGTGGTGTCGGGGGTGTTTGTGGTGCTGTGGTGTTGGGGATGTTTGTGGCGCTGTGGTGTCGGGGATGTTTGTGGTGCTGTGGTGTCGGGGATGTTTGTGGTGCTGTGGTGTCGGGGGTGTTTGTGGCGCTGTGGTGTCGGGGTTTGTTGTGGCGCTGTGGTGTCGGGGATGTTTGTGGCGCTGTGGTGTCGGGGATGTTTGTGGTGCTGTGGTGTCGGGGGTGTTTGTGGCGCTGTGGTGTCGGGGGTGTTTGTGGCGCTGTGGTGTCGGGGATGTTTGTGGTGCTGTGGTGTCGGGGGTGTTTGTGGCGCTGTGGTGTCGGGGATGTTTGTAACGCTGTGGTGTCGGGGATGTTTGTGGCGCTGTGGTGTCGGGGATGTTTGTGGCGCTGTGGTGTCGGAGGTGTTTGTGGTGCTGTGGTGTCGGGGATGTTTGTGGCGCTGTGGTGTCGGGGATGTTTGTGGCGCTGTGGTGTCAGGGGTGTTTGTGGCGCTGTGGTGTCGGGGATGATTATGGTGCTGTGGTGTCGGGGATGTTTGTGGTGCTGTGGTGTTGGGGATGTTTGTGGCGCTGTGGTGTCGGGTATGTTTGTGGCGCTGTGGTGTCGGGGATGTTTGTGGTGCTGTGGTGTTGGGGATGTTTGTGGTGCTGTGGTGTTGGGGATGTTTGTGGCGCTGTGGTGTCAGGGGTGTTTGTGGCGCTGTGGTGTCGGGGATGTTTGTGGCGCAGTGGTGTCGGGGATGTTTGTGGCGCTGTGGTGTCGGGGATATTTGTGGCGCTGTGCGGTCGGGTATTTTTGTGGCGCTGTGGTGTCGGGGGTGTGTGTGGCGCTGTGGTGTTGGGGATGTTTGTGGCGCTGTGGTGTCGGGGGTGTTTGTGGCGCTGTGGTGTCGGGGGTGTTTGTGGCGCTGTGGTGTCGGGGATGTTTGTGTCGCTGTGGTGTCGGGGGTGTTTGTGGCACTGTGGTGTTGGGGATGTTTGTGGCGCTGTGGTGTCGGGGGTGTTTGTGGCGCTGTGGTGTCGGGGATGTTTGTGGCGCTGTAATGTCGGGTGTGTTTGTGGCGCTGTGGTGTTGGGGATATTTGTGGCGCTGTGGTGTCGGGGGTGTTTGTGGCGCTGTGGTGTCGGGGATATTTGTGGCGCTGTGGTGTCGGGGGTGTTTGTGGCGCTGTGGTGTTGGGGATATTTGTGGCGCTGTGGTGTCGGGGATGATTATGGTGCTGTGGTGTCGGGGATGTTTGTGGTGCTGTGGTGTTGGGGATGTTTGTGGTGCTGTGGTGTCGGGGATGTTTGTGGTGCTGTGGTGTCGGGTATGTTTTTGTCGCTGTGGTGTCGGGGATGTTTGTGGCGCTGTGGTGTCGGGGGTGTTTGTGGCGCTGTGGTGTTGGGGATGTTTGTGGCGCTGTGGTGTCGGGGGTGTTTGTGGTGCTGTGGTGTCGGGGATGTTTGTGGCGCTGTGGTGTCGGGGATGTTTGTGGTGCTGTGGTGTTGGGGATGTTTGTGGCGCTGTGGTGTCGGGGGTGTTTGTGGCGCTGTGGTGTCGGGGATGTTTGTGGCGCTGTGGTGTCGGGGATATTTGTGGCGCTGTGGTGTCGGGGATGTTTGTGGCGCTGTGGTGTCAGGTATGTTTGTGGCGCTGTGGTGTCAGGTATGTTTGTGGCGCTGTGGTGTTGGGGATGTTTGTGGCGCTGTGGTGTCGGGGGTGTTTGTGGTGCTGTGGTGTCGGGATGTTTGTGGCGCTGTGGTGTCGGGGATGTTTGTGGCGCTGTGGTGTCGGGGATGTTTGTGACGCTGTGGTGTCGGGGATGTTTGTGGCGCTGTGGTGTCGGGGATGTTTGTGGCGCTGTGGTGTCGGGTATGTTTGTGGCGCTGTGGTGTCGGGGATGTTTGTGGCGCTGTGGTGTCCGGGATGTTTGTGGCGCTGTGGTGTCGGCGATGATTGTGGCGCTGTGGTGTCCGGGATGTTTGTGGCGCTGTGGTGTCCGGGATGTTTGTGGCGCTGTGGTGTCGGGGATGATTGTGGCGCTGTGGTGTCCGGGATGATTGTGGTGCTGTGGTGTCGGGGATGTTTGTGGCGCTGTGGTGTCAGGGATATTTTTGGTGCTGCGGTGTCGGGGATGTTTGTGACGCTGTGGTGTCGGGGATGTTTGTGGCGCTGTGGTGTCGGGGATGTTTGTGGCGCTGTGGTGTCGGGGATGTTTGTGGCGCTGTGGTGTCGGGTATATTTGTGGCGCTGTGGTGTCATGGATGTTTGTGGCGCTGTGGTGTCGGGGATGTTTGTGGTGCTGTGGTGTCGGGGGTGTTTGTGGCGCTGTGGTGTCGGGGATTGTTGTGGCGCTGTGGTGTCGGGGATGATTATGGTGCTGTGGTGTCGGGGATGTTTGTGGCGCTGTGGTGTCGGGGATGTTTGTGGTGCTGTGGTGTCGGCGGTGCTTGTGGCGCTGTGGTTTCGGGGATGTTTGTGGCGCTGTGGTGTCGGGGTTTGTTGTGGCGCTGTGGTGTCGGGGTTTGTTGTGGCGCTGTGGTTTCGGGGATGTTTGTGGCGCTGTGGTGTCGGGGTTTGTTGTGGCGCTGTGGTGTCGGAGTTTGTTGTGGCGCTGTGGTTTCGGGGATGTTTGTGGCGCTGTGGTGTCGGGGTTTGTTGTGGCGCTGTGGTGTCGGGGTTTGTTGTGGCGCTGTGGTTTCGGGGATGTTTGTGGCGCTGTGGTGTCAGGGTTTGTTGTGGCGCTGTGTTGTTAGGGTTTGTTGTGGCGCTGTGGTGTCGGGGTTTGTTGTGGCGCTGTGGTGTCGGGGTTTGTTGTGGCGCTGTGGTTTCGGGGATGTTTGTGGCGCTGTGGTGTCGGGGTTTGTTGTGGCGCTGTGGTGTCGGGGTTTGTTGTGGCGCTGTGGTTTCGGGGATGTTTGTGGCGCTGTGGTGTCGGGGTTTGTTGTGGCGCTGTGGTGTCGGGGTTTGTTGTGGCGCTGTGGTTTCGGGGATGTTTGTGGCGCTGTGGTGTCGGGGTTTGTTGTGGCGCTGTGGTTTCGGGGATGTTTGTGGCGCTGTGGTGTCGGGGTTTGTTGTGGCGCTGTGGTTTCGGAGATGTTTGTGAGGCTGTGGTGTCGGGGATGTTTGTGGCGCTGTGGTTTCGGGGATGTTTGTGGCGCTGTGGTGTCGGGGATGTTTGTGGCGCTGTGGTTTCGGGGATGTTTGTGGCGCTGTGGTGTCGGGGTTTGTTGTGGCGCTGTGGTTTCGGGGATGTTTGTGGCGCTGTGGTGTCGGGGTTTGTTGTGGCGCTGTGGTTTCAGAGATGTTTGTGGGGCTGTGGTGTCGGGGATGTTTGTGGCGCTGTGGTTTCGGGGATGTTTGTGGCGCTGTGGTGTCGGGGTTTGTTGTGGCGCTGTGGTTTCGGAGATGTTTGTGGCGCTGTGGTGTCGGGGATGTTTGTGGCGCTGTGGTTTCGGGGATGTTTGTGGCGCTGTGGTGTCGGGGATGTTTGTGGCGCTGTGGTTTCGGGGATGTTTGTGGCGCTGTGGTGTCGGGGATGTTTGTGGCGCTGTGGTTTCGGGGATGTTTGTGGCGCTGTGGTGTCGGGGTTTGTTGTGGCGCTGTGGTTTCGGGGATGTTTGTGGCGCTGTGGTGTCGGGGTTTGTTGTGGCGCTGTGGTTTCGGGGATGTTTGTGGCGCTGTGGTGTCGGGGTTTGTTGTGGTGCTGTGGTGTCGGGGTTTGTTGTGGCGCTGTGGTGTCGGGGTTTGTTGTGGCGCTGTGGTGTCGGGGTTTGTTGTGGCGCTGTGGTGTCGGGGTTTGTTGTGGCGCTGTGGTTTCGGGGATGTTTGTGGCGCTGTGGTGTCGGTGTTTGTTATGGTGCTGTGGTGTCGGGGATGTTTGTGGCGCTGTGGTGTCGGGGTTTGTTGTGGCGCTGTGGTGTCGGGGGTGTTTGTGGCGCTGTGGTGTCGGGGTTTGTTGTGGCGCTGTGGTGTCAGGGTTTGTTGTGGCGCTGTGGTGTCGGGGTTTGTTGTGGCGCTGTGGTGTCGGGGGTGTTTGTGGCGCTGTGGTGTCGGGGATGTTTGTGGCGCTCGTCTGGGTTCTGGTCCGGTTTTATACCTCTATTTGCTCCGCACTCAGTGAGACTAAATTTGTATTTATTTTTTTACTTATTTTTATTTTTTCATCATCATCTTTTATTGCAAAACATTTTTCCATTATTTTTTCCTACTTTATTTTGAATTTTTTTGAATTTTTCCCCTTTTTTTTCCCTTTTTTCTTTTCTTCCTTCCATTTAGCTCTGTACAGCCCCACGGCCCCCTGATGGTAAAGTGATTGCAGGCTGCAGGGTGCTGAGGATAGCCGGGTAGGACGGGGTTACAGGCCGGCACTACTGATGAGCCGCACCTGGCTAGCTGAGCATATATCCTGGCTAGCCGCTCACCGGGGATTTTCATCCTGGGGGAGGGAGACGCTATTGCTCTCTGCAAGCAGCCTGCATCGGCCGTGGCCTCTGGACGGCAAGTATCACTGGCTGCTGTAGCCTATGGCTGTTGTGTGACTTGCCGGGTCGGGGGTTATATTTGTTAGTGACTGTTGTGGAACCAGTGAAAATAAACTGTAAACCCCTGTGTGCCGCCCCCTGACCCTCACTGTGCCCGGCCATACCCTATACCCGGGGTGGGGGGGGGGGGGGCCCCACTAGGGTAACATCACACCCCCTGCAGTAAATATGGCCCCTATATACCCATGCACAGTCCCCATCCAGACGCTTTTCACATAAGTAAATGAATTTTTGCTTGTTCACCGTGCACCATCCACTTCCTCCTCCAAAGCCGGGGTCTGCGGCGGCGCAGGTCCATGACGTCATGTGCCGCCCGCGACCGGCAACTAACCTCTGATTGGCTTGTATCACAAAATACATTTGAGGAAAAAAAAACCTGTTGTCCTTGGCCTCTGTCCTCCGCAGGTCGCCACCTCTGTCCTCCGCAGGTCGCCACCTCTGTCCTCTGCAGGCCGCCTCCGCAGGCCGCCACCTCTGTCCTCCGCAGGCCGCCACCTCTGTCCTCCGCAGGCCGCCACCTCTGTCCTCCGCAGGCCGCCACCTCTGTCCTCCGCAGGCCGCCTCCGCAGGCCGCCTCCTCTGTCCTCCGCAGGCCGCCACCACCTCTGTCCTCCGCAGGCCGCCACCACCTCTGTCCTCCGCAGGCCGCCACCACCTCTGTCCTCCGCAGGCCGCCACCACCTCTGTCCTCCGCAGGCTGCCACCACCTCTGTCCTCCGGGGCTCCGGTGCCTCTCGTATGGCAGAGCGCAGCCTCAGGGGCCACACGCAATATCCCCGGCCGTGTGCTTCAGACCCCGGCATTAAGCCCCCCTTACACACTGGAGCAGGGTTTACAACCGTCCAGAAATTCTAGGACTGTAAAATAGGGCAGTATACAGAATAGCTGTACTGTATATATAGTATATATTCATATATTAGTGTGTGTAGCCAGTGGTGACAGGAGGCCTCCCCGGCAGAGATTACAGGCAGGGTTAGTGTCAGCGCTCTGATGGTGCTTAGTTGTACTAATGGTGCTGTGTGCAGTGGTGTACCGCCGATAGAGGCAGACCACGTGACTGGTGGCCGTGAGTCAGGAGGGCCCAGTATCCGCTCTGGCACCATGCCCCCCTCCTCTCCCGCTGGCCCCCCGCCGAGGATCGCACTCTCAATTGTACCGACATCGCAGGTGCCGATACAACTGAAAGCAATGATGGGGGAAGGAGCGGAGCGCTGCCTGTCATCATCCTCCCGCTCTGTCTGCTCTCTGCCTCTGACGTGTCAGCACAGAGGAGCGCGGTGACGTCATCACTGTGCTGAGAGGTGCAGAGCATGCGCCGAGTACACTGGAGCAGCAGGGGAACTAGAAGTGCGTATGTATTTATCCCAGTGGCCACACAACTATGGGGGTTGCATATTACTATATTGGGGTGCACTATACAAGGGGTGCATAATACTATATGGAGGAATATTGAGTGCATTATACTGTATGGAGGACTATGTGGGGCCCATTATACTGTATGGAGGGCTATGTGGGGCCCATTATACTGTATGGAGGACTATGTGGCACCCATTATACTGTATGGAGGACTATGTGGGGCCCATTATACTGTATGGAGGACTATGTGGGGCCCATTATACTGTATGGAGGACTATGTGGGGCCCATTATACTGTATGGAGGACTATGTGGGGCCCATTATACTGTATGGAGGACTATGTGGCACCCATTATACTGTATGGAGGACTATGTGGGGCCCATTATACTGTATGGAGGACTATGTGGGGCCCATTATACTGTATGGAGGACTATGTGGGGCCCATTATACTGTATGGAGGACTATGGCACCCATTATACTGTATGGAGTACTGTGGGGCCCATTATACTCTATGGAGGACTATGTGGGGCCCATTATACTGTATGGAGGACTATGTGGCGCCCATTATACTGTATGGAGGACTATGTGGGGCCCATAATACTCTATGGAGGACTATGTGGGGCCCATAATACTCTATGGAGGACTATGTGGGGCCCATAATACTCTATGGAGGACTATGTGGGGCCCATAATACTCTATGGAGGACTATGTGGGGCCCATTATACTCTATGGAGGACTATGTGGGGCCCATTATACTCTATGGAGGACTATGTGGGGCCCATTATACTCTATGGAGGACTATGTGGGGCCCATTATACTCTATGGAGGACTATGTGGGGCCCATTATACTCTATGGAGGACTATGTGGGGCCCATTATTCTGTATGGAGGACTATGTGGCGCCCATTATACTGTATGGAGGACTATGTGGCGCCCATTATACTGTATGGAGGACTATGTGGGGCCCATTATACTGTATGGAGGACTATGTGGGGCCCATTATACTATATGGAGGACTATGTGGGGCCCATTATACTATATGGAGGACTATGTGGGGCCCATTATTCTGTATGGAGGACTATGTGGGGCCCATTATTCTGTATGGAGGGCTATGTGGGGCCATTATTCTGTATGGAGGGCTATGTGGGGCACATTCTGTATGGAGGGCTATGTGGGGCCCATTATTCTGTATGGAGGACTATGTGGGGCCCATTATTCTGTATGGAGGACTATGTGGGGCCCATTATACTGTATGGAGGACTATGTGGGGCCCATTATTCTGTATGGAGGACTATGTGGGGCCCATTATTCTGTATGGAGGACTATGTGGGGCCCATTATACTGTATGGAGGACTATGTGGGGCCCATTATTCTGTATGGAGGACTATGTGGGGCCCATTATTCTGTATGGAGGACTATGTGGGGCCCATTATACTGTATGGAGGACTATGTGGGGCCCATTATACTGTATGGAGGACTATGTGGGGCCCATAATACTCTATGGAGGACTATGTGGGGCCCATAATACTCTATGGAGGACTATGTGGGGCCCATAATACTCTATGGAGGACTATGTGGGGCCCATTATACTCTATGGAGGACTATGTGGGGCCCATTATACTCTATGGAGGACTATGTGGGGCCCATTATACTCTATGGAGGACTATGTGGGGCCCATTATACTCTATGGAGGACTATGTGAGGGCCATTATACTATATGGAGGGCTATGTGAGGGCCATTATACTATATGGAGGACTATGTGGGGCACATTATTCTGTATGGAGGGCTATGTGGGGCACATTATTCTGTATGGAGGGCTATGTGGGGCACATTATTCTGTATGGAGGGCTATGTGGGGCACATTATTCTGTATGGAGGGCTATGTGGAGCCCATTATTCTGTATGGAGGACTATGTGGGGCCCATTATTCTGTATGGAGGGCTATGTGGAGCCCATTATTCTGTATGGAGGACTATGTGGGGCCCATTATTCTGTATGGAGGACTATGTGGAGCACATTATTCTGTATGGAGGGCTATGTGGTGCACATTATTCTGTATGGAGGGCTATGTGGAGCACATTATTCTGTATGGAGGGCTATGTGGAGCACATTATTCTGTATGGAGGGCTATGTGGAGACATTATTCTGTATGGAGGGCTATGTGGGGCCCATTATTCTGTATGGAGGGCTATGTGGAGCCCATTATTCTGTATGGAGGGCTATGTGGAGCACATTATTCTGTATGGAGGGCTATGTGGGGGACATTATTCTGTATGGAGGGCTATGTGGGGCACATTATTCTGTATGGAGGGCTATGTGGAGCACATTATTCTGTATGGAGGACTATGTGGGGACATTATTCTGTATGGAGGGCTATGTGGGGCACATTATTCTGTATGGAGGGCTATGTGGAGCACATTATTCTGTATGGAGGGCTATGTGGGGCACATTATTCTGTATGGAGGGCTATGTGGGGCACATTATTCTGTATGGAGGGCTATGTGGGGCACATTATTCTGTATGGAGGGCTATGTGGAGCACATTATTCTGTATGGAGGGCTATGTGGGGCACATTATTCTGTATGGAGGGCTATGTGGGGCCCATTATTCTGTATGGAGGGCTATGTGGGGCACATTATTCTGTATGGAGGGCTATGTGGGGCACATTATTCTGTATGGAGGGCTATGTGGGGCACATTATTCTGTATGGAGGGCTATGTGGGGCACATTATTCTGTATGGAGGGCTATGTGGGGCCCATTATTCTGTATGGAGGGCTATGTGGGGCACATTATTCTGTATGGAGGGCTATGTGGGGACATTATTCTGTATGGAGGGCTATGTGGGGCACATTATTCTGTATGGAGGGCTATGTGGGGCCCATTATTCTGTATGGAGGGCTATGTGGGGCACATTATTCTGTATGGAGGGAGGGCTATGTGGGGCCATTATTCTGTATGGAGGGCTATGTGGGGCCCATTATTCTGTATGGAGGTCTATGTGGGGCCATTATTCTGTATGGAGGACTATGTGGAGCACATTATTCTGTATGGAGGGCTATGTGGGGCACATTATTCTGTATGGAGGGCTATGTGGGGCCCATTATTCTGTATGGAGGGCTATGTGGGGCACATTATTCTGTATGGAGGGCTATGTGGGGCACATTATTCTGTATGGAGGGCTATGTGGAGCACATTATTCTGTATGGAGGGCTATGTGGGGCACATTATTCTGTATGGAGGACTATGTGGGCCCATTATTCTGTATGGAGGGCTATGTGGGGCACATTATTCTGTATGGAGGGCTATGTGGGGCACATTATTCTGTATGGAGGGCTATGTGGGGCACATTATTCTGTATGGAGGACTATGTGGGCCCATTGTTCTGTATGGAGGGCTATGTGGAGCACATTATTCTGTATGGAGGGCTATGTGGAGCACATTATTCTGTATGGAGGGCTATGTGGTGCACATTATTCTGTATGGAGGGCTATGTGGGGCACATTATTCTGTATGGAGGACTATGTGGGCCCATTGTTCTGTATGGAGGGCTATGTGGAGCACATTATTCTGTATGGAGGGCTATGTGGAGCACATTATTCTGTATGGAGGGCTATGTGGTGCACATTATTCTGTATGGAGGGCTATGTGGGGCACATTATTCTGTATGGAGGGCTATGTGGAGACATTATTCTGTATGGAGGGCTATGTGGCGCCCATTATACTGTATGGAGGACTATGTGGGGCCCATTATACTATATGGAGGACTATGTGGGGCCCATTATTCTGTATGGAGGGCTATGTGGGGCCCATTATTCTGTATGGAGGACTATGTGGAGCACATTATTCTGTATGGAGGGCTATGTGGAGCACATTATTCTGTATGGAGGGCTATGTGGTGCACATTATTCTGTATGGAGGGCTATGTGGGGCACATTATTCTGTATGGAGGACTATGTGGGCCCATTATTCTGTATGGAGGACTATGTGGGCCCATTATTCTGTATGGAGGACTATGTGGGCCCATTATTCTGTATGGAGGACTATGTGGAGCACATTATTCTGTATGGAGGGCTATGTGGGGTCCATTATTCTGTATGGAGGGCTATGTGGGGCCCATTATTCTGTATGGAGGGCTATGTGGAGCATATTATTCTGTATGGAGGGCTATGTGGTGCACATTATTCTGTATGGAGGGCTATGTGGGGCACATTATTCTGTATGGAGGACTATGTGGGCCCATTATTCTGTATGGAGGACTATGTGGGCCCATTATTCTGTATGGAGGACTATGTGGGCCCATTATTCTGTATGGAGAGCTATGTGGAGCACATTATTCTGTATGGAGGGCTATGTGGAGCATATTATTCTGTATGGAGGGCTATGTGGAGCATATTATTCTGTATGGAGGGCTATGTGGAGACATTATTCTGTATGGAGGGCTATGTGGGGACATTATTCTGTATGGAGGGCTATGTGGAGCACATTATTCTGTATGGAGGACTATGTGGAGCACATTATTCTGTATGGAGGGCTATGTGGGGCCATTATTCTGTATGGAGGGCTATGTGGGGCCCATTATACTGTATGGAGGGCTATGTGGGGCGCATTATTCTGTATGGAGGGCTATGTGGGGCCCATTATTCTGTATGGAGGGCTATGTGGAGCCCATTATTCTGTATGGAGGACTATGTGGAGCACATTATTCTGTATGGAGGACTATGTGGGGCACATTATTCTGTATGGAGGACTATGTGGAGCCCATTATTCTGTATGGAGGGCTATGTGGTGCACATTATTCTGTATGGAGGGCTATGTGGGGCCCATTATTCTGTATGGAGGACTATGTGGAGCACATTATTCTGTATGGAGGGCTATGTGGGGCACATTATTCTGTATGGAGGGCTATGTGGGGCCCATTATTCTGTATGGAGGACTATGTGGGGCACATTATTCTGTATGGAGGGCTATGTGGAGCACATTATTCTGTATGGAGGACTATGTGGGGCCATTATTCTGTATGGAGGGCTATGTGGAGCACATTATTCTGTATGGAGGGCTATGTGGAGCACATTATTCTGTATGGAGGGCTATGTGGAGCACATTATTCTGTATGGAGGGCTATGTGGGGCCATTATTCTGTATGGAGGGCTATGTGGAGCACATTATTCTGTATGGAGGGCTATGTGGGGCCATTATTCTGTATGGAGGGCTATGTGGGGCCCATTATTCTGTATGGAGGGCTATGTGGGGCCCATTATTCTGTATGGAGGGCTATGTGGGGCCCATTATTCTGTATGGAGGGCTATGTGGGGCCCATTATTCTGTATGGAGGGCTATGTGGGGCCCATTATTCTGTATGGAGGGCTATGTGGAGCACATTATTCTGTATGGAGGGCTATGTGGGGCACATTATTCTGTATGGAGGGTTATGTGGAGCACATTATTCTGTATGGAGGGCTATGTGGGGCACATTATTCTGTATGGAGGGCTATGTGGAGCACATTATTCTGTATGGAGGGCTATGTGGAGCACATTATTCTGTATGGAGGGCTATGTGGAGCACATTATTCTGTATGGAGGGCTATGTGGAGCACATTATTCTGTATGGAGGACTATGTGGGGCCCATTATTCTGTATGGAGGGCTATGTGGGGCACATTATTCTGTATGGAGGGCTATGTGGGGCCCATTATTCTGTATGGAGGGCTATGTGGGGCACATTATTCTGTATGGAGGGCTATGTGGGGCACATTATTCTGTATGGAGGGCTATGTGGGGCCATTATTCTGTATGGAGGGCTATGTGGAGCACATTATTCTGTATGGAGGGCTATGTGGAGCACATTATTCTGTATGGAGGGCTATGTGGAGCACATTATTCTGTATGGAGGGCTATGTGGAGCACATTATTCTGTATGGAGGGCTATGTGGAGCACATTATTCTGTATGGAGGGCTATGTGGGGCCCATTATTCTGTATGGAGAGCTATGTGGGGCCATTATTCTGTATGGAGGGCTATGTGGAGCACATTATTCTGTATGGAGGGCTATGTGGAGCACATTATTCTGTATGGAGGGCTATGTGGAGCACATTATTCTGTATGGAGGGCTATGTGGAGCACATTATTCTGTATGGAGGGCTATGTGAGGCACATTATTCTGTATGGAGGGCTATGTGGAGCACATTATTCTGTATGGAGGGCTATGTGGGGCACATTATTCTGTATGGAGGGCTATGTGGGGCACATTATTCTGTATGGAGGGCTATGTGGGGCCATTATTCTGTATGGAGGACTATGTGGAGCACATTATTCTGTATGGAGGACTATGTGGAGCACATTATTCTGTATGGAGGGCTATGTGGAGCACATTATTCTGTATGGAGGGCTATGTGGAGCACATTATTCTGTATGGAGGGCTATGTGGAGCACATTATTCTGTATGGAGGGCTATGTGGAGCACATTATTCTGTATGGAGGGCTATGTGGAGCACATTATTCTGTATGGAGGGCTATGTGAGGCACATTATTCTGTATGGAGGGCTATGTGGAGCACATTATTCTGTATGGAGGGCTATGTGGAGCACATTATTCTGTATGGAGGGCTATGTGGGGCCCATTATACTGTATGGAGGGCTATGTGGGGTCCATTATTCTGTATGGAGGGCTATGTGGGGCCATTATTCTGTATGGAGGGCTATGTGGGGCACATTATTCTGTATGGAGGGCTATGTGGGGCACATTATTCTGTATGGAGGGCTATGTGGCGCCCATTATTCTGTATGGAGGGCTATGTGGGGCCCATTATTCTGTATGGAGGGCTATGTGGGGCCATTATTCTGTATGGAGGGCTATGTGGGGCACATTATTCTGTATGGAGGGCTATGTGGGGCACATTATTCTGTATGGAGGGCTATGTGGCGCCCATTATTCTGTATGGAGGGCTATGTGGGGCCCATTATTCTGTATGGAGGGCTATGTGGAGCACATTATTCTGTATGGAGGGCTATGTGGAGCACATTATTCTGTATGGAGGGCTATGTGGAGCACATTATTCTGTATGGAGGGCTATGTGGGGCACATTATTCTGTATGGAGGACTATGTGGAGCACATTATTCTGTATGGAGGGCTATGTGGAGCACATTATTCTGTATGGCGGGCTATGTGGAGCACATTATTCTGTATGGAGGGCTATGTGGGGCACATTATTCTGTATGGAGGGCTATGTGAGGCCCATTATTCTGTATGGAGGGCTATGTGGAGCACATTATTCTGTATGGAGGGCTATGTGGAGCACATTATTCTGTATGGAGGGCTATGTGGAGCACATTATTCTGTATGGAGGGCTATGTGGAGCACATTATTCTGTATGGAGGACTATGTGAGGCACATTATTCTGTATGGAGGGCTATGTGGGGCACATTATTCTGTATGGAGGGCTTTGTGGGGTCATCATTCTGTATGGAGGGCTATGTGGGGACATTATCCTGTATGGAGGGCTATGTGGGGCCCATTATTCTGTATGGAGGGCTATGTGGGGCCCATTATTCTGTATGGAGGACTATGTGGGGCACATTATTCTGTATGGAGGGCTATGTGGGGCCATTATTCTGTATGGAGGGCTATGTGGGGTCATCATTCTGTATGGAGGGCTATGTGGGGCACATTATTCTGTATGGAGGACTATGTGGAGCACATTATTCTGTATGGAGGGCTATGTGGAGCACATTATTCTCTATGGAGGGCTATGTGGGGCCATTATTCTGTATGGAGGGCTATGTGGAGCACATTATTCTGTATGGAGGACTATGTGGGGACATTATTCTGTATGGAGGGCTATGTGGGGCCCATTATTCTGTATGGAGGGCTATGTGGGGCCCATTATTCTGTATGGAGGGCTATGTGGAGCACATTATTCTGTATGGAGGGCTATGTGGAGCCCATTATTCTGTATGGAGGGCTATGTGGAGCACATTATTCTGTATGGAGGGCTATGTGGGGCCCATTATTCTGTATGGAGGGCTATGTGGGGCACATTATTCTGTATGGAGGGCTATGTGGGGCCCATTATTCTGTATGGAGGGCTATGTGGAGCACATTATTCTGTATGGAGGGCTATGTGGAGCACATTATTCTGTATGGAGGGCTATGTGGGGCACATTATTCTGTATGGAGAGCTATGTGGGGGCCATTATTCTGTATGGAGGGCTATGTGGGGCCATTATTCTGTATGGAGGGCTATGTGGGGCCCATTATTCTGTATGGAGGACTATGTGGGGCCCATTATTCTGTATGGAGGGCTATGTGGAGCACATTATTCTGTATGGAGGGCTATGTGGGGCCCATTATTCTGTATGGAGGGCTATGTGGGGCACATTATTCTGTATGGAGGGCTATGTGGGGCCATTATTCTGTATGGAGGGCTATGTGGAGCACATTATTCTGTATGGAGGGCTATGTGGAGCACATTATTCTGTATGGAGGGCTATGTGGAGCACATTATTCTGTATGGAGGGCTATGTGGAGCACATTATTCTGTATGGAGGGCTATGTGGGGACATTATTCTGTATGGAGGGCTATGTGGGGCCCATTATTCTGTATGGAGGGCTATGTGGAGCACATTATTCTGTATGGAGGGCTATGTGGGGACATTATTCTGTATGGAGGGCTATGTGGAGCACATTATTCTGTATGGAGGGCTATGTGGGGCACATTATTCTGTATGGAGGGCTATGTGGAGCACATTATTCTGTATGGAGGGCTATGTGGGGACATTATTCTGTATGGAGGGCTATGTGGGGCCATTATTCTGTATGGAGGGCTATGTGGAGCACATTATTCTGTATGGAGGACTATGTGGGGACATTATTCTGTATGGAGGGCTATGTGGAGCCCATTATTCTGTATGGAGGGCTATGTGGAGCACATTATTCTGTATGGAGGGCTATGTGGGGCCCATTATTCTGTATGGAGGGCTATGTGGAGCACATTATTCTGTATGGAGGGCTATGTGGAGCACATTATTCTGTATGGAGGGCTATGTGGGGCCCATTATTCTGTATGGAGGGCTATGTGGGGCCCATTATTCTGTATGGAGGGCTATGTGGAGCACATTATTCTGTATGGAGGGCTATGTGGAGCACATTATTCTGTATGGAGGGCTATGTGGAGCACATTATTCTGTATGGAGGGCTATGTGGAGCACATTATTCTGTATGGAGGGCTATGTGGGGCCCATTATTCTGTATGGAGGGCTATGTGGGGCACATTATTCTGTATGGAGGGCTATGTGGGGGCCATTATTCTGTATGGAGGGCTATGTGGGGCCATTATTCTGTATGGAGGGCTATGTGGGGCCCATTATTCTGTATGGAGGACTATGTGGGGCCCATTATTCTGTATGGAGGGCTATGTGGAGCACATTATTCTGTATGGAGGGCTATGTGGGGCCCATTATTCTGTATGGAGGGCTATGTGGGGCACATTATTCTGTATGGAGGGCTATGTGGGGCCATTATTCTGTATGGAGGGCTATGTGGAGCACATTATTCTGTATGGAGGGCTATGTGGAGCACATTATTCTGTATGGAGGGCTATGTGGAGCACATTATTCTGTATGGAGGGCTATGTGGGGACATTATTCTGTATGGAGGGCTATGTGGGGCCCATTATTCTGTATGGAGGGCTATGTGGAGCAGATTATTCTGTATGGAGGGCTATGTGGAGCACATTATTCTGTATGGAGGGCTATGTGGAGCCCATTATTCTGTATGGAGGGCTATGTGGGGCACATTATTCTGTATGGAGAGCTATGTGGGGACATTATTCTGTATGGAGGGCTATGTGGGGACATTATCCTGTATGGAGGACTATGTGGAGCACATTATTCTGTATGGAGGGCTATGTGGGCACATTATTCTGTATGGAGGGCTATGTGGGGCCATTATTCTGTATGGAGGGCTATGTGGAGCACATTATTCTGTATGGAGGACTATGTGGGGACATTATTCTGTATGGAGGGCTATGTGGGCCCATTATTCTGTATGGAGGGCTATGTGGGGCTTATTATTCTGTATGGAGGGCTATGTGGAGCACATTATTCTGTATGGAGGGCTATGTGGAGCCCATTATTCTGTATGGAGGGCTATGTGGAGCACATTATTCTGTATGGAGGGCTATGTGGGGCCATTATTCTGTATGGAGGGCTATGTGGGGCCCAATTTTCTGTATGGAGGGCTATGTGGAGCACATTATTCTGTATGGAGGGCTATGTGGAGCACATTATTCTGTATGGAGGGCTATGTGGAGCCCATTATTCTGTATGGAGGGCTATGTGGGGACATTATTCTGTATGGAGGGCTATGTGGGGACATTATTCTGTATGGAGGGCTATGTGGAGCACATTATTCTGTATGGAGGGCTATGTGGGGCCCAATATTCTGTATGGAGGGCTATGTGGAGCCCATTATTCTGTATGGAGGGCTATGTGGAGCACATTATTCTGTATGGAGGGCTATGTGGAGCACATTATTCTGTATGGAGGGCTATGTGGTGCCCATTATTCTGTATGGAGGGCTATGTGGGGCCATTATTCTGTATGGAGGGCTATGTGGGGCCCATTATTCTGTATGGAGGGCTATGTGGGGACATTATTCTGTATGGAGGGCTATGTGGGGCACATTATTCTGTATGGAGGATTATGTGGGGCACATTATTCTGTATGGAGGGCTATGTGGGGACATTATTCTGTATGGAGGGCTATGTGGGGCACATTATTCTGTATGGAGGGCTATGTGGAGCACATTATTCTGTATGGAGGGCTATGTGGGGCCCATTATTCTGTATGGAGGACTATGTGGAGCACATTATTCTGTATGGAGGGCTATGTGGAGCACATTATTCTGTATGGAGGGCTATGTGGGGCCATTATTCTGTATGGAGGGCTATGTGGAGCCCATTATTCTGTATGGAGGGCTATGTGGAGCACATTATTCTGTATGGAGGGCTATGTGGGGCACATTATTCTGTATGGAGGGCTATGTGGAGCACATTATTCTGTATGGAGGGCTATGTGGGGCCATTATTCTGTATGGAGGGCTATGTGGGGCCATTATTCTGTATGGAGGGCTATGTGGAGCCCATTATTCTGTATGGAGGGCTATGTGGGGCACATTATTCTGTATGGAGGGCTATGTGGAGCACATTATTCTGTATGGAGGGCTATGTGGGGCACATTATTCTGTATGGAGGGCTATGTGGAGCACATTATTCTGTATGGAGGGCTATGTGGGGCACATTATTCTGTATGGAGGGCTATGTGGAGCACATTATTCTGTATGGAGGGCTATGTGGAGCACATTATTCTGTATGGAGGGCTATGTGGGGCCATTATTCTGTATGGAGGGCTATGTGGAGCCCATTATTCTGTATGGAGGGCTATGTGGAGCCCATTATTCTGTATGGAGGGCTATGTGGGGCACATTATTCTGTATGGAGGGCTATGTGGAGCACATTATTCTGTATGGAGGGCTATGTGGGGCACATTATTCTGTATGGAGGGCTATGTGGGGCCCATTATTCTGTATGGAGGGCCATGTGGGGCCCATTATTCTGTATGGAGGTCTATGTGGGGTCATTATTCTGTATGGAGGGTTATGTGGAGCCCATTATTCTGTATGGAGGGTTATGTGGAGCCCATTATTCTGTATGGAGGGCTATGTGGAGCACATTATTCTGTATGGAGGGCTATGTGGAGCACATTATTCTGTATGGAGGGCTATGTGGAGCACATTATTCTGTATGGAGGGCTATGTGGAGCACATTATTCTGTATGGAGGGCTATGTGGGGCACATTATTCTGTATGGAGGGCTATGTGGAGCACATTATTCTGTATGGAGGACTATGTGGAGCACATTATTCTGTATGGAGGACTATGTGGGGCCCATTATTCTGTATGGAGGGCTATGTGGGGCCCATTATTCTGTATGGAGGACTATGTGGAGCACATTATTCTGTATGGAGGGCTATGTGGGGCCCATTATTCTGTATGGAGGGCTATGTGGAGCACATTATTCTGTATGGAGGACTATGTGGAGCCCATTATTCTGTATGGAGGGCTATGTGGGGCACATTATTCTGTATGGAGGGCTATGTGGGGCCATTATTCTGTATGGAGGGCTATGTGGAGCACATTATTCTGTATGGAGGACTATGTGGAGCACATTATTCTGTATGGAGGGCTATGTGGGGCACATTATTCTGTATGGAGGGCTATGTGGTGCACATTATTCTGTATGGAGGGCTATGTGGAGCACATTATTCTGTATGGAGGACTATGTGGAGCACATTATTCTGTATGGAGGGCTATGTGGGGCACATTATTCTGTATGGAGGGCTATGTGGAGCACATTATTCTGTATGGAGGGCTATGTGGTGCACATTATTCTGTATGGAGGGCTATGTGGAGCACATTATTCTGTATGGAGGACTATGTGGAGCACATTATTCTGTATGGAGGGCTATGTGGGGCACATTATTCTGTATGGAGGGCTATGTGGAGCACATTATTCTGTATGGAGGGCTATGTGGGGCCCATTATTCTGTATGGAGGGCTATGTGGAGCACATTATTCTGTATGGAGGGCTATGTGGGGCACATTATTCTGTATGGAGGGCTATGTGGGGCACATTATTCTGTATGGAGGGCTATGTGGAGCACATTATTCTGTATGGAGGGCTATGTGGTGCACATTATTCTGTATGGAGGGCTATGTGGAGCACATTATTCTGTATGGAGGGCTATGTGGAGCACATTATTCTGTATGGAGGGCTATGTGGAGCACATTATTCTGTATGGAGGGCTATGTGGTGCACATTATTCTGTATGGAGGGCTATGTGGGGCACATTATTCTGTATGGAGGGCTATGTGGGGCACATTATTCTGTATGGAGGGCTATGTGGAGCACATTATTCTGTATGGAGGGCTATGTGGGGCACATTATTCTGTATGGAGGGCTATGTGGGGCACATTATTCTGTATGGAGGGCTATGTGGAGCACATTATTCTGTATGGAGGGCTATGTGGTGCACATTATTCTGTATGGAGGGCTATGTGGGGCCCATTATTCTGTATGGAGGGCTATGTGGAGCACATTATTCTGTATGGAGGACTATGTGGAGCCCATTATTCTGTATGGAGGGCTATGTGGGGCACATTATTCTGTATGGAGGGCTATGTGGTGCACATTATTCTGTATGGAGGGCTATGTGGAGCACATTATTCTGTATGGAGGGCTATGTGGAGCACATTATTCTGTATGGAGGGCTATGTGGAGCACATTATTCTGTATGGAGGGCTATGTGGGGACATTATTCTGTATGGAGGGCTATGTGGGGCCCATTATTCTGTATGGAGGGCTATGTGGAGCAGATTATTCTGTATGGAGGGCTATGTGGAGCACATTATTCTGTATGGAGGGCTATGTGGAGCCCATTATTCTGTATGGAGGGCTATGTGGGGCACATTATTCTGTATGGAGAGCTATGTGGGGACATTATTCTGTATGGAGGGCTATGTGGGGACATTATCCTGTATGGAGGACTATGTGGAGCACATTATTCTGTATGGAGGGCTATGTGGGCACATTATTCTGTATGGAGGGCTATGTGGGGCCATTATTCTGTATGGAGGGCTATGTGGAGCACATTATTCTGTATGGAGGACTATGTGGGGACATTATTCTGTATGGAGGGCTATGTGGGCCCATTATTCTGTATGGAGGGCTATGTGGGGCTTATTATTCTGTATGGAGGGCTATGTGGAGCACATTATTCTGTATGGAGGGCTATGTGGAGCCCATTATTCTGTATGGAGGGCTATGTGGAGCACATTATTCTGTATGGAGGGCTATGTGGGGCCATTATTCTGTATGGAGGGCTATGTGGGGCCCAATTTTCTGTATGGAGGGCTATGTGGAGCACATTATTCTGTATGGAGGGCTATGTGGAGCACATTATTCTGTATGGAGGGCTATGTGGAGCCCATTATTCTGTATGGAGGGCTATGTGGGGACATTATTCTGTATGGAGGGCTATGTGGGGACATTATTCTGTATGGAGGGCTATGTGGAGCACATTATTCTGTATGGAGGGCTATGTGGGGCCCAATATTCTGTATGGAGGGCTATGTGGAGCCCATTATTCTGTATGGAGGGCTATGTGGAGCACATTATTCTGTATGGAGGGCTATGTGGAGCACATTATTCTGTATGGAGGGCTATGTGGTGCCCATTATTCTGTATGGAGGGCTATGTGGGGCCATTATTCTGTATGGAGGGCTATGTGGGGCCCATTATTCTGTATGGAGGGCTATGTGGGGACATTATTCTGTATGGAGGGCTATGTGGGGCACATTATTCTGTATGGAGGATTATGTGGGGCACATTATTCTGTATGGAGGGCTATGTGGGGACATTATTCTGTATGGAGGGCTATGTGGGGCACATTATTCTGTATGGAGGGCTATGTGGAGCACATTATTCTGTATGGAGGGCTATGTGGGGCCCATTATTCTGTATGGAGGACTATGTGGAGCACATTATTCTGTATGGAGGGCTATGTGGAGCACATTATTCTGTATGGAGGGCTATGTGGGGCCATTATTCTGTATGGAGGGCTATGTGGAGCCCATTATTCTGTATGGAGGGCTATGTGGAGCACATTATTCTGTATGGAGGGCTATGTGGGGCACATTATTCTGTATGGAGGGCTATGTGGAGCACATTATTCTGTATGGAGGGCTATGTGGGGCCATTATTCTGTATGGAGGGCTATGTGGGGCCATTATTCTGTATGGAGGGCTATGTGGAGCCCATTATTCTGTATGGAGGGCTATGTGGGGCACATTATTCTGTATGGAGGGCTATGTGGAGCACATTATTCTGTATGGAGGGCTATGTGGGGCACATTATTCTGTATGGAGGGCTATGTGGAGCACATTATTCTGTATGGAGGGCTATGTGGGGCACATTATTCTGTATGGAGGGCTATGTGGAGCACATTATTCTGTATGGAGGGCTATGTGGAGCACATTATTCTGTATGGAGGGCTATGTGGAGCACATTATTCTGTATGGAGGGCTATGTGGGGCCATTATTCTGTATGGAGGGCTATGTGGAGCCCATTATTCTGTATGGAGGGCTATGTGGAGCACATTATTCTGTATGGAGGGCTATGTGGGGCACATTATTCTGTATGGAGGGCTATGTGGAGCACATTATTCTGTATGGAGGGCTATGTGGGGCCATTATTCTGTATGGAGGGCTATGTGGGGCCATTATTCTGTATGGAGGGCTATGTGGAGCCCATTATTCTGTATGGAGGGCTATGTGGGGCACATTATTCTGTATGGAGGGCTATGTGGAGCCCATTATTCTGTATGGAGGGCTATGTGGAGCCCATTATTCTGTATGGAGGGCTATGTGGAGCACATTATTCTGTATGGAGGGCTATGTGGGGCACATTATTCTGTATGGAGGGCTATGTGGGGCCCATTATTCTGTATGGAGGGCCATGTGGGGCCCATTATTCTGTATGGAGGTCTATGTGGGGTCATTATTCTGTATGGAGGGTTATGTGGAGCCCATTATTCTGTATGGAGGGTTATGTGGAGCCCATTATTCTGTATGGAGGGCTATGTGGAGCACATTATTCTGTATGGAGGGCTATGTGGAGCACATTATTCTGTATGGAGGGCTATGTGGAGCACATTATTCTGTATGGAGGGCTATGTGGAGCACATTATTCTGTATGGAGGGCTATGTGGGGCACATTATTCTGTATGGAGGGCTATGTGGAGCACATTATTCTGTATGGAGGACTATGTGGAGCACATTATTCTGTATGGAGGACTATGTGGGGCCCATTATTCTGTATGGAGGGCTATGTGGGGCCCATTATTCTGTATGGAGGACTATGTGGAGCACATTATTCTGTATGGAGGGCTATGTGGGGCCCATTATTCTGTATGGAGGGCTATGTGGAGCACATTATTCTGTATGGAGGACTATGTGGAGCCCATTATTCTGTATGGAGGGCTATGTGGGGCACATTATTCTGTATGGAGGGCTATGTGGGGCCATTATTCTGTATGGAGGGCTATGTGGAGCACATTATTCTGTATGGAGGACTATGTGGAGCACATTATTCTGTATGGAGGGCTATGTGGGGCACATTATTCTGTATGGAGGGCTATGTGGTGCACATTATTCTGTATGGAGGGCTATGTGGAGCACATTATTCTGTATGGAGGACTATGTGGAGCACATTATTCTGTATGGAGGGCTATGTGGGGCACATTATTCTGTATGGAGGGCTATGTGGAGCACATTATTCTGTATGGAGGGCTATGTGGTGCACATTATTCTGTATGGAGGGCTATGTGGAGCACATTATTCTGTATGGAGGACTATGTGGAGCACATTATTCTGTATGGAGGGCTATGTGGGGCACATTATTCTGTATGGAGGGCTATGTGGAGCACATTATTCTGTATGGAGGGCTATGTGGGGCCCATTATTCTGTATGGAGGGCTATGTGGAGCACATTATTCTGTATGGAGGGCTATGTGGGGCACATTATTCTGTATGGAGGGCTATGTGGGGCACATTATTCTGTATGGAGGGCTATGTGGAGCACATTATTCTGTATGGAGGGCTATGTGGTGCACATTATTCTGTATGGAGGGCTATGTGGAGCACATTATTCTGTATGGAGGGCTATGTGGAGCACATTATTCTGTATGGAGGGCTATGTGGAGCACATTATTCTGTATGGAGGGCTATGTGGTGCACATTATTCTGTATGGAGGGCTATGTGGGGCACATTATTCTGTATGGAGGGCTATGTGGGGCACATTATTCTGTATGGAGGGCTATGTGGAGCACATTATTCTGTATGGAGGGCTATGTGGGGCACATTATTCTGTATGGAGGGCTATGTGGGGCACATTATTCTGTATGGAGGGCTATGTGGAGCACATTATTCTGTATGGAGGGCTATGTGGTGCACATTATTCTGTATGGAGGGCTATGTGGAGCACATTATTCTGTATGGAGGGCTATGTGGAGCACATTATTCTGTATGGAGGGCTATGTGGAGCACATTATTCTGTATGGAGGGCTATGTGGTGCACATTATTCTGTATGGAGGGCTATGTGGAGCACATTATTCTGTATGGAGGGCTATGTGGAGACCATTATTCTGTATGGAGGGCTATGTGGGGCACATTATTCTGTATGGAGGGCTATGTGGAGCACATTATTCTGTATGGAGGGCTATGTGGTGCACATTATTCTGTATGGAGGGCTATGTGGAGCACATTATTCTGTATGGAGGGCTATGTGGAGCACATTATTCTGTATGGAGGACTATGTGGAGCACATTATTCTGTATGGAGGGCTATGTGGGGCACATTATTCTGTATGGAGGGCTATGTGGTGCACATTATTCTGTATGGAGGGCTATGTGGAGCACATTATTCTGTATGGAGGGCTATGTGGTGCACATTATTCTGTATGGAGGGCTATGTGGGGCCCATTATTCTGTATGGAGGGCTATGTGGAGCACATTATTCTGTATGGAGGACTATGTGGAGCCCATTATTCTGTATGGAGGGCTATGTGGGGCACATTATTCTGTATGGAGGGCTATGTGGTGCACATTATTCTGTATGGAGGGCTATGTGGAGCACATTATTCTGTATGGAGGGCTATGTGGTGCACATTATTCTGTATGGAGGGCTATGTGGGGCCCATTATTCTGTATGGAGGGCTATGTGGAGCACATTATTCTGTATGGAGGACTATGTGGAGCCCATTATTCTGTATGGAGGGCTATGTGGAGCACATTATTCTGTATGGAGGGCTATGTGGAGCCCATTATTCTGTATGGAGGGCTATGTGGAGCACATTATTCTGTATGGAGGGCTATGTGGAGCACATTATTCTGTATGGAGGGCTATGTGGGGCCCAATATTCTGTATGGAGGGCTATGTGGAGCACATTATTCTGTATGGAGGGCTATGTGGGGCCATTATTCTGTATGGAGGGCTATGTGGAGCACATTATTCTGTATGGAGGGCTATGTGGTGCACATTATTCTGTATGGAGGGCTATGTGGGGCCCAATATTCTGTATGGAGGGCTATGTGGAGCACATTATTCTGTATGGAGGACTATGTGGAGCCCATTATTCTGTATGGAGGGCTATGTGGGGCCCAATATTCTGTATGGAGGGCTATGTGGAGCACATTATTCTGTATGGAGGGCTATGTGGAGCCCATTATTCTGTATGGAGGGCTATGTGGAGCACATTATTCTGTATGGAGGGCTATGTGGTGCACATTATTCTGTATGGAGGGCTATGTGGGGCCATTATTCTGTATGGAGGGCTATGTGGAGCACATTATTCTGTATGGAGGGCTATGTGGTGCACATTATTCTGTATGGAGGGTTATGTGGAGCCCATTATTCTGTATGGAGGGCTATGTGGGGCACATTATTCTGTATGGAGGGCTATGTGGGGCCCATTATTCTGTATGGAGGGCTATGTGGGGCACATTATTCTGTATGGAGGGCTATGTGGGGCCCATTATTCTGTATGGAGGGCTATGTGGGGCACATTATTCTGTATGGAGGGCTATGTGGGGCACATTATTCTGTATGGAGGACTATGTGGGGCCATTATTCTGTATGGAGTGCTATGTGGGGTCCATTATTCTGTATGGAGAGCTATGTGGGGCACATTATTCTGTATGGAGGACTATGTGGAGCCCATTATTCTGTATGGAGGGCTATGTGGGGACATTATTCTGTATGGAGGGCTATGTGAGGGCCATTATTCTGTATGGAGGACTATGTGGAGCACATTATTCTGTATGGAGGGCTATGTGGGGCACATTATTCTGTATGGAGGGCTATGTGGGGACATTATTCTGTATGGAGGGCTATGTGAGGGCCATTATTCTGTATGGAGGGCTATGTGGAGCACATTATTCTGTATGAAGGGCTATGTGGGGCACATTATTCTGTATGAAGGGCTATGTGGGGCACATTATTCTGTATGGAGGACTATGTGGGGCACATTATTCTGTATGGAGGGCTATGTGGAGCACATTATTCTGTATGGAGGGCTATGTGGGGACATTATTCTGTATGGAGGGCTATGTGAGGGCCATTATTCTGTATGGAGGACTATGTGGAGCACATTATTCTGTATGGAGGACTATGTGGAGCCCATTATTCTGTATGGAGAGCTATGTGGGGACATTATTCTGTATGGAGGGCTATGTGAGGGCCATTATTCTGTATGGAGGACTATGTGGAGCACATTATTCTGTATGAAGGGCTATGTGGGGCACATTATTCTGTATGAAGGGCTATGTGGGGCACATTATTCTGTATGGAGGGCTATGTGGGGACATTATTCTGTATGGAGGGCTATGTGGGGCCCATTATTCTGTATGGAGGGCTATGTGGGGCACATTATTCTGTATGGAGGGCTATGTGGGGCACATACTGTATGGAGGGCTATGTGGGGACATTATTCTGTATGGAGGACTATGTGGAGCACATTATTCTGTATGGAGGGTTATGTGGGGCCATTATTCTGTATGGAGGGCTATGTGGGGTCCATTATTCTGTATGGAGGGCTATGTGGGGTCCATTATTCTGTATGGAGGGCTATGTGGGGACATTATTCTGTATGGAGGACTGTGTGGAGCCCATTACTATTGAGGTAAAATCTGTATTCAGTGAAGACTTTCCTATTACTGATAGGAGATGGTAGTTGTTACTGAGGGTTGGAGTTCTGCCGCTGGCGCGCCTCTCTCTGCCTCTGGCGCGCCTCTCTCTGCCTCTGGCGCGCCTCTCTCTGCCTCTGGCGCGCCTCTCTCTGCCTCTGGCGCGCCTCTCTCTGCCTCTGGCGCGCCTCTCTCTGCCTCTGGCGCGCCTCTCTCTGCCTCTGGCGCGCCTCTCTCTGCCTCTGGCGCGCCTCTCTCTGCCTCTGGCGCGCCTCTCTCTGCCTCTGGCGCGCCTCTCTCTGCCTCTGGCGCGCCTCTCTCTGCCTCTGGCGCGCCTCTCTCTGCCTCTGGCGCGCCTCTCTCTGCCTCTGGCGCGCCTCTCTCTGCCTCTGGCGCGCCTCTCTCTGCCTCTGGCGCGCCTCTCTCTGCCTCTGGCGCGCCTCTCTCTGCCTCTGGCGCGCCTCTCTCTGCCTCTGGCGCGCCTCTCTCTGCCTCTGGCGCGCCGCCCTCTGCCTCTGGCGCGCCGCCCTCTGCCTCTGGCGCGCCGCCCTCTGCCTCTGGCGCGCCGCCCTCTGCCTCTGGGGCGCCGCCCTCTGCCTCTGGGGCGCCGCCCTCTGCCTCTGGGGCGCCGCCCTCTGCCTCTGGCGCGCCTCTCTCTGCCTCTGGCGCGCCTCTCTCTGCCTCTGGCGCGCCTCTCTCTGCCTCTGGCGCGCCTCTCTCTGCCTCTGGCGCGCCTCTCTCTGCCTCTGGCGCGCCTCTCTCTGCCTCTGGCGCGCCTCTCTCTGCCTCTGGCGCGCCTCTCTCTGCCTCTGGCGCGCCTCTCTCTGCCTCTGGCGCGCCTCTCTCTGCCTCTGGCGCGCCTCTCTCTGCCTCTGGCGCGCCTCTCTCTGCCTCTGGCGCGCCTCTCTCTGCCCCTGGCGCGCCGCCCTCTGCCTCTGGCGCGCCGCCCTCTGCCTCTGGCGCGCCGCCCTCTGCCTCTGGCGCGCCGCCCTCTGCCTCTGGCGCGCCGCCCTCTGCCTCTGGCGCGCCGCCCTCTGCCTCTGGCGCGCCGCCCTCTGCCTCTGGCGCGCCGCCCTCTGCCTCTGGCGCGCCGCCCTCTGCCTCTGGCGCGCCGCCCTCTGCCTCTGGCGCGCCGCCCTCTGCCTCTGGCGCGCCGCCCTCTGCCTCTGGCGCGCCGCCCTCTGCCTCTGGCGCGCCGCCCTCTGCCTCTGGCGCGCCGCCCTCTGCCTCTGGCGCGCCGCCCTCCTCCTGTTGTCATAGAATCTCATCTGCACCAGCTGCTATCTCTTCTCGCTTTAACTAAATCTATTCGGTGAAACAGCGACGCTCTCATGAAGGAGATAAAATGGCGGGTGATCTCTGAACCTTAGTTCATGAGGAAATTGGTCTCTCTCTTCCCACAATGCACCACTACAGGGAGAGGAAAGGAAAGCGTGGAGGGACAAACGAATGCTGCTAAATTCAGCCACTAGATGGAGCCATTGTACTGTGAGCAAACACTCAACAATAAAAACATACTTGGTGATATTCCCATCTCCAGGATCCTGTTCCGATATGTATTACTTGTAGAATAGCAAATGCCTCCAATTATAAATGTAGTATAGTTCTCCTGATATAGCAGCTTAGGTATTCATGGCTATGTTCATTCACAGTAATGTTTAGTTTCTCGTGGCCGTAACCATGGATATCTAAGCTGCAATGCCCTGCACATGAGGTAAGAGATATGGCTATATCAGGAGAACCATACCACATTTCTATTTGAAGGTAGTTGTGGTGATGGTGGTTTGTTCTCCATTGAGATCAATGGATGGCACCATGCTGGTCCTCCGAGGGTAGAAGAATTAGTTTGGCTATTGGTCTGCGGTATGGTCTTGGGTTCGTCCCCTCTGCTCATCCTAACTTTATGCCCATTTACATCTTTGCTAGGGAAGGTTGAGGAGATTAAACCGTGACCAGTGATTTCTGTAGATCTCAGTTGCCTATGTTCAGATTGGGCCTAGTCGATTGCCGCTTTGTCTGTGGCTGCGGTGTAGACAACTGTTGCTTGTGCAAGCAGTCCCAGAATGTATTTGCAAGACTTTGTGCCGGACTCCATTGATGCTTGTTGAAGTCGTTGGCATCAAATGTTCCTGAAGGAGGAGTCTGAGACCAATCCATAAGTCCAGCTCTTGACTGTCTGAGCAGGCAAGCATGTCCTGAGAAGACTAATGGCGGTCTCACTTGAAGGCATGGCTTTTGTGTAGCCCACCTGCAGTAGTCACCCCAGGAGCATCACTCCACCTTCAGGGACACCACAGGGTCTCCACTTAGGGTATTTCTGGCGACAGGTATGTTGGTTTTGTATGTGTAGGAGTTGTGACGCCACTCACGGTTTGCGGTCAGGGATATGGGTGACCGCCACTGCAGATTTAACGAGCGTCTGGGGCTGATGGGGTCTGCAGTCGGATGGTGTGGCCTCCCGTGAGTGAGGCTGGCCCCAGGGGCTCGGGTGTGTATAACAGGTCTCAGAATAACTCAGGCTCAGTCCAAAATGTCTTTCAACTTGTTTACTCACTTTTGTTATCGTGAGGTGACCCAGGCAATGCTGAGACAAACCAGGTGGAACCAGGTATCCTTTAGGCTGGTCTAAGGGTAACCGTTAACTCGCCTTCCCAGCACTTCTTTGTTCGGATAACCCCTGACTTGAAGTACCATGGGGTTCATCCAGGGAAGTCGCTATTGCCTTTTCTCCCCTTTTTGGACCGTTTGCCTGTAAGGGGTAGTCGGACCCCTGGTAGTGAAGGAGATGTTTCCCCCCCCCCCCTGAAGACGCCACAGTAGTATGGTGGCAAATTGTAAATGTTAATGGTAAAATGTTACCTGTCATAAACTGTTTCCCCACTAGGTACCAGTGTAGAGCAGTGGTTCCCCTGGTAACAGTGGCAGGGAATGAAGGGGCAGGGCAGCCTAGGTGGGGAAGGAAGGGTTCTGAATGCAGAGTCCAGTGTGCAGTGAGATGTGACTGGAGAAAGAAGTCTGAGGTGACGGGGCAGAGTGTGGAAGTGCTGCAGTGGCAGAAGAAGTGGAAGAGTCAAGACTAGTCCCAAAGCCGGTAGTGTGTACTACAGTGCAGTGCAGCTATCAGGGGGATAACAAGTGGCCCCTGCAGGCGAAGGGTAGTGCCCTGACAAAGACGTGAAGGTAAATGGAAACGCCCGTAGAAAACAAGTGAAGTAGTTCCCCCGCAAAGAAGTGGAGAGGTGAGAACTTATCCGGAGCCGGTAGTCTGTGCTAGTTCTGCCCTATAGTAAATCCGGGTTCAGTGTGCAGCTACTAGGGGGTTAACGCATGTCCCCTGCAGGCAAGGGAAAGTTACCGGGGAAAGAGGAAACCGTCAGCAAGAAGCGTAACCTGTAATCCGAAGTGACTTGATGCTGAAGGGTGTAAAGAAGAGCGGAAGTTGTGTTCAATAAAATGTTTCTTCACCAACTGCCTGTCTGTGGCTTTTTACTGGGAGTGGTGAAGAGGCCTGTGAGCCGAGAGAAAAAGGTGTTACCGAGAAGCAAATTGCCCACATGGAAGCGTCCCTGCCACCCACACTCTGCCCCACAAACAACACCTCTGTTTTAACAGTGACGGCTGGGCCGGGGGTCAGCCTGCTGCCCCCTGGGCGGGAGACCGCGACTACACCCCCTGAGGCGCCCCCTGCCCCCGTTACAAACTGGCGTAGTCGGCAGGATCAAGCCTGCATGCAAGAAACCCTGACCAGAGACTGTGAGGAAGATCAAGTGGTGCCTGACGTGCTGAACGGGCCACAAGGTGGCAAGATGGCGGCCGTCCTCATGGACTCAGTGGAGGCGCGAAAAGTTGGTGCCAAACGAAAAGCACTGGGCTGGCCTGGGAGGAAGAAGCCCGGAGTGCGCCGCCCAAAGAGGGGAGGTACTTGCCCCAAGAAGCTGCAGAGGTCTAGAGACGTGGGCGGCGCTGCAAGAAAGAAAAGGCGTCGCCAACGCTATGCAGACCTGGTAGGTGAAGCCGGGGGCGGAGTGTGTGCTAAAGCGGGAAAAGAAGAACCGCCTCCACCTTCCCCGGCGCCATTGCAATCCCAGCAGCAGAAGCAACAGTTTCAGTTACCTGTGCTACACAGAATGGAGAACAGAGCGTGGCGCGCTCAGCATAAGCAAGCGCTCGCTGAAGCCTGTGGGCTGAAGAGTACCCCGACGGTTGCGCCAAAAGCGGCCGCCGAACCTACGGCTGGAGACAAGCCAAGAGAAGCATCGTCATTACTGGTGATACATCAGAGTATGGTGTCGCACCCGGTAGTTGTTGTTGGCAGCCCACTGCGGTCCAGCTACCCCCTCACTCCCGCAGGAGACTGAAGGGCCTGAACCGGAGAAGGAAGTACCGGAGCCACCGGGTTATGAGCCGTTTCGTAGGCTACCCCGCTTACCTGGACAGTCCCTCTCCGACCATGTGAGGGCCCAGCGGGCCGAATGGCTGCGTGCATACCACCCGCAGTGAGGAGGTAATCGTCCGGAAGAGAGTGATTTGTTTGCCATTGAAAACTGGTACTGTTGAAAGCCGGTGAATGTTTCCAGTTACAGTAACGTTAAAAGTACTGAACCCGGGAGGAGCCTAATGCAGAACTGTGCGTGGACTCCTTCCGTGACTGTTAAGAAGGAATCTTGTTGTCTTGTTGTTTTCTGCCCACCCAAAGACCGGGAGCGCTTGGAAATAGCCTCCGGGCAGAAGGTCAGCTAAGACCGGGAGCGCCTGAGGAGGGCCTCCGGGCAGATGTGCGACTAAGACCGGGAGCTTCCCTGGAGGGACTCCGGGCACCAAACTTGTGTGCCAGTCTGTGTGTTTTCCTACATGTGTTGTTTTGCAAGTACGAACCTTGCCAGGAGGCTGAGGTTAAAGAGGGGAGGAATGTAAGGGGTAGTCGGACCCCTGGTAGTGAAGGAGCTGTTTCCCCCCCCCCCTGAAGATGCCACAGTAGTATGGTGGCAAATTGTAAATGTTAATGGTAAAATGTTACCTGTCATAAACTGTTTCCCCACTAGGTGCCAGTGTAGAGCAGTGGTTCCCCTGGTAACAGTGGCATGGAATGAAGGGGCAGGGCAGCCTAGGTGGGGAAGGAAGGGTTCTGAATGCAGAGTCCAGTGTGCAGTGAGATGTGACTGGAGAAAGAAGTCTGAGGTGACGGGGCAGAGTGTGGAAGTGCTGCAGTGGCAGAAGAAGTGGAAGAGTCAAGACTAGTCCCAAAGCCGGTAGTGTGTACTACAGTGCAGTGCAGCTATCAGGGGGATAACAAGTGGCCCCTGCAGGCGAAGGGTAGTGCCCTGACAAAGACGTGAAGGTAAATGGAAACGCCCGTAGAAAACAAGTGAAGTAGTTCCCCCGCAAAGAAGTGGAGAGGTGAGAACTTATCCGGAGCCGGTAGTCTGTGCTAGATCTGCCCTATAGTAAATCCGGGTTCAGTGTGCAGCTACTAGGGGGTTAACGCATGTCCCCTGCAGGCAAGGGAAAGTTACCGGGGAAAGAGGAAACCGTCAGCAAGAAGCGTAACCTGTAATCCGAAGTGACTTGATGCTGAAGGGTGTAAAGAAGAGCGGAAGTTGTGATCAATAAAATGTTTCTTACTTCATCAACTGCCTGTCTGTGGAACTTTACTGGGAGTGGTGAAGAGGCCTGTGAGCCGAGAGAAAAAAGTGTTACCGAGAAGCAAATTGCCCACATGGAAGCGTCCCTGCCACCTACACTCTGCCCCACAAACAACACCTCTGATCTAACAGTGACGGCTGGGCCGGGGGTCAGCCTGCCGCCCCCTAGGCGGGAGACCGCGACTACACCCCCTGAGGTGCCCCCTGCCCCCGTTACATGCCAGCAGCATGTGTGACGCCCTGGACTAGCCAGGTAGTCACATACCAACATGCACACCCCCCACCCTAGGCAGTTACAACAGTCAGACAAAAACCCTTGTTGCCTCCCTCCAGGGTCTGATGTCCACACCAGGTGGGGCGGAGCCAGGTGGTTGGCCCCACCCACCAAGGAGTTCACAGGCCTGGAGGCGGGAAAAGGAGCAGATTTGTTCAGGAGGTGAAAGTGAGAGGTCACAAACTGCAAGTGTCTGGGTAGGAGCCCAGGCACTGACAGCAAGGTTGGCAGACGGTGGTGGCCGTCTGCAGGAGTTGGTGGAACTCAAACGCCGTAAGGACCGGGGTCAAGCGTCGGCCCGCCGGTACCGGACCGGGGAGCGGGGTGAATCTAAGCACACAGGCAGGGCCATCGGACACCGACCAAACTTCGAGCCGCCGTCAATAGTCAAATCGGAATGTGACAGGAACCCCAGGGGTTCCCCAACAACCAAGTCCCGACAGAAGGCAACAGTCCACACTGTGAGGATATACAGCAACCGCTACAGGCTAGAGATCCAAGGGCCAGCGCTTGTGGGCAAAACTGTCTCCTACGGCACCTATACGCCGGGGAGCGGACTACCTACCGGTGGGCAACCACAGGAGTCAGAACATTCAAACAGGTGCAGGGAAAGACAGCCACCATCAGCCGTCCGGGGAGAGCACAACAACACTGCAGCCGGCTGCGGGACCCGTCCATCCGGCCGTTTTGATTTACCAGCGACTGTCAGTGATTGTCTGAGTACACCAGTGCCGTCCGGCGCCGCGCTGCCCCTGCACCCCAGCCATCCAGCCTCCCCGTTACACCACCGGGCCCCAGGATCACCAACCCCCCTACCCACGGAGGGGACAACATCTCAGCTGCACCCTACCATCTCTCCCGGGAATCCCGCTACCAGCAGCGGTGGTGCCATCATCACCACGTCCCGTGGGTGGCGTCACGAACAATCTCCCCAAACCAACTGACTCCGAGTGTCTGTACACAGCGAGGCCTTCCATCCAGTTACTGACCCAGTGTCTGTACACAGCGAGCCCTTCCATCCCATCACTGACCCCGAGTGTCTGTACACAGCGAGGCCTTCCATCCCATCACTGACCCCGAGTGTCTGTACACAGCGAGGCCTTCCATCCTGTCACTGACCCCGAGTGTCTGTACACAGCGAGCCCTTCCATCCAGTCACTGACCCCGAGTGTCTGTACACAGCGAGGCCTTCCATCCCATCACTGACCCCGAGTGTCTGTACACAGCGAGCCCTTCCATCCTGTCACTGACCCAGAGTGTCTGTACACAGCGAGCCCTTCCATCCAGTCACTGACCCCGAGTGTCTGTACACAGCGAGCCCTTCCATCCCATCACTGACCCCGAGTGTCTGTACACAGCGAGGCCTTCCATCCCATCACTGACCCCGAGTGTCTGTACACAGCGAGGCCTTCCATCCTGTCACTGACCCCGAGTGTCTGTACACAGCGAGCCCTTCCATCCAGTCACTGACCCCGAGTGTCTGTACACAGCGAGGCCTTCCATCCCATCACTGACCCCGAGTGTCTGTACACAGCGAGGCCTTCCATCCTGTCACTGACCCCGAGTGTCTGTACACAGCGAGCCCTTCCATCCCATCACTGACCCCGAGTGTCTGTACACAGCGAGCCCTTCCATCCAGTCACTGACCCCGAGTGTCTGTACACAGCGAGGCCTTCCATCCTGTCACTGACCCCGAGTGTCTGTACACAGCGAGGCCTTCCATCCCATCACTGACCCAGAGTGTCTGTACACAGCGAGGCCTTCCATCCCATCACTGACCCCGAGTGCCTCTACACAGCGAGCCCTTCCATCCCATCACTGACCCCGAGTGTCTGTACACAGCGAGCCCTTCCATCCAGTCACTGACCCCGAGTGTCTGTACACAGCGAGGTCTTCCATCACTGACCCCGAGTGTCTCTACACAGTGAGCCCTTCCATCCCATCACTGACCCCGAGTGTCTGTACACAGCGAGGCCTTCCATCCCGTCACTGACCCTGAGTGTCTGTACACAGCGAGCCCTTCCATCCCATTACTGACCCAGAGTGTCTGTACACAGCGAGCCCTTCCATCCAGTCACTGACCCCGAGTGTCTGTACACAGCGAGCCCTTCCATCCCATCACTGACCCCGAGTGTCTGTATACAGCGAGCCCTTCCATCCAGTCACTGACCCCGAGTGTCTCTACACAGCGAGGCCTTCCATCCCATCACTGACCCCGAGTGTCTGTACACAGCGAGCCCTTCCATCCTGTCACTGACCCCGAGTATCTGTACACAGCGAGCCCTTCCATCCTGTCACTGACCCCGAGTGTCTGTACACAGCGAGCCCTTCCATCCAGTCACTGACCCCGAGTGTCTGTACACAGCGAGCCCTTCCATCCCATCACTGACCCCGAGTGTCTGTACACAGCGAGGCCTTCCATCCCATCACTGACCCCGAGTGTCTGTACACAGCGAGCCCTTCCATCCAGTCACTGACCCCGAGTGTCTGTACACAGCGAGGCCTTCCATCCTGTCACTGACCCAGAGTGTCTGTACACAGCGAGGCCTTCCATCCCATCACTGACCCCGAGTGTCTGTACACAGCAAGGCCTTCCATCCAGTCACTGACCCAGTGTCTGTACACAGCGAGCCCTTCCATCCCATCACTGACCCAGTGTCTGTACACAGCGAGGCCTTCCATCCCGTCACTGACCCTGAGTGTCTGTACACAGCGAGCCCTTCCATCCCGTCACTGACCCCGAGTGTCTGTACACAGCGAGGCCTTCCATCCCGTCACTGACCCCGAGTGTCTGTACACAGCGAGCCCTTCCATCCCATCACTGACCCTGAGTGTCTGTACACAGCGAGCCCTTCCATCCCGTCACTGACCCCGAGTGTCTGTACACAGCGAGCCCTTCCATCCCGTCACTGACCCTGAGTGTCTGTACACAGCGAGGCCTTCCATCCAGTCACTGACCCCGAGTGTCTGTACACAGCGAGCCCTTCCATCCCGTCACTGACCCTGAGTGTCTGTATACAGCGAGCCCTTCCATCCAGTCACTGACCCCGAGTGTCTCTACACAGCGAGACCTTCCATCCCATCACTGACCCAGAGTGTCTGTACACAGCGAGGCCTTCCATCCAGTCACTGACCCTGAGTGTCTGTATACAGCGAGCCCTTCCATCCAGTCACTGACCCCGAGTGTCTGTACACAGCGAGCCCTTCCATCCCATCACTGACCCAGAGTGCCTCTACACAGCGAGGCCTTCCATCCCATCACTGACCGCGAGTGTCTGTACACAGCGAGCCCTTCCATCCCATCACTGACCCAGAGTGCCTCTACACAGCGAGGCCTTCCATCCCATCACTGACCCCGAGTGTCTGTACACAGCGAGGCCTTCCATCCTGTCACTGACCCCGAGTATCTGTACACAGCGAGCCCTTCCATCCTGTCACTGACCCAGAGTGTCTGTACACAGCGAGCCCTTCCATCCAGTCACTGACCCCGAGTGTCTGTACACAGCGAGGCCTTCCATCCCATCACTGACCCCGAGTGTCTGTACACAGCGAGGCCTTCCATCCCATCACTGACCCCGAGTGTCTGTACACAGCGAGCCCTTCCATCCCATCACTGACCCCGAGTGTCTGTACACAGCGAGCCCTTCCATCCCATCACTGACCGCGAGTGTCTGTACACAGCGAGGCCTTCCATCCAGTCACTGACCCTGAGTGTCTGTACACAGCAAGCCCTTCCATCCCATCACTGACCCCGAGTGTCTGTACACAGCGAGCCCTTCCATCCCGTCACTGACCCAGAGTGTCTGTACACAGCGAGCCCTTCCATCCCATCACTGACCCCGAGTGTCTGTACACAGCGAGGCCTTCCATCCCGTCACTGACCCCGAGTGTCTCTACACAGCGAGCCCTTCCATCCCATCACTGACCCCGAGTGTCTGTATACAGCGAGCCCTTCCATCCAGTCACTGACCCCGAGTGTCTCTACACAGCGAGGCCTTCCATCCCATCACTGACCCCGAGTGTCTGTACACAGCGAGCCCTTCCATCCTGTCACTGACCCCGAGTATCTGTACACAGCGAGCCCTTCCATCCTGTCACTGACCCCGAGTGTCTGTACACAGCGAGCCCTTCCATCCAGTCACTGACCCCGAGTGTCTGTACACAGCGAGCCCTTCCATCCCATCACTGACCCCGAGTGTCTGTACACAGTGAGGCCTTCCATCCCATCACTGACCCCGAGTGTCTGTACACAGCGAGGCCTTCCATCCCATCACTGACCCCGAGTGTCTGTACACAGCGAGCCCTTCCATCCAGTCACTGACCCCGAGTGTCTGTACACAGCGAGGCCTTCCATCCTGTCACTGACCCAGAGTGTCTGTACACAGCGAGGCCTTCCATCCCATCACTGACCCCGAGTGTCTGTACACAGCGAGGCCTTCCATCCTGTCACTGACCCAGAGTGTCTGTACACAGCGAGGCCTTCCATCCCATCACTGACCCCGAGTGTCTGTACACAGCGAGGCCTTCCATCCAGTCACTGACCCAGTGTCTGTACACAGCGAGCCCTTCCATCCCATCACTGACCCAGTGTCTGTACACAGCGAGGCCTTCCATCCCGTCACTGACCCTGAGTGTCTGTACACAGCGAGCCCTTCCATCCCGTCACTGACCCCGAGTGTCTGTACACAGCGAGGCCTTCCATCCCGTCACTGACCCCGAGTGTCTGTACACAGCGAGCCCTTCCATCCCATCACTGACCCTGAGTGTCTGTACACAGCGAGCCCTTCCATCCAGTCACTGACCCCGAGTGTCTGTACACAGCGAGGCCTTCCATCCCATCACTGACCCCGAGTGTCTGTACACAGCGAGCCCTTCCATCCAGTCACTGACCCGAGTGTCTGTACACAGCGAGCCCTTCCATCCCGTCACTGACCCCGAGTGTCTGTACACAGCGAGCCCTTCCATCCCGTCACTGACCCTAAGTGTCTGTACACAGCGAGGCCTTCCATCCAGTCACTGACCGAGTGTCTGTACACAGCGAGCCCTTCCATCCCGTCACTGACCCTGAGTGTCTGTATACAGCGAGCCCTTCCATCCAGTCACTGACCCAGTGTCTGTACACAGCGAGCCCTTCCATCCCATCACTGACCCAGAGTGCCTCTACACAGCGAGGCCTTCCATCCCATCACTGACCGCGAGTGTCTGTACACAGCGAGCCCTTCCATCCTGTCACTGACCCCGAGTATCTGTACACAGCGAGCCCTTCCATCCTGTCACTGACCCAGAGTGTCTGTACACAGCGAGCCCTTCCATCCAGTCACTGACCCCGAGTGTCTGTACACAGCGAGGCCTTCCATCCCATCACTGACCCCGAGTGTCTGTACACAGCGAGGCCTTCCATCCCATCACTGACCCCGAGTGTCTGTACACAGCGAGCCCTTCCATCCCATCACTGACCCAGAGTGTCTGTACACAGCGAGCCCTTCCATCCCATCACTGACCGCGAGTGTCTGTACACAGCGAGGCCTTCCATCCTGTCACTGACCCCGAGTGTCTGTACACAGCAAGCCCTTCCATCCCATCACTGACCCTGAGTGTCTGTACACAGCGAGCCCTTCCATCCCGTCACTGACCCAGAGTGTCTGTACACAGCGAGCCCTTCCATCCCATCACTGACCCCGAGTGTCTGTACACAGCGAGCCCTTCCATCCAGTCACTGACCCGAGTGTCTGTACACATCGAGGCCTTCCATCCCGTCACTGACCCCGAGTGTCTCTACACAGCGAGGCCTTCCATCCCATCACTGACCCTGAGTGTCTGTACACAGCGAGGCCTTCCATCCCATCACTGACCCTGAGTGTCTGTATACAGCGAGGCCTTCCATCCAGTCACTGACCCTGAGTGTCTGTATACAGCGAGGCCTTCCATCCAGTCACTGACCCCGAGTGTCTGTACACAGCGAGGCCTTCCATCCAGTCACTGACCCCGAGTGTCTGTACACAGCGAGGCCTTCCATCCCATCACTGACCCTGAGTGTCTGTATACAGCGAGGCCTTCCATCCAGTCACTGACCCTGAGTGTCTGTATACAGCGAGCCCTTCCATCCAGTCACTGACCCTGAGTGTCTGTATACAGCGAGCCCTTCCATCCAGTCACTGACCCCGAGTGTCTCTACACAGCGAGACCTTCCATCCCATCACTGACCCCGAGTGTCTGTACACAGCGAGCCCTTCCATCCCGTCACTGACCCTGAGTGTCTGTACACAGCGAGCCCTTCCATCCAGTCACTGACCCAGAGTGTCTCTACACAGCGAGCCCTTCCATCCAGTCACTGACCCCGAGTGTCTGTACACAGCGAGCCCTTCCATGCCATCACTGACCCCGAGTGTCTCTACACAGCGAGCCCTTCCATCCCATCACTGACCCGAGTGTCTGTACACAGCGAGCCCTTCCATCCCATCACTGACCCCGAGTGTCTGTACACAGCGAGCCCTTCCATCCAGTCACTGACCCCGAGTGTCTCTACACAGCGAGCCCTTCCATCCCATCACTGACCCGAGTGTCTGTACACAGCGAGCCCTTCCATCCCATCACTGACCCCGAGTGTCTGTACACAGCGAGCCCTTCCATCCAGTCACTGCGGCAAATCAGATAATGGCCAATAAGGATAAAAGCGATAGAAATTTGGAAGAGTCAGAAGAATGTGACATTACGGAGGGATGCTATTGGTTGATGACATAATTTAGTTCTACAAAGGGTTTTCAGCTTTTTCCTTCCACAGGTGTAGACTTTACATTACCATTATTAATTAATCTGTGAACTTCAAAATTGTGTCCATCATTCATGAAAGTGTGTTGTAATAGTCATTAATATTGTATTTGCTGGTTTTCTGCAATACATATTACCCCTTGTGTACAAGAATATAACTACTATAATACTGCCCCTATGTACAAGAATATAACTACTATAATACTGCCCCTATATACAAGAATATAACTACTATAATACTGCCCCTATGTACAAGAATATAACTACTATAATACTGCTCCTATGTACAAGAATATAACTACTATAATACTGCCCCCTATGTACAAGAATATAACCACTATAATACTGCTCCTATGTACAAGAATATAACTACTATAATACTGCCCCCTATGTACAAGAATATAACTACTATAATACTGCCCCCTATGTACAAGAATATAACTACTATAATACTGCCCCCTATGTACAAGAATATAACTACTATAATACTGCCCCTATGTACAAGAATATAACTACTATAATACTGCCCCTATGTACAAGAATATAACTACTATAATACTGCTCCTATGTACAAGAATATAACTACTATAATACTGCCCCCTATGTACAAGAATATAACCACTATAATACTGCCCCTATATACAAGAATATAACTACTATAATAATGCCCCCCTATATACAAAAATATAACTACTATAATACTGCCCCTATGTACAAGAATATAACTGCTATAATACTGCTCCTTATATACAAAAATATAACTACTATAATACTGCCCCTATGTACAAGAATATAACTACTATAATACTGCCCCCCTATATACAAAAATATAACTACTATAATACTGCTCCTTATATACAAGAATATAACTACTATAATACTGCTCCTTATATACAAGAATATAACTACTATAATACTGCCCCCTATGTACAAGAATATAACTACTATAATACTGCCCCCCCATGTACAAGAATATAACTACTATAATACTGCCCCTATGTACAAGAATATAACTACTATAATACTGCCCCCTATGTACAAGAATATAACTACTATAATACTGCCCCTATGTACAAGAATATAACTACTATAATACTGCCCCCATGTACAAGAATATAACTACTATAATACTGCCCCCATGTACAAGAATATAACTACTATAATACTGCCCCCTATGTACAAGAATATAACTACTATAATACTGCCCCTATGTACAAGAATATAACTACTATAATACTGCCCCTATGTACAAGAATATAACTACTATAATACTGCCCCTATGTACAAGAATATAACTACTATAATACTGCCCTCTATGTACAAGAATATAACTACTATAATACTGCCCCATAGGTATAAGAATATACTATAATACTGCCTCCTATGTACAAGAATATAGCTACTATAATACTGCCCCTATATACAAGAATATAACTACTATAATACTGCCCCTATGTACAAGAATATAATTACTATAATACTGCCCCCTATGTACAAGAATATAACTACTATAATACTGCCCCATAGGTATAAGAATATAACTACTATAATACTGCCCCTATGTACAAGAATATAGCTACTATAATACTGCCCCTATGTACAAGAATATAGCTACTATAATACTGCCCCTATATACAAGAATATAACTACTATAATACTGCCCCTATGTACAAGAATATAATTACTATAATACTGCCCCCTATGTACAAGAATATAACTACTATAATACTGCCCCTATGTAAAAGTATATAACTACTATAATACTGCCCCTATGTACAAGAATATAACTACTATAATACTGCCCCCTATATAGAAGAATATAAATACTATAATACCGCCCCTATATACAAGAATATAACTACTATAATACTGCCCCTATATACAAGAATATAACTACTATAATACTGCCCCTATATACAAGAATATAACTACTATAATACTGCCCCCTATGTACAAGAATATAACTACTATAATACTGCCCCCCATATACAAGAATATAACTACTATAATACTGCCCCCTATGTACAAGAATATAACTACTATAATACTGCCCCCCATATACAAGAATATAACTACTATAATACTGCCCCCCATATACAAGAATATAACTACTATAATACTGCCCTTATGTACAAGAATATAACTACTATAATACTGCTCCTATATACAAGAATATAACTACTATAATACTGCCCCTATGTACAAGAATATTACTACTATAATACTGCCCCTATATACAAGAATATAACTACTATAATACTGCCCCTATGTACAAGAATATTACTACTATAATACTGCCCCCATATACAAGAATATAACTACTATAATACTGCCCCTATGTACAAGAATATTACTACTATAATACTGCCCCTATATACAAGAATATAACTACTATAATACTGCCCCTATGTACAAGAATATTACTACTATAATACTGCCCCTATATACAAGAATATAACTACTATAATACTGCCCCTATGTACAAGAATATTACTACTATAATACTGCCCCTATATACAAGAATATAACTACTATAATACTGCCCCTATGTACAAGAATATTACTACTATAATACTGCCCCTATTTACAAGAATATAACTACTATAATACTGCCCCCCATATACAAGAATATAACTACTATAATACTGCCCCCCATATACAAGAATATAACTACTATAATACTGCCCCCCATATACAAGAATATAACTACTATAATACTGCCCCCCATATACAAGAATATAACTACTATAATACTGCCCCTATGTACAAGAATATAACTACTATAATACTGCCCCTATGTACAAGAATATTACTACTATAATACTGCCCCTATGTACAAGAATATTACTACTATAATACTGCCCCTATGTACAAGAATATAACTACTATAATACTGCTCCTATATACAAGAATATAACTACTATAATACTGCCCCTATGTACAAGAATATAACTACTATAATACTGCCCCCCATATACAAGAATATAACTACTATAATACTGCCCCCTATGTACAAGAATATAACTACTATAATACTGCCCCCCATATACAAGAATATAACTACTATAATACTGCCCCCCCATATACAAGAATATAACTACTATAATACTGCCCCTATGTACAAGAATATAACTACTATAATACTGCCCCTATGTACAAGAATATTACTACTATAATACTGCCCCTATGTACAAGAATATAACTACTATAATACTGCTCCTATATACAAGAATATAACTACTATAATACTGCCCCTATATACAAGAATATAACTACTATAATACTGCCCCCTATGTACAAGAATATAACTACTATAATACTGCCCCCCATATACAAGAATATAACTACTATAATACTGCCCCCTATGTACAAGAATATAACTACTATAATACTGCCCCCCATATACAAGAATATAACTACTATAATACTGCCCCCCATATACAAGAATATAACTACTATAATACTGCCCCCATATACAAGAATATAACTACTATAATACTGCCCCCCATATACAAGAATATAACTACTATAATACTGCCCCCCATATACAAGAATATAACTACTATAATACTGCCCCTATGTACAAGAATATAACTACTATAATACTGCCCCTATGTACAAGAATATTACTACTATAATACTGCCCCTATGTACAAGAATATAACTACTATAATACTGCTCCTATATACAAGAATATAACTACTATAATACTGCCCATATATACAAGAATATAACTACTATAATACTGCCCCCTATGTACAAGAATATAACTACTATAATACTGCCCCCCATATACAAGAATATAACTACTATAATACTGCCCCCTATGTACAAGAATATAACTACTATAATACTGCCCCCCATATACAAGAATATAACTACTATAATACTGCCCCCCATATACAAGAATATAACTACTATAATACTGCCCCTATGTACAAGAATATAACTACTATAATACTGCTCCTATATACAAGAATATAACTACTATAATACTGCCCCTATGTACAAGAATATTACTACTATAATACTGCCCCTATATACAAGAATATAACTACTATAATACTGCCCCTATATACAAGAATATAACTACTATAATACTGCCCCTATGTACAAGAATATTACTACTATAATACTGCCCCCATATACAAGAATATAACTACTATAATACTGCCCCTATGTACAAGAATATTACTACTATAATACTGCCCCTATATACAAGAATATAACTACTATAATACTGCCCCTATGTACAAGAATATTACTACTATAATACTGCCCCTATATACAAGAATATAACTACTATAATACTGCCCCTATGTACAAGAATATTACTACTATAATACTGCCCCTATATACAAGAATATAACTACTATAATACTGCCCCTATGTACAAGAATATTACTACTATAATACTGCCCCTATTTACAAGAATATAACTACTATAATACTGCCCCCCATATACAAGAATATAACTACTATAATACTGCCCCCCATATACAAGAATATAACTACTATAATACTGCCCCCCATATACAAGAATATAACTACTATAATACTGCCCCCCATATACAAGAATATAACTACTATAATACTGCCCCTATGTACAAGAATATAACTACTATAATACTGCCCCTATGTACAAGAATATTACTACTATAATACTGCCCCTATGTACAAGAATATAACTACTATAATACTGCTCCTATATACAAGAATATAACTACTATAATACTGCCCCCTATGTACAAGAATATAACTACTATAATACTGCCCCCCATATACAAGAATATAACTACTATAATACTGCCCCTATGTACAAGAATATAACTACTATAATACTGCTCCTATATACAAGAATATAACTACTATAATACTGCCCCTATGTACAAGAATATAACTACTATAATACTGCCCCCTATGTACAAGAATATAACTACTATAATACTGCCCCTATGTACAAGAATATAACTACTATAATACTGCTCCTATATACAAGAATATAACTACTATAATACTGCCCCTATGTACAAGAATATAACCAGTATAATACTGCTCCTATATACAAGAATATAACTACTATAATACTGCCCCCTATGTACAAGAATATAACTACTATAATACTGCCCCTATGTACAAGAATATAACTACTATAATACTGCTCTTATATACAAGAATATAACTACTATAATACTGCTCCTATATACAAGAATAACTACTATAATACTGCCCCTATGTACAAGAATATAACTACTATAATACTGCTCCTATGTACAAGAATATAACTACTATAATACTGCCCCTATGTACAAGAATATAACCAGTATAATACTGCTCCTATGTACAAGAATATAACTACTAGAATACTGCCCCCTATGTACAAGAATATAACTACTATAATACTGCCCCTATGTACAAGAATATAACTACTATAATACTGCTCTTATATACAAGAATATAACTACTATAATACTGCTCCTATATACAAGAATAACTACTATAATACTGCCCCTATGTACAAGAATATAACTACTATAATACTGCTCCTATGTACAAGAATATAACTACTATAATACTGCCCCCTATGTACAAGAATATAACTACTATAATACTGCCCCTATGTACAAGAATATAACTACTATAATACTGCTCTTATATACAAGAATATAACTACTATAATACTGCTCCTATATACAAGAATAACTACTATAATACTGCCCCTATGTACAAGAATATAACTACTATAATACTGCTCCTATGTACAAGAATATAACTACTATAATACTGCCCCCTATGTACAAGAATATAACTACTATAATACTGCCCCCTATGTACAAGAATATAACTACTATAATACTGCCCCCTATGTACAAGAATATAACTACTATAATACTGCCCCCTATGTACAAGAATATAACTACTATAATACTGCCCCTATGTACAAGAATATAACTATTATAATACTGCTCCTATGTACAAGAATATAACTACTATAATACTGCCCCTATGTACAAGAATATAACTACTATAATACTGCTCCTATTTACAAGAATATAACTACTATAATACTGCCCCCTATATACAAGAATATAACTACTATAATACTGCCCCTATGTGCTGTGATCTGTCCTTGCTCTTCCTTTGTCTCTTGTTCCGTATTTTTTTATACTTTTCATTGTAGATTTTTCGCTATATTTCCGTTTTTCACAGAGCGGAGGATGCTGAGAAATGAGGATGACTCTGACTCGGAGGAGGACACAAGAAAAGCTACTAAAAGGAGAAAGTCTCCGGACTCCTCACAAGGCCAGGCTCAAAAAATAGAGCGAGCATCATCAGGTGTGTTTTAAGCATTTATCAATTGAACTTTAACCCCTTCACCCCTGGACGATTTTTTCCATTTTCATTTTTTCCTCCCCTTCTTCCAAGAGCCCTGACTTTTATCTATTCTTCATCGATTTAGCCATGTGAGGGCTTGCTTTTTTTGCAGGACTAGTTGTACTTTCCAATGAACTATTCATTCTGCCCCAATAGTAGAGATGAGCGAACCTCTAGAGGCTCGAGTTCGGTTCGTTGAACGGAGGCCGCGTTCGAGTTCGATTCGGCGAACCGTTCAACGAACCTCTCGAACCCTATTGAAAACAATGGCAGGCAATCACAAACACACAAAACACCTGGAAAACACCTTCAAAGGTGTCCAAAAGGTGACAAACAACTCACAACACAAACACATGGGAAAGTGACAAGGACATATACTCGTGCGAAAACAAAAGAGCTGGACAAGAAAAAAGAGGAGGAGACACAGATATAGGCATGGCACGCCCTTCTAAAATCATGTAAAACACCGCAAGGGGACTGCAACCAGACTCTTCCTTTTTTCCAAAAATTGTGCCCCACACACCAGTGGCATCACTTGTGACCCAGTTGCAAACTGGACAGGTAGATTTGCATCAAGCACATTCCAAAATAGGCCTGCCTTAACGGTCTCGAGGATGGCCCCGGGGTAGGTAGCAAAGTCTTTACTGAACCATTGAACTGGCGTTTGGTGGAAAAGCCGAGCTAAGATGGAGTAACAGCTTCTGCTGATACTCCTGCATACGTGTCCCTTTCTATGGCTTCTGCTGATACTCCTGCATACGTGCGTCCCTTTCTATGGCTTCTGTTGATACTCCTGCATACGTGCGTCCCTTTCTATGGCTTCTGCTGATACTCCTGCACACGTGCGTCCCTTTCTATGGCTTCTGCTGATACTCCTGCATACGTGCGTCCCTTTCTATGGCTTCTGCTGATACTCCTGCATACGTGCGTCACTTTCTATGGCTTCTGCTGATACTCCTGCATACGTGCGTCCCTTTCTATGGCTTCTGCTGATACTCCTGCACACGTGCGTCCCTTTCTATGGCTTCTGCTGATACTCCTGCATACGTGCGTCCCTTTCTATGGCTTCTGCTGATACTCCTGCATACGTGCGTCCCTTTCTATGGCTTCTGTTGATACTCCTGCATACGTGCGTCCCTTTCTATGGCTTCTGCTGATACTCCTGCACACGTGCGTCCCTTTCTATGGCTTCTGCTGATACTCCCGCATACGTGCGTCCCTTTCTATGGCTTCTGCTGATACTCCTGCACACGTGCGTCCCTTTCTATGGCTTCTGCTGATACTCCTGCATACGTGCGTCCCTCTCTATGGCTTCTGCTGATACTCCTGCATACGTGCGTCCCTTTCTATAGCTTCTGCTGATACTCCTGCATACGTGCGTCCCTCTCTATGGCTTCTGCTGATACTCCTGCATACGTGCGTCCCTTTCTATGGCTTCTGCTGATACTCCTGCACACGTGCGTCCCTTTCTATGGCTTCTGCTGATACTCCTGCATACGTGCGTCCCTTTCTATGGCTTCTGCTGATACTCCTGCACACGTGCGTCCCTTTCTATGGCTTCTGCTGATACTCCTGCATACGTGCGTCCCTTTCTATGGCTTCTGCTGATACTCCTGCATACGTGTCCCTTTCTATGGCTTCTGCTGATACTCCTGCATACGTGCGTCCCTTTCTATGGCTTCTGCTGATACTCCTGCATACGTGCGTCCCTTTCTATGGCTTCTGCTGATACTCCTGCACACGTGTGTCCCTTTCTATGGCTTCTGCTGATACTCCTGCATACGTGTGTCCCTTTCTATGGCTTCTGCTGATACTCCTGCACACGTGCGTCCCTTTCTATGGCTTCTGCTGATACTCCTGCATACGTGCGTCCCTTTCTATGGCTTCTGCTGATACTCCTGCATACGTGCGTCCCTTTCTATGGCTTCTGCTGATACTCCTGCACACGTGCGTCCCTTTCTATGGCTTCTGCTGATACTCCTGCATACGTGCGTCCCTTTCTATAGCTTCTGCTGATACTCCTGCATACGTGCGTCCCTTTCTATGGCTTCTGCTGATACTCCTGCATACGTGCGTCCCTTTCTATGGCTTCTGCTGATACTCCTGCATACGTGCGTCCCTTTCTATGGCTTCTGCTGATACTCCTGCATACGTGCGTCCCTTTCTATGGCTTCTGCTGATACTCCTGCACACGTGCGTCCCTTTCTATGGCTTCTGCTGATACTCCTGCACACGTGCGTCCCTTTCTATGGCTTCTGCTGATACTCCTGCATACGTGCGTCCCTTTCTATGGCTTCTGCTGATACTCCTGCATACGTGCGTCCCTTTCTATGGCTTCTGCTGATACTCCTGCATACGTGCGTCCCTTTCTATGGCTTCTGCTGATACTCCTGCATACGTGCGTCCCTTTCTATGGCTTCTGCTGATACTCCTGCATACGTGCGTCCCTTTCTATGGCTTCTGCTGATACTCCTGCACACGTGCGTCCCTTTCTATGGCTTCTGCTGATACTCCTGCACACGTGCGTCCCTTTCTATGGCTTCTGCTGATACTCCTGCATACGTGCGTCCCTTTCTATGGCTGGAATTATGTCACAAAATTTGGACTTGTACCGGGGATCTAATAGTGTGGCAAGCCAGTAGTCATCATCACTTCTAATTTTGACAATGCGAGGGTCATGTTGGAGGTAGTGCAGCAAGAAGGCGCTCATGTGTCTGGCGCAGCCATGCGGACCAAGTCCACGCTGTGTTTGTGGCATAGAGGTGCTAACCGTTCTTTCTTCCTCTGACATCTCCCCCCAACCTCTTTCAACAGAAATTTGACCAAGGTCTCCCTCATCTGCTGAGTCTTCCATGTCCATGGACAGTTCGTCCTCCATTTCTTCATGTTCTCCTGCACCTTCCTCAACATTTCGCCTGCTACTATGCGCCCTTGTCGATCCCTGTCCCCCATGGTCCCATGCCTGGCGCCTTGGTGATGAACGTCTGGACCTTGGTGATGTTGTTGTCCCTTGCGCATATGAATCCTCCTGTAGTTCCTCCCCTTCATGTTGTCCCACCCCCTGACTCCGAATAGTGTTTAGCGTGTGCTCCAGCATGTAAATGACTGGAATCGTCATGCTGATAATGGCATTGTCAGCGCTAAACATATTCGTCGCCATGTCGAAACTGTGCAGAAGGGTGCATAGGTCCTTGATCTGAGACCACTCCATCAGGGTGATCTGCCCCACCTCTGCATCTCGTTGGCCCAGGCTATACGTCATGACGTATTGCACCAGGGCTCTGCGGTGCTGCCACAGTCGCTGTAACATGTGGAGAGTCGAATTCCAGCGTGTCGCCACATCGCATTTCAGGCGATGAACCGGCAGGCCGAAAGACTTCTGGAGCAATGCAAGTCGCTGAGCTGCGGCGGTTGAACGGCGGAAGTGAGCAGACAGTTTTCGTGCCCTGGTCAGGCCATCTAGGCCGGGATAGTGTGTTAAAAATTGCTGGACAACAAGGTTCAACACGTGAGCCATACAAGGCACGTGTGTCACCTTGCCCAGGCGAAGGGCCGCACCCAGGTTTGCAGCATTGTCACACACGGCCGGAGTGGAGACAACCAATTACCAAACTCAGTCTCCAGAGCTGACCACAACTCATCCGCTGTGTGACTCTTATTTCCCAGACATTTCAAGATAAAGACCGCCTGATGCCGTTTGACGCCCTGGACCCCAGGGGTCACAGGCCACTACACTCACCACATACACCCCCCCCCCCACACTAGAAAGGTAGCACCAGTCAACCACAAAGACCTAATTGCCTCCCTCAGTCAGACAGGCGCACCAGGTGGGCGGAGTCAGGCAGAAAGACACGCCCCCCGAGGAGTCTGCTGGCCTAAGGCAGGAAAACAATACAGTCCAGTTCATTGCAGTGGAGTGGAGAGTAGTGGAGTACAGTGCTGCTTGGGGCCTGGGCTGGAGCCTAGGACCCCGGATTAGTCAGTCAGGCAGACGGCAGTGGCCGCCTGCAGGAGACCGGGAATACGACCTGCGGAACAGTGAGGGATCGGGACAGGGCAGTGGCCCGCCGGAACCGAACCAGGGAGCTATCAGGATACTGGAGCACCAGGCAGGGTACTTAGACCCCGAACTAGGCTATATGCCACCACCATAGTCGAATTAACTGGACGCGGTCTGGACCTCAGGGGTTCATTCCCACCAAAGTTCCGATTGAAGGCAACAGCCCAACCAGTCCGGATAGTAGCCACCGCCAGAGGCCAGAGATCCAAGGGCCAGCATCTGCGGGCAAAATAGGCTCCTACGACACATACACGCCGGGGAGCGGACTACCAGTGCCCAGGCACAGTGGTCACACTACAAACACAGGTGCAGGAGAAAGGCGGACATTGCCAACCCGACTAGGAAGCTGCGGGCCCCGTTCATACCTTCATTTGGTTTACCAGTGACTGGTTTAATCGTGAGTAAACCAGTGCCATCAGGCACCACGCCGCATCGCAGCCCTGCGCCCTGCACCCCGGCCCTCGCACAACCAGGCCCCGGGACCAACTTACCCCTACCCACGGGGGGGGGGGGTCAACACCTAGCTGCGCAACTACACCACTCCCGGGAGTCCCTGCACCTTCACCGCAGCGGTGGTGCCCACCATCACCGCAACCCGTGGGTGGCGTCACAAACAATCATCCCAAAACAAAACACCCACATTCCTCCCCCCGCGCGTAGCGCCAAACACCCTTCCAGAGCGACGTGACCCCCGGGTCCAGAGACGCTCGAGCCACCGACACACGCAAGCCCGGACCCGAGCGACTCGGTCGCAGCCGAGGCCGCAGGGCGGTACACCAGCATAGTAAGGATTCCTTGTGCGCAGTTGCAACGCTGGTGGCCTGACCAGGCAGTTTTGGTGCGGAGGGGGAGGACCCAGACGAGGTTGAGGAGGCAGAAGTGTACCGCCCCGCGGCCTCGGCTGCGGCTACCGAGCCGCTCGGGTCTGTGCTCGTACTGCGGGTGGTGGCTCGAGCCTCTCACGGACCCGGGATCATGTCGCTCTGCAAGGGGTAGTGGCGGTGCACGCAGGGGTTTGGGTGGTTGAATTAGCAAAGTTCGTGACACCACCCACGGGTTGTGGTGATTGTATTGTGGACACCACCGCTGCCGTTAACTAGGCCTCCCGGGGACGGTGTTATGCAGCTAGGTGTTAACCCCTCCGTGGGCAGGGGGTGATGGTCCCCGGGGCCCGTGGGAAGGTGAGGGCCGGGGTGCAGGGCACAGTGTTGCGGTGCAGCGCGATGCGGTGCCTGACGGCACTGGTGTACTCACTGACACAAGATAACGGATTCTCTGGTAAACCAAACTGTAGAACGGACGGGGCCCACAGCCGGCTGCGGTGTTCTCCCTGGACGGGTTGGTGGCGGCTGTCGTTCCCTTTGCACTGATGTTGTGTTGTGAGTGACCCCTGTGCCTGGACATTGGTAGTCTGCTCCCCGGCGTGTAAATGTCGTAGGAGCCAGTTTGCCCGCAGGCGCTGGCCCCTTGGATCTCTTGCCTTTGGCGGTAGCACTTATCCGGAACGGTTGGGCTGTGGCCTTCAATCGGGACTTGGGTGGGAATGAACCCCTGAGGTCCAGACCGCAATCAGTAAATTTGACTAAGGGTGGCTTCTAGCCTAGTCGGGGTCTGAGTACCCTGCCTGGTGCTTGGCTTCCAATCGGCTCCCCGGTTCGGTACCGGCGGGCCACCGCCCGACCCCGGTCCTACGGTTCCACTGACCGTATACCAACTCCTGCAGATGGCCACCACCGTCTGCCGACCTTGCTGGAGGTGCCTGGGCTCCGACCCAGACACTTAGACAGTCCGTGGCAGGCCTGGTCCCAGGTCTGCCCTTGACTTTCCCTCCTTACTCCTTCACTGTCTGAACTCCACTCCCTCACTCTACTGAACGCCTGACTTTCTGTTTTCCCGCCTCCAGGCCTGTGAACTCCTCGGTGGGCGGAGTCAACCACCTGGCTCCGCCCCACCTAGTGTGGACATCAGACCCTGGAGGGTGGCAACAAGGATTTTTGTGTGACTGTTGTCACCTATCCGGGAAAGGGGTGTGTGTAGTGTTGTCTGTGACTACCTGGCTAGTCCAGGGCGTCACATTCCCCCTTGGTTTAATGCAGACCGTCCGCGGGCTGCCCATCCATCACCGGTTTTATTTTCTGAAAAGATATAAACAGAAAAACAAACGGTATGCATATTCAAGTCATCCCTTACGGGAGGCACATCACTTTCAACGTTGCAACAAATAAAACACCTCAAGAGAACGGGTCCATGTCCTTCTGCTTTCCCACCCAAGCAACCTAGCCCTGATGCTGCCCCTAAGAAGTGCGCAGCACCCCTGTTCCCCATTCCAGGCACGGGCCCGGGCTACCCAAGCGGGAACGGGTACAGTGCTTTGCACCCGGCAGTCACTCAGAGGCCCCACGTCCAAGGGGTCCCCTGACCCGGAGGATGGTCACCGGTTCTGATGGTGACCGGACCCCAGTCTGCTCTGCTGCGGGTCCCTCCTCTAACCAGCCTCTCCGGAGACTGGCAGTTGCGGAAAGGGCAATTGGGCATTATTTACAAACCCAAAAGTTATTGGGTGGCCTGCAAGTTCTCGGCCTTGTTCATGATTGCTCATGCAGTAATTAGGGGGTGCGAAACTGGGACGACATCAGTCCCAACAGGGACGAGCACTTCAGTAGCCAGGTCCGCTACCATAAGACAAAACTGTAGGTCCCAACGGGGACTTGCTGTAGGGTCCCAACGGGGACTGTCCTTTTGCAACGGGATCCGCTGCCTTACTTGAGGTCACCTTCCTCATACTCCTCCTCCAGCTCCACATCCGGGCTGTACGGTGGGGGAGGGGACTGGGACTGCTGTGGGACAATACAGCCTCTGCGGACATCCAGGGCAAACCAGCCCCTCTTCCCTCGATGCTGGGTGTACAGCACCAGGTCACCGGGTAGCAGATTACGGTCCGGGTGACTATACGGGAGGTGTGCGTTCACGTCCCTATGGGAAAAGAACACCTCGGCCTCCAGGCCGGGGTCATAGAGGAATCCCCATCCCTTGTCACAATTGAACCGCCAGACTTGACCCTGGTGCGTGGGGCCCCGCACCCAGTAGGTAGCGCTTCGGAGACTTTCCTTCTCCCAGATTGTACGGGTGAGGATCTCCGCTCTCCGCTTCTCATCGGCCGCTACCCCCTGGCACAGTTGGTTTGGCTGCCGCTCCCAATAGGGGGCGGCTACTTGCCCATGGTCGGTATCAGTGGGGGTCTGGCCCAGCCGGTGCTCCCCAATGGCGGCTACAACCGTCACTCTCTGAAGGTAGCCCCGCTGTGTCATGGCCGGCTCTGCTGCCTTGCAGCTGCCTCCCCACGGAACCTCAGCCGAGGCCCGGGATCCAGGAGCGACTTGCCTCACCTTTGGGGCCTTCTTCTGGGTAGCGTCTTCCTCCATCTTGGCCGGGCGGACTGCCGGGGCCAGAGCGGTGGGTGCGCTCTCTTCCGGGATGATTGGGTCCGTCTCGGGGACGAGCTTTGGTTCCTGGCAGGTTTCCTAGGGCAACTGGTCTGGTGCTGGCTGGTCTTGGGGCCGTCCACGGCCAGCCTCCCCAGGTCGCTCCTCACGGGCAGTTATGACGAGCTCCACCACCGATGACACATGCCCTTGCTTGTCTGGCAAAAAGTACACTTAGCTGTGTGTGTCTGGGATTGGCTGACATGCTGGCCCGCCCCACTGCACGCGCGCTTAGGGAAAAAAAAAATGGTGATCGTCATTATCTTAGCACTCAGCAGCACAGATCTAAACCGCGTCCCCCCCGCACACTATACGCTGAATTTTGATAATAGTGTGAATCACAGAGTGACTCACACTATTACAGTGAAAAGCCAGCTAGTAACTAGCTAGGCTTTTTGCTGATAGAACCGTTCTCGAACGTAACTCGAGCTGTCGAGCTTTTAGCAAAAAGCTAGAGTTCGATCTCGAGCCCCCCCCAAAATCACTCGAACATGAAATTGGCGAACCTCGAACCTCTCTCATCTCTACCCATTAGTGTACTTGTAAAAAAGGGGAAAAATCCATGTGCAGAGCAATTGCAAAAAAAGTGCAATTCCACAAAAAAATGTATTTATGGCTTTTTTTTTCTCGCTACACCCTTTGCTGATTAGATTAATTGATTTTATCTTTCGATAATTGGTCATTTCTGAATTTAGTGCGGACAAATTTAGTAATTTTAACTATATACTGTTTGTGTGAGTATTTAAACTTTAGTTTTAATCAAATCAGCAGACATGTGCGGGGATTACCTTGGGCTTTCTGTAGCGCCCCTGAGCCACTCGGGGCACTACTATGAACTGTATCCTCTCGGGGATGCAGGGGCCCACCCCCTGGGATCTCGAACACCAGGGCCAGCAACACCTAGACACACAAATCCTAGTTACCATTTCACACCAGAGGTAAGTCGGACACAAGGGGATGGCCACCTAGAGGGCAGAGCCAGACCGGAGGACTAGACAGCCTGTTGGGAGGGGACAGCAGTCAGTTCAGTGGTAGTAGTGAAAGTGGAAAGACGTGCCTAGAGGTGGGTCGTGTAACGGAGGCGCGGGGAAGTGGTCGCCAGGGCGGGTACACCGGAGTACCACTGGGACCAGAGCATGCACAGGGCACAGGGCCCCTAGATCAGGCGCAATTTCAGACAGCCTGGCAAATCCCTGCACAGTGAGGGGACCTCCACGGACCTCACTGACCCACAAATCCGTGGGCATCAGCAGTAAAGCAAGGATTGGGGTTCGGGACACAGACCAGCCCTACAGGGTCCACACTGCCCGCCGTATGGAGAAGGAGTTTGCCACCACAAAGGGACAGTCGGGCCCCAAACGCTCCACGCTACGGGGACCCAACGAGTGCTGGGAACAGAGCAACAGAGTCATCAACTGGCACTGGATCTACAGGGACCTGAACCAGCCGTCTGAGGTCCAGAGTGAGTAGAGACTGTTAATTACAACTCGGTGTGGCCTCTTATTTACTCCATCATACATCTCCCGGGCTCATCCCTACCTGTGGAGGGCCTATCACCACAGCTGCCGTTACCACCAGCCCTGGGGATAATCCACTCAGCAGCGGCTGTTTCACCATCCTAACCGCAACCCGCAGGTGGCATCACACAAATGACTTATCTCCCCTCTAATTACTCCCCATTAAAAAGCCCCCAGGGCACGGGACCAGGCAATGGCCACCACCAAAGTGACATTCCCCAGTGATGCACCGCCCGGGACCGAGTACCCACATTTTCACAGGAGCCCGCAGTAACTATACACACTGCCAAGGACTTACCAGTATATCCTTGCTTGTGAAGGGGTTAAGAAGCTCCTACTCTGCACTCTTTACCTGTATTAATTGCCGCTCTTTGATCTCGTTACCTGTATAATAGGCCCATGTCCACACAATCACTCACACTCCAACCTCTCCACCGTGGCCAAGACCAAAGAGCTGTGTGAGGACACCAGAGATAAACTTGTAGACCACAAACCACAACCTGTTCTCACATTTCCTAATTGCTTCGTGTGTTATTAGGTTGTTTCCCAAGTGAAAGCCACTGGGTCAAATTGAGGAGCCGCCATGAAGATTTCCCAAGAAAAGAGAAGCAGCATCATCCAGCTCATCGATAGCGGTCTATCAGCCAAGAAAATTGCCAGACTGCACCATGTGAGGCCATGACAGTTGGAATAATACAAAATTAGGTCTGTCCATCTATTCAAGAGCCAAGAGGTGACGACCAGGCAAAATATCGCAAACAAGTCGCTCATCACAAGGTCTATCAGTTCTGGTGACACCCAGCAGTAGAGGCGGCTCGTCTGCTCCATAATAGAGAGATCACAGACGTCCATGAGACACCGAGCGACGTGCGTTACACAAGTCTGGAATGGTGGCCCAAAAAAATAAGCTGCTGCGACTGCAATATCAGAAGAAGCATCAGCTCAAGCTTGGTAAAAAGGCAAAAGGGAACAGTAGAAGATTAGAAATGGGGCATTTGGAGCAATGAGACTAAAGTCAATAGATGGCTCTGATGGGGGGAAAATGGGTCTCCAAGAAACAAGGGGGGAAAGGGGCTAACAGTGCAAGAAATTGAAGAAACTGTCACGTTCAGTGGAGAAAGCCTGATGATACACGGACGTTTACAGCCAAAGGCGTTGGATACTAAACCAGGATGGATGGCGGTCTCAATGCTGAGCTATGTGCGGATCCTACAAGATGAGTTACTTTATACACTCGAGTACTATGGGTATGAAAAGGACGACCGTGTACCAGCAGGACAACAACGCAAAGCATACGCTGAGATTGGAAAAGAAATGGGTCAAACACAACGAAGTAGAGGATCTGGATTGTCCCCACAGTCCCCAGACCTCAACCCAATCAAAAACTTGTGGGTGAAGAAAAAGCTGCATACATCCCATAGAGAGCCGACCAGTATACACCAACAAAGGAAACATCGAGAAGAAACCTGACCAGTGTACACCAACACTGGGAAGTGGAGAAGAGGCCTGACCAGTATATACCAACACTGGGAACGTGGAGAAGAGACCTGACCAGTATATACCAACACTGGGAACGTGGAGAAGAGCCTGACCAGTATATACCAACACTGGAAACGTGGAGAAGAGCCTGACCAGTATATACCAACACTGGGAATGTAGAGAAGAGACCTGACCAGTGTACACCAACACTGGGAACATGGAGAAGAGACCCCACCAGTATATACCAACACTGGGAACATGGAGAAGAGACCCCACCAGTATACATCAACACTGGAAACGTGGAGAAGAGCCTGACCAGTATACACCAACACTGGGAACGTGGAGAAGAGACCTGACCAGTATATACCAACACTGGGAACGTGGAGAAGAGCCTGACCAGTATATACCAACACTGGAAACGTGGAGAAGAGCCTGACCAGTATATACCAACACTGGGAATGTAGAGAAGAGACCTGACCAGTATATACCAACACTGGAAACGTGGAGAAGAGACCTGACTAGTATATACCAACACTGGAAACGTGGAGAAGAGACCTGACCAGTATACACAAACACTGGGAAAGTGGAGAAGAGACCTGACCAGTATACACCAACAGTGGGAAAGTGGAGAAGAGCCTGACCAGTATACACCAACACTGGAAACATGGAGAAGAGACCTGACCAGTATACACCAACACTGGGAACGTGGAGAAGAGACCTGACCAGTATACACCAACACTGGGGATGTGGAGAAGAGACCTGACCAGTATACACCAACACTGGGAACGTGAGAAGAGACCTGACAAGTATACACCAACACTGGGAACGTGGAGAAGAGACCTGACCAGTATACACCAACACTGAGAACGTGGAGAAGAGACCTGACCAGTATACACCAACACTGGGAATGTGGAGAAGAGACCTGACCAGTATACACCAACACTGGGAACATGGAGAAGAGACCTGACCAGTATACACCAACACTGGGAACGTGGAGAAGAGACCTGACCAGTATACACCAACACTGGGAACGTGGAGAAGAGACCTGACCAGTATACACCAACACTGGGAACATGGAGAAGAGACCTGACCAGTATACACCAACACTGAGAACGTGGAGAAGAGACCTGACCAGTATACTCCAACACTGGGAACGTGGAGAAGAGACCTGACCAGTATACATCAACACTGGGAACGTGGAGAAGAAACCCGACCAGTATATACCAACACTGGGAACGTGGAGAAGAGACCTGACCAGTATACACCAACACTGGGAACATGGAGAAGAGACCTGACCAGTATATACCAACACTGGGAACGTGGAGAAGAGACCTGGGACTTCCGTTGAGACATGCTTGATCCTGACCATGAGCATGCCTAGAAGGATTCAGTCAGTGTTGAAAGCCAATGGTAGATTACAAAATAATTAAAATTGAGATTTTTAGAAGCAATATAGTAATAGTCCCCTGACAAGATTCTGCATAACTAATTATATGCTGAATAATTTCAAATTTGCATATGAGCCATTGTCTATAAAATGAAGGTGAGGCGTGTAGTCAGTCAGTGAGGAGTTGAGTCTGTGAATGGAGAGGTTTTGGGAAGTAGCCCTCGAGCTGTGAGGAGCTCATAGGAAATCAGGAGTGATGACTCCTGAAGGAACTGTCTAGGTTGCAGACAGTGGTCTGGGCTTAGAGGACTCGGACCCCGGTCGCAGGGGATTGTGGCGAGGTGCTTGGACCTGTCGAGGAGGACAGCTGACAGCCTAGCACTATCACCAGTCTGGGACCGAAGACGCGACGGGGTACACGGACCCTAGGTCGGGGAGTAGTTTCAGGCATCCCGACAATTCACCTGAGGAGAACGGAACCTTTTATGATTTGTTCCAACCCACTCCAGAATCGGGGCATTAGCGCAACGAGGGGGATAGGACTTTCCAATCCAAAACGGTCCAGAAAATCCCAAGCGTGAGCCCTGAGAGCAAGCTCCCATACTTGGCCATAGTAGGGAGCAGGGCCCGGCTAGTTCTATGCTACCGGACCATCAAGTTGAAGTCAAACTAAGTGCCAGGAGGCAGGTCATGGATCACCAGGCAGCACTATTGGGGACGGGACCCGGACGAGCTCCCCTCAGCGGCAGCGGTTTCCAGAGACTTGGTTTACCCAGTTGTCAGTGTCTGCTTATGAACTGAGTGAGTACGAGAGTGACCCCTGCATCTCATGGCAGCCCTCACACTGAGTCCCGGGGCATTCCTCCTACCCGTGGAGGGCTACAACACCTTGCTGCCCCACTTAATCACCCCGGGTACTCCCAACAGCAGCGGTGGTACTCCCCAAATTACCGTGCACCACGGGTGGCGTCATGAACTATATATCAACTCCCCTGTAAAAATACCCACTATCTAATCTGCCGGCCTGGCATGAAATATGGAGCATTTTTTTCTCCATGCATAAACACTGCAGATTTAATTTTATCAATCCAGTTGTAAAATCAAAATCCACACCAAATACGCAGGGTGTGAACGAGGCCTGGGGGGTCCGGATCTGCAATTCAGATATACCCTATAGACAAGGGGAGAGGTCAGCCATACTTCTCTAATGGTTGAGCCTGGAATTCCCAAATACTTCTCTAATACTGAACAACCCTTTTTGATCAATTTTAATACAATTAAACTTTGTATTATTATAATTATTGGTTCACTGCCTAATGCTAATAAATAAGTTTAAAACCAAGAAAAAAAAAATAAAAAAATACCCACTATCATTTGAGTGGCCGCATGACCCCCGGGTCCGGAGACCTTCGAGCCACAGCGAACCCGGATCCGAGCAGCCTGGCTGCTTCCACAGAGGCGGCACACCTCAAAATCCTGGCGTCACGAACAGGAATACGAGCAGGACCCACTTACCTGGGTGACGTGCACCTTGAAAATCCAAACCGCAAGTCAAAGACAAAACCAGTAGCGTTCCATGGTTGAAATGAACTTTAACTGTTTAGTAACGTTTAAGGAATGTGCCTCCCTAATGTGGGATGAAAATCTTGTAAATAAAATGTTTCTCTTTTTTATTAGTTATGCAAATTAAATCTCTGGATGTCCTGTAGCTCGGAGACGAGCTACGTTTAACCAAGGGGAAATGTGACGCCCCCTGGACTGTCAGGTTGTCACAGGGTACTGCGCAAGCTGCCCTTTCATGCAGTATTCCGCCTCCCTAACTAAATGGTGTTGCCTCCAACAGCAAATCAAATCCTAGATGCACATTGCACCACACCCACCAGACACACCAGTGGACGGCTTGGATGGAATGGAGTTGCCCACCTGGGGGTCAGGGAGGGGAGTGTAGTCTGTCAGTGAGGAGTTGAGTCTGTGAGTGGAGAGAGGTTGGGAAGTAGCCCTCGAGCTGTGAGGCGCTCAGAGGAAGTCAGGAGTAGTGACTCCTGAAGGAACTGTCTAGGTTGCATCAACTTGAAGTCAAACCAAGTACCAGAAGGCAGGTCATGGATCACCAGGCAGCACCATTGGGGACGGGACCCGGAAGAGATCCCCTCAGCGGCAGCGGTACCCAGAGACTTGGTTTACCCGGTTGTCAGTGTCTGCTTATGAACTGAGTGAGTACGAGAGTGACCCCCTGCATCCCACGGCATCACTCAGAGTCCCGGGGCATCCCATCCCATCCCATCCCATACCCGTGGAGGGCTACAACACCTTGCTGCCCCACTTTATCACTCCGGGTACACCCAACGGCAGCGGCGGTACTCCCCAAATTACCGTGCACAACAGGTGGCATCACAAACTATACATCAACTCCCCTGTAAATACCCCCTTTCATTTGAGTGGCCGCACGACCCCCGGGTCCGGAGACCCTCGAGACACAGCGAACCCGGATCCGAGCAGCTCTGCTGCTTCCACGGGGGCGGCACAAAAGCATTGTTAGCCTTTTGCTCATCATGTATCTTTGTGACTACCCACATTTTTTATTGTTTTATACTTTTTATTTATTTTTTCTTTTTGTAGTGTCCCCTTCAGCCAATTCTGACAAAGACCCGGAGATCTGTCTTTCTAATCTTTGGAAATATTGCAGTTTAGGAAGTAAGTGACCCCCGGGGAGGGATTAATGGATTAAGGTTTTGATAGCGCAGGTAACTTGGGGTTCTCCTTCATTCCTAGGTCGTTGTCCGGACATGCATTACTACCTGCCGTACCGCTGGCAGATTTACAAAGGAACTGATTGGGAAGATGTTCCGGATATGGAAGAGATTGAGAAATTATACTGCAACCCAAAGATTGACAGGTACGGGTCATCCACAACTGGGCGTCTGATGTTGTACCTACAGGGTTTCCTTGTCAGACATGAAGGTCTCTGAGGTTGGCCTCCCTCTCGATGTGGGTCCCTTTCTTGATGCACAATCACCAGGGAACTTCTTCCCACTTTTCGTCCTCAGTGTTCCTCCGATTAACTTTCTGACCATGGAATCTAACGGGCAGCCTATTCGTCGTCTCTCCACCGTATCATCGGTCCTGAAGCCGTCGGAATATGTTCTGACCACGGAGTGGCTGTGGTACTGGAAGAGTGAATATGGCTTCTGGATACAATATGTCGAGTCTGTAAGTCAGCACCAACTAAGGGGAAGGGTCCGATGAGGCCCAAGAGGTCTCTGCTCCACGTGCAACAATAGAACCAGCATGTGATGGTGAAGATTTTGAGACCAGGAATAGTCAGAATTGCTTTTTTTTTTGTTGGTTTTCCCCTTCCTTCAGAATGTGAATAACATGAATATCACGGCATCGTCTGCAGACCTGGAGAACGTGTATCTTAGTGATCTCACCAATGACCTTCCCTTCCTGGCTAGCGAGGAGGAGGGGGTCAACTTCCAAGGTACAGGTACAGATGATGTAGGCATAAATGTCACTTTTACTAATGTGACGTCCACGAGGGGCCCCCAATAATGTCCGGCACTGACTGTTAATGTTCAACATTAGGTATCACCTTAAGACGTGAGGGTCCATTTTAATGATTCTCTAATTTTTCAGAAATGAAGCAGAAGAACCTTACGAACACGAAGGAGAGAGAAGTGCGCAGGAGACCGAGATATCAGAGTTTTGAGGATGTGAAGTTACTGAGAGGAAGGTAAAGTCATTCATATTGGAAAGATAATGGAGAACCCTTTATAGATAGGCAGGCATGAGATAAGGATCAATAAAAAGCCTCCAAATCTCTCCATGACGTCACGTGTGGAGCTGAAATCCACCCAGATTCCATCCATCGAGAAGAGGCTGAAGGTTTTTATAGTATCCCCCACTTAGTGTTATCTTGGGTTGGCCTACATTTCTAGGTGTGACCACTGGAGGTGAGCGATCCTCCTGATTGGCAAATGTTAAAATCGGAAGATCTTTGGCTGGATTGGACATCCAATCATTTACCGTAAAAGTCGGCGATCTTGCCAAGGATCGGTAAATGTTCGCATGGCAAAAACAATTTTCTCCCTGCCCATCACAGCCACGTCAAGTATTGGCATGGCTGTGATTGGCCACTGTGTGTAAAAAAAAAAAAAAAAAAAAAGCATTAAAGCAGGACATACACCGATTCCTGCCATGGCTGCAGCACTACTTCCGGGTCCAATAATGAATGGTCATCCATATACACTGATCTTCCACCGGTGTCTTTGATTGGCTGCCATTGAACCACACCCTTTGAGACAGTGACTGTGATTGGTTGCAATCACAAACTTTGTCCTTATACTGGTGATAAACTGGCATAGGGTACACCCAGTATTGATATCAGCACAGATAAAGCCATGGCTACAGGCTGCAGCCCCAAGCTGTGCGCTTATCTTGACTGTGGATCAAAATAAGATTTTGTTTTTTTGTTTTTTTTATTTAAAAAATTTAAAAAGAAAACAAGGTGCATTCTCCCCCCCCCCCCCCAATTTTGACACCCAGACAAGATAGTCTGACAGCTGGGGGCTGGTATTCTCGGGCTGGGTAGACCAATTCTTATTAGGAGCCCCCAGCCTAAAAATAGCAGCCTGCAGCCACCCAAGATTGTCCCATCCATTAGATGACAGTCCCGGCGCTTTACCCAGCTCTTCCCGATTGCCCTCATGGGGTGTCAATTGGGGTAATAAGGGGTTAATCGCAGATCACCGCTGCCATTAAGCCCTAGATTAGTAATGGGAGGTGTCTGAGATCCTCCCCCGCCCCCATTACTGATCTCTAAGTGAAAAGAAATAAACACCAAAAAAACCCTTTATTTGAAATAAAAGACAAAAAAGCACCTTTTCACCGCATAACCCCCAAAACACCCCTGAAAGTCTGATGTAATCCACATGAGGTCCCATGACTTTCAGCTTTGCTACATCTGAATTCACAGTGAACACCATAGAACATGACTGCCTGCTGTAAGCTCCAGGCAGATAATGAATGAGCTGTGCGATCAGCGATAATGTCACTCAAGTAAGTTATAGTCACAGCTGGAGGTTCCCATGGTCCTCCACCTGTGATCGTAGGTCACCTGACCTCAGGGGGCCTTCTGAGGTGGGTGCTGCACTTTACAACATTTTTCTTTGGCAATTGAATCATTGGCATGCCAGTTGAGAAAATCAAGAAGCTTTGTAGGACTTTCTCAACCATTAACAGTCATGAATTCAAGTCTCCAGGCACAGAATTACACCCCAGGGGACTGAAGGAGAGCAGGGAACATTTCTGAACCATTATCCATAATCTTTAAAAATTCTTGGAGAACAGGAGATGTCCTAGAAGACTGGTAAAGACTAAATGTTATCCCTATCTTCAAAAAGGGAAAGAAAGTGGACCAAAGGAACTATAGGCCTGTGAGTCTGACTTCTATACCAAGAAAGATATTGAAAAAACTATTAAACATGTATGCAAGTACTTGGATGAGAATTAAGTGATTAACTAGATCCAGCATGGGTTTGTAGCCAATAAGTCATGCCAGAGTTATTTCCTTCTACGACAGAATCACTGGGTGGATCAACACAGTAGATATAGTGTATATATAATATATCTTGACTTCAGCTAAGCATTTAACAAAGTATCTCATACAATCCTTAATGAATAAATGACCAAGTATAGAAATGTACAAGACAACTGTTAGGTGTATTCATAACTGGCTCAGTGATCGGACCCAAAGAGTGGTCATAAATGGCTGCACATCCAGTTGGAAGAATCTCAAATGTGTTTCTGTCCTGGGGCCTGTGTTGTTCAACATCTTTACCTTCAATTCCTTTCTCTAAATCATTAAATTTGCTGATGACACAAAACTAGGAGTGATAGCTAACACTAGAGAGGATTAAAAAAAAAACTAAAAGTGGAACAGTGGGCAGAAACTAACAGAATGGGTTATAGCGGACAAATGCAAAGTCCTTCATCTGGTTTGAAAAATTAGAAAGCATCTACAGAATGGGAAGATTAGTGCTAAGCAACAGCTTTTGTGAAAGACCTTGGTATACTAATAGATCACAGACTGCACAGGAGTCTGTAGTGTGACGCAGCAGCAAAAAAGACAAATACTGTTCTGAGATGTGTTAAGAGAAGCGCATAGTCTAGATCACGTAAAGTCATTATCCCCCTCTACTATTTTTTTGGTTAGACCTTATCTGGAATATTGTGTCCAGTTCTGGGCGCCATGTGTTAAAAAAAAAAAATCAACAAACTGGAGCAAGTTCAGACGAGCAACCAGAATGATGACCAGTCTAAAAACTATGTTCTCTATGAGGAACGGTTACTGGATTTGGGAATGTTTCACTTGTAATAGCGGTCTACAAAGATCTCAAGGGCTGTCACACTGTAGATGGATCAGCCCTATTCTCATTTGTCCATAAAAACATGAGATGCAATGGGATAAAACTGATCGGGAGGAGATAAGATTAAATATTAGACAACACTTTTTGACAGTGAGCGGGATCAATGGGTGGAACAGGTGGCCACGAGAGGTGGTGAGGTCTCCTTCAATGGAAGTCTTGAAACAGAGGCTGAACAGACATCTGTGTAGGGTGATATAGTGAATGCTGCTGTGAGTCGGTGGTTGGACCAGATGACCCTGGGAGCACGTAACTCTTCACATAACCACTTTTTGGACAGATTTAGAACAAAGGAAAGCACATGGTCTATACTTACACTTTTGGTTGTAGGCCAAGGAAACCTTCTAAGAATGATCCTTATGCAATGTTCATTCATCTCCTACATAATGACCAGTTAAAGGCCATTCTATGAGGATGGTGGATGTGGGCCCTATATCGTTAGAACAGTGGGATGAAATATTAAATGTTCCTAAACTGTTACCCTGTGAGGCTGAGACTTTCCCAGATATCTTGTCCATAGTTTATCGGAACCCAAGTTTGTAGTATAGGACTGAACTCCGTAAGGATGAACGAAGTGGATCCGATGAAGGACACCTGCTACATACGTATATTTCGACAATGCAGAAAGCTAGGAACCTTTTGGAAGGAGGTCCTATTCTCGGTGGAAAGAGTATGGATGAGATTAACAGTCATGTACGTGTCTTGGAACTCCTTGAGGATGGAAGTTAACCAGATGCTCCTATGTCCTTGGCTATTGGATGCATATATCGGGCTCCGTAAACTCCTGGCATTCCTCTGGTTGGATGCACCTGTGATGCCCTGGCCTATCAGGTCGTCGCAGGGTATTGTGCAATCTGCCCTTCTGCACAGTATCCACTCCTCCTTGGTTACGGGTCCCTGACCTTTGGTGTTGCTAAGAACAACCCAATCGAAATCCTAGAAACGCTCTGCACCACACCCACCAGACACACAAATGGGTAGCCTGAAGGGAATAGGGCCGCCCACTTCGGGGGTTGGTTAGAGAGGGTCAGGAGTGTAAGGAGCAGTCAGTTGAGTGGTGACTCTCGTGAGGAGTTCACAAGTCAGTTGGAGGAGGACAGGATTCTTGCTAATAATGGCGGACGTTGGTCTGGGCCTGGTAGGAGCTGGAACCCCTGTTGCAGTGGATCGTGACAAGGGGCACGGACTGTCAAGGAGGGCAGCCAGCGGTCTTGTGCCATCTCCGGGCAGGGGCCAGGGCACGACGGGGTACGTGGACCCTAGGCCGGGAAGTAGCTTCAAGCGTCCTGGTAATTCACCCGACGAGGACTGAGCCTTCAAGATCCGTTCTCCACCCGCTCCAAAATCGGGGTACTAGCGCTACGAGGGGGATAGGACTTTCCCGCTAACCGGTCCAGAAAATCCCAAGCATGAACCCTGAGAGCAAGCTCACTCCGTTAGCAGTACGGGTAAGCGGGACCCAACTAGTTCTATACTACAGGGGCCAACCAGTAAAGAAAGTGCCAAGGGAAAGGTCACAGGCTAACAAGCAACACCAAGGGCACGGGATCCCGACGTGCTCCCTCCCTGCTGCAGCGGTGCTCAGAATTTCGGTTTACAAGTTGTCGGTGTCAGCGTTATTGGACTGAGTGAGTATGCAGTGACCCTTTCCTTCCCAAGGATATCCCCTCACTACCATCACCGAGCCTTGGGGCATCCCCCCTACCCACGGAGGGGTTAAACACCTGGCTGCCATCCCATCGCCACCGGGTACTGCCAACAGCAGCGGTGGTACTCCACCTTACCACACACCGTGGGTGGCATCACGAACTCTCAACATACAAACCCCCTGTAAATACCCCTTTTTATTTTGAGTGGCCACACGACCCCTCCCAGGTCCGGAGACCCCTCGAGCCACCGCGTATCCGGATTCGAGCAGTCTTGGTGGCTGGCGCCACCCAAGATAAAGATTATCTAGACAGATATTCATACTAAACAGATTTTAAGCAAGTTTGAGAAAATATGTCTCCTTAGGATGGATGGCCCAGGGCTACCATGGAGCCGGTCTTCTGCCATGTGTGTCGACGATTCTCTTCGGATGGTGGATGGATTTCTGGATTGTTGGGGTTTTGTTACGGTGGGAATGTGTGTGTGTGTTCATGGTGACTAAGTGTTGTATGCTTTTAAATGCTGATTTTTGTCTTAGTTCTGTAAGGATTTACTTTACTATGTAAAATGTCTTATTTTTCAATAAAAATGATCTGATTTAACAATGGAGAAAAGGGGCCTGGTCCATTCTGGGGCATGACTGTATTTCCGTACAGGGGGTTGGTTGGGCATTGTACTGACCTTGAATGTACAATGTTGAGAAACATGTGCGATCTGTTTGGAGAAATGTGGTCTGTGCTGGCAGGAATGATTGTTGCAGTCGGGGGGCGCTATTTTGGCTAAACATGTAGTCCTTTTTTTGCTCTTAAGAGGGTCTTCTCAGAAGTATTGGAAAACCTCAAAGCGATTTCAATGCAGAAGACTCTTTTGCATTGACATTGCTTAGAGGTTTTCCATTACTTTTAAATTGATGGCCTATCGTTAGCATAGGTCGTTAATGTCCGATAGGCCAGAATCCGACACCCCCACAGGTCAGGTGTCCTTGGTGCAGGAAGCCGGAAATTCTTAGTTCCGGAGCTGCCCTGTCAACTAATGGCGACGGCGGACGGTGACCACATATCTGCCTCCCATTCATATCAATAGGAGGCAGATATGCAATATCTGGCCACAGCCACTATCAGAAAGAAAAAGCTTATTCAGCTCACCCCAATGACTGCGCTCCAGGACTTAGCAGGGTGCACGCGGTCCACTGGACAGGCAGGTCCAGAATGTGAAGTCAGAAGGACCCAGCACCAATTCCAAAATAAAATCCAAAAAACTTTATTGGGTCATTTAAAAACTACAGTCATGGCCAAAAGTTTTGAGAATGCTATGAATATTAATTTTTACAAAGTCTACTGCTTCAGTTTTTCTAATGGCAATTTGCATATACTCCAGAATGTCATAAAGAGGGATCAGCTTAACAGCAATTACTTGAAAAGTCAATATTGGTAAGAAAATGAACTTTAACCCCCAAAACACATTTCAACATCATTGCATTCCTGCCTTAAAAGGAGCAGCTAACATTGTTTTGGTGATTGTTCCAGTAACACAGGTGTGGGTGTTGATGAGGACAGGGCTGGCGATCAATCAGTCATGATTAAGTAAGAATGACACCACTGGACACTTTAAAAGGAGGCTGGTGCTTGGTATCATTGTTTCTCTTCAGTTAACCATGGTTATCTGTAAAGAAACACGTGCAGCCATCATTGCTCTGCACAAAAATGGCCTAACAGGGAAGAGTATCGCAGCTACAAAGATTGCACCTCAGTCAACAATCTATCGCATCATCAAGAACTTCAAGGAGAGAGCTTCCATTGTAGCCAAAAAGGCTCCAGGGCGCCCAAGAAGGACCAGCAAACGCCAGGACCGTATCTTAACTGTTTCAGCTGCGGGATGGGACTACCAGCAGTGGCGAGGTAGCTCAGCAATGGCAGCAGGCTGGTGTGAGGGCTTCTGCACGCACTGTGAGGCGGAGACTGCTCAAGCAAGGCCTGGTTTCAAGGAGGGCAGCAAAGAAGCCACTTCTCTCCAGAAAAAACATCAGGGACCGACTGATATTCTCCAGAAGGGGCAGGGAGTGGACTGCTGAGGACTGGGGTAAAGTAATTTTCTCAGATGAATCCCCTTTTCGATTGTTTGGGACATCTGGAAACAGCTTATTAGGAGAAGAAGAGATGAGCGCTAGCACCAGTCTTGTCTCATGCCAACTGTTACCATCCGGAAACCATTCATGTGTGGGGCTGCTCCTCAGCCAAGGGAATCGCACCACTCACAGTCTGGCCTAAAAACACAGCCATGAATAAAGAATGGCACCAGAATGTCCTCCAAGAGCAACTTCTCCCAACTGTCCAAGAGCAGGCGCCCAACAATGCCTTTTCCAGCATGATGGCGCACCTTGCCATAAAGCAAAGGGGATCACTAAATGGCTCATGGAACGAAACATAGAGATTTTGGGTCCATGGCCTGGAAACTCCCCAGATCTTAATCCCATTGAGAACTTGTGGGCAATCATCAAGAGACGGGTGGACAAACAAAAACCAACAAATTCTGGCAAAATGCAAGCATTGCTTATGCAAGAATGGACCGCGATCAGTCAGGATTGATCCAGAAGATGATTGACAGCATGCCAGGGAGAATTGCAGAGGTCCTGAAGAAGGGGCCACACTGCAAATATTCACTTGCTGCATTAACTCATTCTAATGTCAATAGAACCTTCTGGTCTCATAATATGATTGCAATTATATTTCTGTATGTGATGTAAACATCAGACAACACAATTAAAACCAGAGGGCAACAGATCATGTGAAAATAGCATTCTGGTGTCATTCTCAAAACTTTTGGCCATGACCTGTATATTACAAAAAGTTCCATGAACGCCAAAGCATAGGTGCTTGACGCGTTTCGGACTAGATATATAAAAACAGTCCTTAATCATGCACCACTTTTTTGGACAAACTTCTGATATTTTTTTTTTAACCCCATAGATAAAAGTAAACCTATTAATGTTTGGTGTCTACGAACTCATACTGACCTGAGGCCTCACAGCCACACATCAGTTTTACCATATATTGAACACCATGCATAAAATGAAAAACAACAAAGTGCAAAACCGGCCGGTCGTGAAGGGGTTAACTCTCTAGTTACACATTTAGAGATTTTCTGGTTGCGCAAACTAGCAGCCATCAAATAAGCCCTCTTGTCCTTCAATACACCTATCCACAAATTCTCATGAAGTCTGCCATCTGCTGGGCACCCGGACACTGCAAAATCTTTCCATTTTCTTTACATATTTATTTTTTTTCCCTTTTTTCTTTCAACCTTGATCCCTCTGTTTAATGTATAAATTACCCATCGTCTGTCTTTCACCAGGGACACCCGACTATAGAGGTAAACCAGTCGGGACCCCTGCCGGTCTCTCCAATACCATTAACCTTCATGTCTGGAGGATGGAACCATATGGGGGTTTATTCACTGCGCAACATTTTACTTTTCATTTTCTGTAGCATGAGCTTTTAGTACTTTTTCCATATTTCTGCATCGCTGATTCCAAATCTGAAATCCGTTTTTTGGTGCACGCTCTAATTTTTTGGCAATTTTAATTTCCTTGTTAGTGTATGGCGTGCACTGGTTTTTTAAATTGGAGTTAAACGGCAACGACTCTTGGATTGAAAATACCCCCAAGGCAGTTAGAGGACTTGTGGTCACGTTTTGGTTATCTGATAAACCCCCTCTTATTTTTTTAGATTGAATCATGGCTTCCTCGAGTAGGTGTAAATGTAAGAATAGTCCTGACACCTTCTGTTATATATGTGGCTGTTATACACTTTGATATTTCATCATTTGTGACACGTGCATATATTGCCTATTTTCAAGTTCCCCTTAGTGATCAAGACAATAATGGGCTCCTCATATTGTGAGGACAAAAGGAAAACTCAAAGGAATGCCTTTGGTATTCCCATGGTTTGGCGTGAACCTAAGGACCACAGCAGTGACTGTTATTTCTGTCTGATCCATACAAAGGGCATCGGTAAGAAAAAATTACATGTGATGACTGTGACGGGGTCCTTCTCCGATATCACACAATCAACAGAGCGAGAGATGAGTGAACAATCCAAGAATATTTATTCCAAGCAAAACAGAATGTCCATCAAATAATCCACCACATAGAGGGTCAAATAGTCCAGTAATGTACTGGAGTTCAGTCACAATCCTCCAACAGTCCTTTTCCAGGGAAATTGGGGTTTCTCACAGTCTCTGAGGTGCTGGCCTCAGAGGGTCAATCTTGCTTCTTCTCTCTTGTAAGTCTTACCCAGAATGAATAATCCCCCAGGTAAACAGAGTTTAGGTGGATTCCAGGCCCCCCTCCCCCACACCTAGGGACAGAAGCACTGCAAGGGGACTTAACAGGACAAACAATATTTTGAATAGACAGACCACTACGCCCAAAACATGAACCCACACAAAATGGTACATAACCCACAATATCACAGCATCACAATGGCATATCCTAATATTCCTTCAGCAATATGACCTATCCCGCCCTCTGAGACTATGTATCCCACCCTCTGAGACTATGTATCCCGCCCTCTGAGACTATGTATCCCGCCCTCTGAGACGCCGTATCCCGCCCTCTGAGACGCCGTATCCCGCCCTCTGAGACGCCGTATCCCGCCCTCTGGGACGCCGTATCCCGCCCTCTGGGACGCCGTATCCCGCCCTCTGGGACGCCGTATCCCGCCCTCTGGGACGCCGTATCCCGCCCTCTGGGACGCCGTATCCCGCCCTCTGGGACGCCGTATCCCGCCCTCTGGGACGCCGTATCCCGCCCTCTGGGACCCTCCCGGTTCCAGTTTTTCAATGGTTTTATGTTTTGTAAGGATGAAGAAAGTGAACATGGTGATCAAATGTATTTTGATAAGAAGCATGAGGAAATGAATATAGAATCTGAAGGGTCTTCTTCTGATGCAAAGTAGTCATTAACCCCTCAGCAGATTACCCAACCCGAATTGAATAATTTAGTAAAAGATTTGGGCAAATCAAAGAAAGCTGTGGAGTTATTGGCCTCCAGGCTTCTTCACCGGTCAGCTGAAGAATCCCATTTCAGGAAGCGTGAACACATTTTTGTGGACTTTTTTTCTGAACACTTTGTTTTCTGTCCTGATATCAGTAGTCTTCTCGGCCAGCTAGGTGTTACCTCTTACAGTCCAACAGAATGGCGGCTATTTCTCGACAGCTCTAAGTGGAGTGTGAAATGTGTTCTCCTACATAACAGTAATGTTTATGCAGCGGATCCAATTGGTCGTTCAACTCATCTGCGAGAGGATTATAATGACCTAAAAATTATCCTAGACTTACAGAAGTATGAGGAGCAGAATTGAATAATTTGTGTAGATCTTGTAAATCTCCTGCTAGGACAACAGAGAGGTTTCACGAAGTCTCCTTGTTTTCTGTTTGTGGGACAGACGAGCTCGGGAGAAACACTGGACACAGAAGGAGAGGCCGAAACGTGAATCTCTGGAAGCAGGGAGGCAAAATATTGTAAATGAACCTGTAGTTGATAGAGACAAGATCATTTTTCCCCACTTCATATCAAACTTGGTTTAACGAAGTAGTTTGTTTGGGCTTTGAATAGAGAAAGTGAAAGCTTTCAACATATTCTTTCTGCTTTTCTTGCCTTGTCTTTCGAGAAGATAAAAGGTGTATTCGATGGACCTCAAATCCGAACCCTCATATGTGACAAAGAATTTGCCAAAAAGATGAATGAGGAGCAAGCAGCATGGCAGTCTTTTGTGGCAGTTACAAAGAACTACCTTGGCAACAACAAAGCAGAAAACTCTGAATTTCTGGTTCAAAGGGTGCTGTTGGCTTTCCGCGACATTGAATGTAACATGAGCATTAAGATTCACTTCTTGAACAGTCACATTAAGTTTCCCTAAAATCTTGGAGCTGTTAGTGATGAGCATGGAGAACGCTTTCATCAACATCTAAAGACGATGGAAGAGCAATGGGAAAGAAATATGATGGCAGACTACAGCTGGAGCCTCACACGAGATTGTAGCTCTTGCATTTGTGTACTTGTTGAGGACAAACGCAAATTTTTGCCTAAATAGAATCTTTAAATAAGTTTTGCTCATTTTATGATTAAAATAAGTGTTTTAATTTTCGATTTTAAAATTGTAGACAAATTTCAATGCAATCATATCTTTAAGTGTATTTACTTCGTTACATTATTAATTTTTCACAAAGATGATGCCCAAGACGACATTCTACTCCATTATGTTACAATAAGATAAAAACCTAAAATTTTGAATTGCAAAAAAACTGGAGCTTACAGAGAAAAACTAATCTCAGATTTGAGATCAGGACACTCGAATTAAGAACAAGTGTTTTTGTGGATGCAACAAAAATTTTGTTCCCCAGTGAATCAACATCAATACCAACCACTAATGTTACACTCCAGCCCCATGGACCAGTGACCGGTTAAAAGCCAAATCCACACTTTCTGCACAACACAGAAATTTAACACAAACATATATCACAACAGTCTACACAGGGTTCTTTATCCATCAATAATGGACCCTCTAAGTTCAGTTAGATTGATCTGGGTCTCACTTATCCAACAAGACTGAATCCAAGACAGAGAAAAATTTGAATATTGTAAGAACAAGCTTCTTACCTTTTTTGCTGCAGCTTGAGTTGTCTTTCTATCTGGTGACTGCAAGGTGGCTGGATTAGGTTTTGTCATCGCCACTCAGCGTAGTGCCGTGTGTGTGTGTGTGTGTGTGTGTGTTCCAGATTATAGAGATCACCTACGTATAGAAGAAGCCCCCCGAGACAAAGTATCAGAAGTGGTTCTCTGTCTCAAAAAGTGTTTCGTACAGCGTCACGGTTTATATAGAAATTTCTTGAACATTCATAGTAGCATCCGAATTGGCTCAGCTTGTCTTACACAGTGCTGGCATTAATATATATCTCCTGTTGGCTCAATGTTGGCATCATTTGAACACAACACTGAGACTAGACAAGAAGTCGGCTTCTTAGTGTCACGCTCCAAAATTTATTTTCACTTTTTAATAAACTATATACATTCTTATCGAGAATAAATGGCGACTCTACCTTACACCAGGAGAGACGCATCATGAACTCAAAGGCCAAATGCAGTCTAGATCTAACAAGATGGATCCTGTTCTCACATGGGTGACAGCAGAGTGGAAAAAGTTCTGAAATGATTCTTTTTGGTAGAATTTTTTTGGGGGGGGATTTTCTTGGTGTGTAGAATTTTTGTATTGATTGTTGATGGTTCTCCTGAAATTTGTTTTTATTTTAAGCACAAGATCAGCAGCAGCTAAGTACCCCTTCTGGAGTTACATGTTCCCAGAATTTTGGGACCCTGATGTGATGCCGGAGATTGGCGCTAAGGTAATGTGTGGAGCCCCTGTGAGGTGTGACAGGAGGACATGGGGCAGGAGCGGTCACTTCTCTTCTTCTATCCTCTGTAGAAAGTTCTTGTCATGGACACATCCATCGAGTTCTTGGAAATTAATACCCTCTTCTCCTTGAGTTCTGGAGGGCATCAGTTGAAGAAGATATGGCGTATTCAGAACCCATCTTTGTGGCAGGTGTACCAGTGGTACGTCTGCTATCCACCCTCACATCTGTGGGTGTCCAATATGTACCCAATGACTATTTCATAGCTTAGTACTAGGATGTCTCTGCTCTTGGTGACCCCATCCCTTCACTATGGGTGACAGGACCTTACAGATGGAGGATGCCCCTGCTCTGGGTGGCCCCATCCCTTCACTATGGGTGACAGGACCTTACAGATGGAGGATGCCCCAGCTCTGGGTGGCCCCATCCCTTCACTATGGGTGACAGGACCTTACAGATGGAGGATGCCTCTGCTCTTGGTGGGCCCCATCCCTTCACTATGGGTGACAGGACCTTACAGATGGAGGATGCCTCTGCTCTTGGTGGCCCCATCCCTTCACTATGGGTGACAGGACCTTACAGATGGAGGATGCCCCTGCTCTGGGTGGCCCCATCCCTTCACTATGGGTGACAGGACCTTACAGATGGAGGATGCCCCTGCTCTGGGTGGCCCCATCCCTTCACTATGGGTGAAAGGACCTTACAGATGGAGGATGTCCCAGCTCTGGGTGGCCCCATCCCTTCACTATGGGTGACAGGACCTTACAGATGGAGGATGCCTCTGCTCTTAGTGGCCCCATCCCTTCACTATGTTTGACAGGACCTTACAGATGGAGGATGTCCCAGCTCTGGGTGGCCCCATTCCTTCACTATGGGTGACAGGACCTTACAGATGGAGGATGTCCCTGCTCTTGGTGTTCCTATTTCTTCCCTTTGGTGGAGACTCTAGATGTCTAACGTTTGTTTCTTGCTTTTCAGGCAAAAGGAAAAAATGAAAAAAGTAAAGAAAGACTTAACAGTGACCGAAACCCGGTTGTTTCATGGCACAGACAGTAGGCACATTGATGCAATCTGCGATAATAATTTTGACTGGCGCATCTGTGGTGGCCATGGCATCTTGTATGGACAAGGTAGGAAGTGGCATCCAACAGAATTGGGGGACTGTCTCTTTTCACATATGGGCTGCAGGGACCCTGCGTGACCCTAATCTGGTGTAAGCAGACGCTGCAGATCGCACCGCGGACACAACACAAGGCGCATCACTTTAAATTCATTAGATTTAGTAATGCTCTTACCAAAAAATATCACGTCTTTCTCCAATTTGAGCTAGGAGGATCCAGAACACTTCCCGGTAGCTGACACCTTCTAGATCTTCTAGGGGCCACTAGGTGGATACATTTACATCCAACATCACATAGGTCCCTGCATGTAAATGGAGGCATGCCCCTTTAAGAATGTGGACACATAGTATCTGTACAGAGGAGAGGACACTTTTCAGATTGTTTGCACTTGTGACACATATCAGTAATATACAAGTTGTGCCTCTCCATCCTTGTACAACTACTACTCCCAGCATGCCCTGACAGCCTCTGCTATCCATCATGTGTGATATTTATTGATGACATCACAAAGGAGTTTCTTGTAACCGGTCGTTCTCTCCATAGGAAGCTACTTTGCCCGAGACGCCTCGTACTCCCATGACTACTCCACACCGACGTCTAGCGGGAGACACGCGATGTTCGTGGCTCGCGTACTGGTGGGAGACTTCATAAAGGGAGACCCGCACATGAAGCGCCCACCGCTGAGACCCGGCAGCAGCACGCGGTACTATGACTCCTGTGTGGACAACATCACTGATCCCTCCATCTTTGTGGTGTTTGAGAAGCATCAGATCTACCCGGAATATCTCCTGGAGTACAACAAGCAAGAAAATGTCCACAAACCGCCATTGAAAGTTGTAAGAAAAATTTCTATCACAATGCATCATGCCAAAACAAGAGGACAGATAGCAAATAGAACCATTAGACCCCTTGCAGCTCCTGGCCCGTGGCCTCATCCATTTCCTGGCCCGTGGCCTCATCCATTTCCTGGCCCGTGGCCTCATCCATTTCCTGGCCCGTGGCCTCATCCATTTCCTGGCCCGTGGCCTCATCCATTTCCTGGCCCGTGGCCTCTTCCATCTCCTGGCCCGTGGCCTCTTCCATCTCCTGGCCCACATGCCACAACAGCATCAACCCCGTGGACCCATGCAGCTTCATTCCAGAGAGCCCCTGCAGTTCCAGGCCATTCTTCTTCTGGCTTGGGGGTCCCTGCGGCTTATGGGAGATTGACCCTTGCGGCTTTAGGGAAGTATGGCTCAATGCCTAGTGGCCAGTGGGCCACTGCGCCTTCTGGCCAGTTGGTCCCCGCGCCTTATGGCCAGTTGGTCCCCGCGCCTTATGGCCAGTTGGTCCCCGCGCCTTATGGCCAGTTGGTCCCCGCGCCTTATGGCCAGTTGGTCCCCGCGCCTTCTGGCCAGTTGGTTCCCGCGCCTTCTGGCCAGTTGGTTCCCGCGCCTTCTGGCCAGTTGGTTCCCGCGCCTTCTGGCCAGTTGGTTCCCGCGCCGTCTGGCCAGTTGGTTCCCGCGCCGTCTGGCCAGTTGGTTCCCGTGCCGTCTGGCCAGTTGGTTCCCGCGCCGTCTGGCCAGTTGGTTCATCGGGCCTCAGGCCAGTTGGTTCCCCGAACCTCAGGTCAGTTGATCCCCATGGCCTCCGGCCAGTGGGCCCCTGCAGCTGCAGGCCAGTCTGCTTCAGGCCAGTGGGCCCCTGCGGCTGCAGGCCAGTCTGATTCTGGCCAGTGGGCTCCCATGGCTTCTGGCCAGTGGGTTCCCATGGATACAGGCCAGTCTGCTTTTAGCCAGTGGGCTCCTGCTGCCTCTGGCCAGTGGGCTCCTGCTGCCTCTGGCCAGTGGGCTCCTGCTGCCTCTGGCCAGTGGGCTCCTGCTGCCTCTGGCCAGTGGGCTCCCGCAGATGCAGGCCAGTCTGCTTCTGTCCAGGCTGCTCCCATGGTTTCTGGCCAGTGGGCTCCTGCGGATGTAGGCCAGTCTGCTTCTGTCCAGGCTGCTCCCATGGTTTCTGGCCAGTGGGCTCCTGCGGATGCAGGCCAGTCTGCTTCTGGCCAGGCTGCTCCCATGGCTTCTGGCCAGTGGGCTCCTGCGACTGCAAGCAAGTCTGCTCCCAGCCAGTCTGCTCCCACGGCTTCTGGTCAGTGGGCTCCTGTGGATGCAGACCAGTCAGCTTCTGGCCAGTCTGCTCCCATGTCTTCTGGCCAGTGGGCTCCTGCGGCTTCAGGCCAGTCTGCTTCTGGCCAGTCTGCTCCCACGGTTTCTGGTCAGTGGGCTCCTGTTGCTGCAGGCCAGTCTGCTTCTGACCAGTCTTCTGCCACGGCTTCGGGCCAGTCTGCTTCTGGCCAGTCTGCTCCCGCTACTTCTGGACAGTGGGTTCCTGCGGATGCAGACCAGTCTGCTCCCAGCCAGTCTGCTCCCACGGCTTCTGGTCAGTGGGCTCCTGCGGATGCAGACCAGTCAGCTTCTGGCCAGTCTGCTCCCATGTCTTCTGGTCAGTGGGCTCCTGCGGATGCAGACCAGTCTGCCTCTGGCCAGTCTGCTCCTGTGGCCTCTGGCCAGTGGGTTCCTGCGGCTGCAGGCCAGTCTGCCTCTGGCCAGTCTGCTCCCACGGTTTCTGGTCAGTGGGCTCCTGTTGCTGCAGGCCAGTCTGCTTCTGACCAGTCTTCTGCCACGGCTTCGGGCCAGTCTGCTTCTGGCCAGTCTGCTCCCGCTACTTCTGGACAGTGGGTTCCTGCGGATGCAGACCAGTCTGCTCCCAGCCAGTCTGCTCCCACGGCTTCTGGTCAGTGGGCTCCTGCGGATGCAGACCAGTCAGCTTCTGGCCAGTCTGCTCCCATGTCTTCTGGTCAGTGGGCTCCTGTGGATGCAGACCAGTCTGCCTCTGGCCAGTCTGCTCCTGTGGCCTCTGGCCAGTGGGTTCCTGCGGCTGCAGGCCAGTCTGCCTCTGGCCAGTCTGCTCCCGCGACTTCTGGGCAGTGTGATCCTGCGGCTGCAGACCAGTCTGCTTCTGGCCAGTCTGCTCCCGCGACTTCTGGGCAGTGTGATCCTGCGGCTGCAGACCAGTCTGCTTCTGGCCAGTCTGCTCCCGCGACTTCTGGGCAGTGTGATCCTGCGGCTGCAGGCCAGTCTGCTTCTGGCCAGTCTGCTCCCGCGGCTTCTGGGCAGTGTGATCCTGCGCCTGCAGGCCAGTCTGCTCCCGCGACTTCTGGGCAGTGTGATCCTGCGGCTGCAGGCCAGTCTGCTCCCGCGACTTCTGGGCAGTGTGATCCTGCGGCTGCAGGCCAGTCTGCTCCCGCGACTTCTGGGCAGTGTGATCCTGAGGCTGCAGGCCAGTCTGCTTCTGGCCAGTCTGCTCCCGCAGCTTCTGGGCAGTGGGATCCTGCGGCTGCAAGCCAGCCGATACTGGAAGGCCTCTTGCTACTCGCACTAGACCGTTACTTCCGCTGAATGGCCAAGATTTTAGATATCTAGTCCTGCTCTAGACCAGGGTAGTCAACTTTTAAATTCTTTATTTTTCCTGGATAGCAAAGCAAAAAATTTCCAACATGCAACATTTTATACAGACACATTGCACACCAAGAATTGTGCTAATTCTAAGTGATGCGTGTCTGCGGTCCACGTTACTGATAGACAGATGTCGGCTGCTCGCCCTGTGAGATGTAAGATAATTACTCACAATCTGTACACGTTTTTCTAACTTAAAGAGCAGCAGTCACCAGGATTTTCCTAGACAACCTAAAGCCAGTGCTATACTGCACGATCAGGCTGATTCTATACATACCTTTAGGTGTCAGCTCGGATGTATAGGTTTTAAAACACAAGCAAGTAAAGTCTGTAAAATGAGCAGCTTTTTGAATGTCAGCAACTGCCGATCAGCTGACAGCTGGGGTGGGTATTCATAGTGATTCCCGCCCCCCGGCCTGTCCATCCTCCCCATCTGATATTTATGCTAATTCTATTATAGAGTAAGTTTACTAAGTGACTAGAAGGACCTGTGCTGAAGTCATACCCAGAAGGGGCGGGGTCTCAGTTGCCTCCTGGTATCAGCTATGTTGGCTTGAGGCCCCCTCCCCTTCTTTCTGGTCACATGAGTATCACATCAGCACAGGTCCTTCTAGTTAGCAAAACTATTCTATAAAAGAATTGGCAGAAATAGTGATTCCCGCCCTCCAGCCTGTTGTTCCTCCCCCTATCTGTTATGTAGGCTAATTCTATTATAGAATTATTTTACTAAGTGACTAGAAGGACCTGTGTTGATGTCATACTCATGTGACCAGAAGGTGCGTGGCCTCAGCCAGCAGAAAAATAATGTTGTTGCTTCCTGGTATCAGCTATGTTGGATGTGGCCCCACCCCTTCTGGTCACATGAGTATGACATCAGCACAGGTCCTTCTAGGCACTTCGTAAAACGCTGCTATAATAGATTTTGCATAAATAACAGGGGGAGGAACATCAGGCAGGGGGCGGGAATCACTATTATAACCCACCCCCAGCTGTCAGCTGATTGGCAGTTGCTGCCAATCAAAACACTGCTGATTTTACAGATTTACTTGTTTCAAAACCTATACTTCCTGGCTGACCACTACAGGTATGTATAGAATCAGCCTGATAGTGCCAGTATAGCACTGGCTTTAGGTTATATAGGAAAATCCTGGTGATTGGTGCGTGGAACCTGTCGGGAGCAACATGCAGCCGGGACCACGAGCCGTTCTGGATGCATATTGCTAATCCCTGCCTAACAGTCCCTGTATTTAGTAGTATAGATGGAGATCTATAGGAAAAGTATTTCTAAAGATCCTTTTGGTATACTAATGAGCGCGGGGACTAAACAGAGGCTCGTCCTATTTTAACCCTTTTACCTCAGTGGTTTTTATTCTGTGCTGCGCTTTGTATCACCGCATTTTCTATTTGGATTGTAATTTTTTTGAACTTTACCGAATCTATGAATCTGCCCAAAACTATTTATAGGAAATTCGCTCCTCTCAAAGAATGTTTTATTTAATTATTTTAATTTTTTTCTTTTTGTCAGTTTTACAAAACGGCAAAAATCAATGTTGTAAATAATCCCAGACAATTCCCTTGTAACAGTTTTAAAAGTAAAAAAAAAATTTAACTTTTTACCTGTTTGTGCTGCTCTTTATTTCCACATTTGACCTGGTCACATGGACTCCAGACGCCGCTGTGTGTGATCGAATATACGTTAATATCCTTTCATTTTAGGATGTAAATCGGTGTTTAAAATTTCATCAATACTTTGCTGTCCGCACTGTGTACACGGACAAGCAAAAGGGTAACAATGTTTTGCACTTGTGACTCCCAGGCTCCATATCTTACCATCCTCTGCAGCAGGGGTGGGGAACCTCCGGCCCGCGGGCCGCATGCGACCTTTTATGCAGCCACCGGGCAGATTCCCGGGGCAGGCAGTGCTCGGGCAGTCACCGCAGTTTTGCAGCCGCCGGCCCATTCACTCCACACATTGCTGCTTGTGCGCACCAATGTGTTCTCCAGCCGGCCAGTGCCAACGTGATCAGGACTTACTTTGTGGGCGGGTCCCACAGCAACCTCACAGCTTCCAGCAGTGTGTGCCCGCCCCCTGCCCTCCGGCGCTCTGTGCCCGCCCTCTCCTTCTCATGCTGTGTGCCCGCCCCCTGCCCTCCGGAGCTCTGTGCCCGCCCTCTCCTTCTGATGCTGTGTGCCCGCCCCCTGCCCTCCGGAGCTCTGTGCCCGCCCTCTCCTTCTGATGCTGTGTGCCCGCCCCCTGCCCTCCGGAGCTCTGTGCCCGCCCTCTCCTTCTGATGCTGTGTGCCCGCCCCCTGCCCTCCGGAGCTCTGTGCCCACCTTCTCCTTCTGATGCTGTGTCTGGCGCCTCCACTCTGCTATGTGCCCTGCCCAATGCTTTGTGCCTCTCCACCCCAGTTCTGTAAACCATCTCCCCCAGAGTTGCATGAAACTTTCAGCACAGTGTGCCCCCAATGTCCTGTGTGCAGCCCATCCCCCCCAGTCCCTGTGTGCAGCCCATCCCCCCCAGTCCTGTGTGCAGCCCATCCCCCCCCAGTCCTGTGTGCAGCCCATCCCCCCCCAGTCCTGTGTGCAGCCCATCCCCCCCCCCAGTCCTGTGTGCAGCCCATCCCCCCCCAGTCCTGTGTGCAGCCCATCCCCCCCCAGTCCTGTGTGCAGCCCATCCCCCCCCCAGTCCTGTGTGCAGCCCATCCCCCCCCCAGTCCTGTGTGCAGCCCATCCCCCCCCAGTCCTGTGTGCAGCCCATCCCCCCCAGTCCTGTGTGCAGCCCATCCCCCCCAGTCCTGTGTGCAGCCCATCCCCCCCAGTCCTGTGTGCAGCCCATCCCCCCCCAGTCCTGTGTGCAGCCCATCCCCCCCCAGTCCTGTGTGCAGCCCATCCCCCCCCAGTCCTGTGTGCAGCCCATCCCCCCCCCGTCCTGTGTGCAGCCCATCCCCCCCTGTCCTGTGTGCAGCCCATCCCCCCCCGTCCTGTGTGCAGCCCATCCCCCCCCAGTCCTGTGTGCAGCCCATCCCCCCCAGTCCTGTGTGCAGCCCATCCCCCCCCCCCAGTCCTGTGTGCAGCCCATCCCCCCCCCCCCCCAGTCCTGTGTGCAGCCCATCTCCCCCCCCAGTCCTGTGTGCAGCCCATCTCCCCCCCCAGTCCTGTGTGCAGCCCATCCCCCCCCCCAGTCCTGTGTGCAGCCCATCCCCCCCCCCCCAGTCCTGTGTGCAGCCCATCCCCCCCCCCCCAGTCCTGTGTGCAGCCCATCCCCCCCCCCCCCCAGTCCTGTGTGCAGCCCATCCCCCCCCCCCCCAGTCCTGTGTGCAGCCCATCCCCCCCCCCCCCAGTCCTGTGTGCAGCCCATCCCCCCCCCCCAGTCCTGTGTGCAGCCCATCCCCCCCCCCCAGTCCTGTGTGCAGCCCATCCCCCCCCCCCCCCCCCCAGTCCTGTGTGCAGCCCATCCTCCCCAGTCCTGTGCCCCCAGTTAATTAATTGTTTAACCAAATATAGCAGGGTCATTTAAACATTGATAATTTTGTGCGGCCCCCGAAGGTTGGTAGAAATTTCCAAATGGCCCCCGGCAGAAAAAAGGTTCCCCACCCCTGCTCTACAGCTTTGAGTATAAGACGACCTTCATTTTATTGACAATCGTCTCGGCTTCTCATACATAAATGTGACCTGTAACTATTTAGCATATGATTAGTTCTGCAGATTCTCGTCACCGCATTTACTGTTTTGGTTCTTAAAATCTAAATTTCCATTTTTATTATTTTGTAAATCCACCTTTTGGCTTTCAGCTCTGCCTGAATTCTTTTGGGCTCCCAATTAGATTCCAGCATGTGTCCACCGATACCTGCTGAAAGGTCCATTCTTCATGTTCCCAGTGTTGGTGTATACTGGTCAGGTCCCTTCTCCATGTTCCCAGTGTTGGTGTATACTGGTCAGGTCTCTTCTCCATGTTCCCAGTGTTGGTATATACTGGTCAGGTCTCTTCTCCATATTCCCAGTGTTGGTGTATACTGGTCAGGTCTCTTCTCCATGTTCCCAGTGTTGGTGTATACTGGTCAGGTCTCTTCTCCATGTTCCCAGTGTTGGTGTATACTGGTCAGGTCTCTTCTCCATGTTCCCAGTGTTGGTATATACTGGTCAGGTCTCTTCTCCATATTCCCAGTGTTGGTGTATACTGGTCAGGTCTCTTCTCCACGTTCCCAGTGTTGGTGTATACTGGTCAGGTCTCTTCTCCACGTTCCCAGTGTTGATGTATACTGGTCAGGTCTCTTCTCCATGTTCCCAGTGTAGGTGTATACTGGTCAGGTCTCTTCTCCACGTTCCCAGTGTTGGTGTATACTGGTCAGGTCTCTTCTCCACGTTCCCAGTGTTGATGTATACTGGTCAGGTCTCTTCTCCACGTTCCCAGTGTTGGTATATACTGGTCAGGTCTCTTCTCCACGTTCCCAGTGTTGGTGTATACTGGTCAGGTCTCTTCTCCATGTTCCCAGTGTTGGTGTATACTGGTTGGGTCTCTTCTCCATGTTCCCAGTGTTGGTGTATACTGGTCAGGTCTCTTCTCCATGTTCCCAGTGTTGGTGTATACTGGTCAGGTCTCTTATCCACGTTCCCAGTGTTGATGTATACTGGTCAGGTCTCTTCTCCACATTCCCAGTGTTGGTGTATACTGGTCAGGCTTCTCCACGTTCCCAGTGTTGGTGTACACTGGTCAGGTCTCTTCTCCACGTTCCCAGTGTTGGTGTATACTGGTCAGGTCTCTTCTCCACGTTCCCAGTGTTGGTGTATACTGGTCAGGTCTCTTCTCCATGTTCCCAGTGTTGGTGTATACTGGTCAGGTCTCTTCTCCACGCTCCCAGTGTTGGTGTATACTGGTCAGGTCTCTTCTCCACGTTCCCAGTGTTGGTGTATACTGGTCAGATCTCTTCTCCACGTTCCCAGTGTTGGTGTATACTGGTCAGGTCTCTTCTACACGTTCCCAGTGTTGGTGTATTCTGGTCAGGTCTCTTCTCCACGCTCCCAGTGTTGGTGTATTCTGGTCAGGTCTCTTCTCCACGTTCCCAGTGTTGGTGTATACTGGTCAGGTCTCTTCTCCACGTTCCCAGTGTTGGTGTATACTGGTCGGGTCTCTTCTCCACGTTCCCAGTGTTGGTGTATACTGGTCGGGTCTCTTCTCCACGTTCCCAGTGTTGGTGTATACTGGTCAGGTCTCTTCTCCACGTTCCCAGTGTTGGTGTATACTGGTCAGGTCTCTTCTCCACGTTCCCAGTGTTGGTGTATACTGGTCAGGTCTCTTCTCCACATTCCCAGTGTTGGTGTATACTGGTCAGCTCTTTTCCATGTTCCCAGTATTGGTGTATACTGGTCAGGTCTCTTCTCCATGTTCTCAGTGTTGGCATATACTGGTCAGGTCTCTTCTCCACGTTCCCAGTGTTGGTGTATACTGGTCAGGTCTCTTCTCCACGTTCCCAGTGTTGGTGTATACTGGTCAGGTCTCTTCTCCACGTTCCCAGTGTTGGTGTATACTGGTCAGGTCTCTTCTCCATGTTCCCAGTGTTGGTGTATACTGGTCTGGTCTCTTCTCCACATTCCCAGTGTTGGTGTATACTGGTCAGGCTTCTCCACGTTCCCAGTGTTGGTGTATACTGGTCAGGGCTCTTCTCCACGTTCCCAGTGTTGGTGTATACTGGTCAGGTCTCTTCTCCACGTTCCCAGTGTTGGTGTATACTGGTCAGGTCTCTTCTCCATGTTCCCAGTGTTGGTGTATACTGGTCCGGTCTCTTCTCCACATTCCCAGTGTTGGTGTATACTGGTCAGGCTTCTCCACGTTCCCAGTGTTGGTGTATACTGGTCAGGTCTCTTATCCACATTCCCAGTGTTGGTGTATACTGGTCAGGTCTCTTCTCCACATTCCCAGTGTTGGTGTATACTGGTCAGGCTTCTCCACGTTCCCAGTGTTGGTGTATACTGGTCAGGTCTCGTCTCCACGTTCCCAGTGTTGGTGTATAGTGGTCAGGTCTCTTCTCCACGTTCCCAGTGTTGGTGTATACTGGTCAGGTCTCTTCTCCATGTTCCCAGTGTTGGTGTATACTGGTCAGGTCTCTTCTCCACGCTCCCAGTGTTGGTGTATACTGGTCAGGTCTCTTCTCCACGTTCCCAGTGTTGGTGTATACTGGTCAGATCTCTTCTCCACGTTCCCAGTGTTGGTGTATACTGGTCAGGTCTCTTCTACACGTTCCCAGTGTTGGTGTATTCTGGTCAGGTCTCTTCTCCACGCTCCCAGTGTTGGTGTATTCTGGTCAGGTCTCTTCTCCACGTTCCCAGTGTTGGTGTATACTGGTCAGGTCTCTTCTCCACGTTCCCAGTGTTGGTGTATACTGGTCGGGTCTCTTCTCCACGTTCCCAGTGTTGGTGTATACTGGTCGGGTCTCTTCTCCACGTTCCCAGTGTTGGTGTATACTGGTCAGGTCTCTTCTCCACGTTCCCAGTGTTGGTGTATACTGGTCAGGTCTCTTCTCCACGTTCCCAGTGTTGGTGTATACTGGTCAGGTCTCGTCTCCACGTTCCCAGTGTCGGTGTATACTGGTCAGGTCTCTTCTCCACGTTCCCAGTGTTGGTGTATACTGGTCAGGTCTCTTCTCCATGTTCCCAGTGTTGGTGTATACTGGTCAGGTCTCTTCTCCATGTTCCCAGTGTTGGTGTATACTGGTCAGGTCTCTTCTCCATGTTCCCAGTGTTGGTGTACACTGGTCAGGTCTCTTCTCCATGTTCCCAGTGTTAGTGTATACTGGTCAGGTCTCTTCTCCATGTTCCCAGTGTTGGTGTATACTGGTCAGGTCTCTTCTCCATGTTCAGTGTTGGTGTATACTGGTCAGGTCTCTTCTCCACGTTCCCAGTGTTGGTGTATACTGGTCAGGTCTCTTCTCCACGTTCCCAGTGTTGGTGTATACTGGTCAGGTCTCTTCTCCACATTCCCAGTGTTGGTATATACTGGTCAGGTCTCTTCTCCACGTTCCCAGTGTTGGTGTATACTGGTCAGGTCTCTTCTCCACGTTCCCAGTGTTGGTGTATACTGGTCAGGTCTCTTCTCCACGTTCCCAGTGTTGGTATATACTGGTCAGGTCTCTTCTCCACGTTCCCAGTGTTGGTGTATACTGGTCAGGTCTCTTCTCCATGTTCCCAGTGTTGGTATATACTGGTCAGGTCTCTTCTCCATGTTCCCAGTGTTGGTATATACTGGTCAGGTCTCTTCTCCACGTTCCCAGTGTTGGTGTATACTGGTCAGGTCTCTTCTCCATGTTCCCAGTGTTGGTGTATACTGGTCAGGTCTCTTCTCCATGTTCCCAGTGTTGGTGTATACTGGTCAGGTCTCTTCTCCACGTTCCCAGTGTTGGTGTATACTGGTCAGGTCTCTTCTCCATGTTCTCAGTGTTGGTGTATACTGGTCAGGTCTCTTCTCCACGTTCCCAGTGTTGGTGTATACTGGTCAGGTCTCTTCTCCATGTTCCCAGTGTTGGTGTATACTGGTCAGGTCTCTTCTCCACGTTCCCAGTGTTGGTGTATACTGGTCAGGTCTCTTCTCCATGTTCCCAGTGTTGGTGTATACTGGTCAGGTCTCTTCTCCACGTTCCCAGTGTTGGTGTATACTGGTCAGGTCTCTTCTCCATGTTCCCAGTGTTGGTGTATACTGGTCAGGTCTCTTCTCCACGTTCCCAGTGTTGGTGTATACTGGTCAGGTCTCTTCTCCACGTTCCCAGTGTTGGTGTATACTGGTCAGGTCTCTTCTCCATGTTCCCAGTGTTGGTGTATACTGGTCAGGTCTTTTCTCCATGTTCCCAGTGTTGGTGTATACTGGTCAGGTCTCTTCTCCATGTTCCCAGTGTTGGTATATACTGGTCAGGTCTCTTCTCCATGTTCCCATGTGTCCATTATTATTTTTATAATAAATAATAAAAATAATAATAATGGACACAATTAGAACAACCATGGATTCTAATCTCACCCCCTCCACCCCTCTGCAGGAGACTCATACTTACCAGATGGTGGACGCCTGTGTCACCCCCAGGTCCTCTGGCGGGCGCTCCTAGCAGGTCCTTGTGTGCTCTACAGCGGTCCTCCCCTGCTTCTGGCCGGCGCTCACACACAACATCCGGTAATACCATATTACTTCCAGCAGGGGGCCCTGGGACGCAGTGTAGCGTGAGGATCTATGGTGGAACGCATTTATCCATTCCACCGCAGGTCCTCACGTGTTCCAGGTCCCTGGAGATAGACGGTATCACTGTATATGTGCGTTCCACCACAGGTCCCCCTGTTCAGGCTCTGGTGAGTATGATTTTGGGGTCTTCTGTTGTCTGTCTTCTCTCTTTTGGGGGTGTCTGCATTCTATAATGAAGAGTCCTGCAGTATTTCACTTTTTAGCTGGATGGACACCTCATTATTGAACCGTGACTGGGGGTTATGTGCGGAGTAGGGCTTATATTTATACCTTACTCCGCCTCTAGCGGTTTCTCAGCAGTTGGAGAACATGGGAATGGCCGTGCCTCCTATTCATGGACAGAAACGAATATTCTCATGGGTGGACTGTTATCCGCAGGGAGCAGACCCCATGGGTGATATAATGTCCTTCAGGGGAGGGGGATGACAGCGGCCGGGTCACACTGAATTACAGCTATTGTAATGTGGGGTGTACGGGGGGTCACCATGCCGCACCGCAGCCGCTCAGTAACCCCGTGCCTCCGAATCGCCACCCCAGTGATAAGAATACCCCGCCACAGTCCATTCTTTACTCCATTTTCACACCCAGTCAATAAACTGCACACTGGAGTATTCTCTGCAAGCAACAAAGCATTACTACTTATCTTCACAGCATTTACAGCATGTATCTGGTTCCCCCCAGACTCCATCTCACAATGCGATTTTGCAGTCGACCGCTCTCCTGGCACCTGGGCTCCATTAGACACCGCTAGGCCCCGCGTTCTCCCGTCTGACATACCGCTGCACAAACCGATTTAAATAGTCCTTAAGCCTATCCGCCCTACCCACAGGGATTAGTTTTCACTGTATGACAGCACTGCTCCATTCGTGCTTAGACCAGGACCTACCATTCTCAGACAACGGCCTACTGGGGATATCTTGGGGTATTCATATCCAGGAAAACTGATGCCTCCTTGACTGACCAGGCTATACCCCGCTTCTGGGGACACAGTTCCATAGTACTCAATGTACAGGACACTGCGTGTCCTGGATCACAGGGGTGACTGTTATGATCTGGTAACTGTGGACGATCACGAAAAATCCCATTAATAAGGAAAAAAACAAAAACCACAAGAGTAGTTGGAAACTGAGCTGACCGCAATCCCTATCAGACATCATTAGAAGTAGCAGTAGGATGTTCCTAACACACCTAGACACCTCGTCACTGCCGGAGAAACTTGCTACACCTCAAAGATAGAAATTAGGAATCCTAACTTGCCTCGGAGCAGTTCCCAAAGAAATGGCAAGCCCCCAACATGTAACAATGGTGATGTAAGAAAACACCATACACAGAAAATATAGATCAGCAAAGGTGAGGCCTGACTTACTAGATAGGACAGGACATATAACTGTTTGCGGCCAGCAAAGAACCCTGAAAAAATACCAATCTCCTGATAAAAAATACTGAGACCACACACTCTCCCCCCCCACCATATCAGGTACTCTTGTGCTTGACACTTTAAACAGAACTACAGTTATAATGGGAAGAAACAAAATCACAGAACAAATAATATTCTAAAGTGCAAATAATTCAAAACTGACCAGGGAGCAAGCTTCCTTTCTTGCTGGAGGAACTGCCCTGCTCACAAAAGCAGGAAGACACATCCTCACATACAAGAAACGAAACACAGTACCAAATGGAATATGCAGAAACACTCTTGTGCAAATCCAGCAATTAAGCACAGAAACCGTAAACTTATCTGCAGTAGATTCAGGCACCAAATAAATGGGAAAATCAGAAGTGAAAACTCCCAGGCATCTTCAGAAGCAGCAGGAAACACTTATCACCGGTGGCCACCAGGCACACAATGCTCTCCTAAATAAACTAGGCTGATCTGCATTAGGATTTCCTGGATTCCCAATTAAGTCCATCACCTGTCTGAATCACAGATTCCAACTCAGCTTCATTACCATTCCTGGCCACCAGAGGGAGCTTCACACCAGCACCCACTCGGATGACATTCACAACAGGTGACCCTTAGGATCGTAAATTAAAGTCTATTTGCTTTGGCCTTGTTCTCTGTATCTCCTCCTGGGGACTCTCCCACCCTCCCTCCTTCATACTGTCCTCTTTATAGGCTACTCTCCTCCTCTTAACTCCTAAAATGTTGCCCAGGTGCCAGGACCGGCGTCACTAAGCCACATTGCCACCTGGTGGCCATTTACACAAGTCACAGGGAGAATGACCTGTGAAGAAAAGAAGGGAAGGGAAGTGAGGGTGCAGGAGGGATGATGGCAGCAGATGAACACCTCCACCTGGTCTGTTCTCAGGTCTGGTCAGAGGTGAGAATTGTAGCCCCCCAGAGCGGCGGCGCTGCTGGATCCAGGTCTGAGGAGGTTCAGGGAACAGTGGATGGTGCAAAACCCCCTCTGATGGCCGCATTTTGCTTTCTTTTAACTTGATGAACTTTTATGAACCTTTTCGAGAGGAAATAAAATATGTAATCTGCTGCGGGGAGCGCCGCCTTTGTTCCTTGTGTATATTATGGGACTTGTTTGTGTATTTTGGCTGAGCTCATACATGGAGATTGGGTAAAACCCGGCTCGTGCGCTCCGTCCTCTGTATGACGCACCGGTCCGTCTCATTGGACGATCTATATAGTCATGTGACAATCCGCAAGCTGAGACAAAATATTCCACCAAGTGGGGAATGCAGGATGTCAATCCCCAGCTCTGCGGAGAACTACAACTCCCAGCATGTCCTGATGACTTACACCTCTCTGGACAAACTGAGTTGTAGTTTTCTTTATATCTCAGGAGCCACAATTCCCCAAAAGATGGAGAGGAAAAAGAACAAGAAATTGGAAACTTAAAATGAATATATTTGCTATTTTTTTTTATTTATATTTTTTTAGCAGCTTTTTACCTTGCTTTTCTGTTACAGGGATCATATTGTACTTTTTGCCACAATTTTTTTAAACTCACAGTAAAAATGCATTTTTTTTATTTATTTATTTTATTTATTTTTTTTTTTTGCTTCAAGAATACTGTCATAAGCATGCAGTTTTTACAGAAATTTGCAAAATCATGGCACAAAACTCCTCTCCACACAGATGGTGATTTTGGTGATGCTGGTGGTATGGTGACAAGTCAGGTGTCAGGAGTTGTCAGCTCAGTGTGAACGGTCATTTAGAAAAGTGATCAGTTTATTTAAAAACTCATATAACTATGTGGCTGCAGCAACCGGGCATCGATCAATGTAGGGACGAGGAAGCAGCAGCGGCAGCACTACTGAGAACCGCTGCTGCAGGGAGCTCCGCCACTGAGGATAGCGATTGACCGGCTCTCCAGTGCTACACCTCGGCCCGGCTTCACACACTTCCCCCATCACCGCTGCCCTCTGCTGCGCTCCACGCCGCGCTTTACCACTGAGACGCACTCCAGTGCCATGGTATTGACTCTTACCTTTACTGTCCCGCTTCTGCCTCCATTGTCCTGCACTTTCCTCTGTCCTGTGCAGCTCCAGCGATTTCCTGCATCATCTATACAATGAATGGACGAACTGCTGGAAACATCTTTTTTTTTCAAAACTCATAACCTTTTCTGATACCATACAAAAATAGAATTTTGTTTACCCCTGAACATAGGCTACATCATTTCAACTGACTCTACCATCCAGACTGTTATCCATATCAGTTTCCTCCCCACTTCTCCTGACTCTCGCAGACTGCATGTAATGTTCAGTATCAATATTATTCTGTATATATACACTGCACAGTACCACTTCTCCTGTCCTGTATACTGGCTGTAATCCTCAGTATCTGTATTATTCTGTATATATACACTGCACAGTACCACTTCTCCTGTCCTGTATACTGGGTGTAATCTTCAGTGTCTGTATTATTCTGTATATATACACTGCACAGTACCACTTCTCCTGTCCTGTATACTGGGTGTAATCCTCAGTATCTGTATTATTCTGTATATATACACTGCACAGTACCACTTCTCCTGTCCTGTATACTGGGTGTAATCCTCAGTATCTGTATTATTCTGTATATATACACTGCACAGTACCACTTCTCCTGTCCTGTATACTGGGTGTAATCCTCAGTGTCTGTATTATTCTGTATATATACACTGCACAGTACCACTTCTCCTGTCCTGTATACTGGGTGTAATCCTCAGTGTCTGTATTATTCTGTATATATACACTGCACAGTACCACTTCTCCTGTCCTGTATACTGGCTGTAATCCTCAGTATCTGTATTATTCTGTATATATACACTGCACAGTACCACTTCTCCTGTCCTGTATACTGGGTGTAATCCTCAGTATCTGTATTATTCTGTATATACACTGCATGTCATGTAGAGCTGTTGAAGGGACTTCATCCCCCTCTTCTTCACCAGCCACAGGTCGTCATGGCGATTATCTGATTGGCCTGGAAGCTTAAGGTATTTATGACTTTGGGTGATGGTAGAAGAAAAGCCAAAAGCTGCAGAGAAAGACAATTCTTTGTAATATTGGCGGGAAAACTCCCAAAGCAGGTTTTGAAGTGCGACTTTAATGCTAGAAAGATGAAAAACACATTGCCAGAATCCCTGCGTCATGCGGAACCCAGCGCACCGTCTCACCTGACGAGGAGATCGACGGAATCACGACAAATTAGTATTGGCCAGTAAAATTGTGCTAGAGGCGTTGTGTTTGGTATCAATGTAACTGTAAAATCGAGATATTAAATATGACGCTAATATCTTTCACCTGTGTGACCCAGGGGCAAAGATATGGAAAACCCTAGAATTATGGAACTTTGTGACCATCTCAAGCCCAGCCCACAAGTGACTGTAAAATGATGTCACAGGCAAGGGGGGCTAGCAAGAGCATAAGAGACAGTTCCTGTCTTGGGGGGTCAGTCAGCACGAGGAGGGCATCATGAAGGGTGATGCTGGCCGATTCTAACATCTCTTGGAGCTCCCTCCCTCCATAAGCAGACGTCACTTCTATGGCAGAAGCTTAGTAAGTTTCACGTTTATACCTTTTATTTTAATGTAACTGTCTATGCCGTAATGTGTATTGTTCCCTTTTGTAAATTCCTGTATATTCTTTAAACACTGCCTATTTTCGGATTAAATATATAAAAATTTAAGAGTTTCTTTCCTTATGCTTTATATACGAATCCAAAACCCCGAAGGGCCTTATGCTATCTGAAACGGGTTCCCAGCTACCTGTAGAAAGTCTGGGTGGTGGCAGCGTAATTGTTATTGCATAGAATTATTGGAGTGCTATCATTAAGGGTACCGAGGTATATAAATATTCCATTAGCAGGAATCAGAGATATACATTTACCCTTGCTGTGAGACCTCCAATATTTGGCATTATCAGCTCAGCAGCCTCATCTTATGCATTGTCCTGCAGTACCAAAAGTGGCCTGCAGACAAGGGGGGCGCTAGAGAGTAGTCGTGTGTAACAAATCAGTGAACAGCTGCGGATTTCTGAGGGACTTCCCCGGCTGTTCGTGACAAATTGGTGGCAAGCGGTGGGATATATAAAGCTGAGTGACTCCCCCGCCTGTTCGTGACACTGCACAGTACCACTTCTCCTGTCCTGTATACTGGGTGTAATCCTCAGTATCTGTATTATTCTGTATATACACTGCACAGTACCACTTCTCCTGTCCTGTATACTGGCTGTAATCCTCAGTATCTGTATTATTCTGTATATACACTGCACAGTACCACTTCTCCTGTCCTGTATACTGGGTGTAATCCTCAGTACCTGTATTATTCTGTATATACACTGCACAGTACCACTTCTCCTGTCCTGTATACTGGGTGTAATCCTCAGTATCTGTATTATTCTGTATATATACACTGCACAGTACCACTTCTCCTGTCCTGTATACTGGGTGTAATCCTCAGTATCTGTATTATTCTGTATATATACACTGCACAGTACCACTTCTCCTGTCCTGTATACTGGCTGTAATCCTCAGTATCTGTATTATTCTGTATATATACACTGCACAGTACCACTTCTCCTGTCCTGTATACTGGGTGTAATCCTCAGTATCTGTATTATTCTGTATATATACACCGCACAGTACCACTTCTCCTGTCCTGTATACTGGGTGTAATCCTCAGTATCTGTATTATTCTGTATATATACACCGCACAGTACCACTTCTCCTGTCCTGTATACTGGCTGTAATCCTCAGTATCTGTATTATTCTGTATATATACACTGCACAGTGCCACTTCTCCTGTCCTGTATACTGGGTGTAATCCTTAGTATCTGTATTATTCTGTATATACACACTGCACAGTACCACTCCTCCTGTCCTGTATACTGGGTGTAATCCTCAGTATCTGTATTATTCTGTATATATACACTGCACAGTACCACTTCTCCTGTCCTGTATACTGGGTGTAATCCTCAGTATCTGTATTATTCTGTATATATACACTGCACAGTACCACTTCTCCTGTCCTGTATACTGGGTGTAATCCTCAGTATATGTATTATTCTGTATATATACACTGCACAGTACCACTCCTCCTGTCCTGTATACTGGGTGTAATCCTCAGTACCTGTATTATTCTGTATATATACACTGCACAGTACCACTTCTCCTGTCCTGTATACTGGGTGTGATCCTCAGTATTTGTATTATTCTGTATATATACACTGCACAGTACCACTTCTCCTGTCCTGTATACTGGCTGTAATCCTCAGTATCTGTATTATTCTGTATATATACACTGCGCAGTACCACTTCTCCTGTCCTGTATACTGGGTGTAATCCTCAGTATCTGTATTATTCTGTATATACACTGCACAGTACCACTTCTCCTGTCCTGTATACTGGGTGTAATCCTCAGTACCTGTATTATTCTGTATATACACTGCACAGTACCACTTCTCCTGTCCTGCATACTGGCTGTAATCCTCAGTGTCTGTATTATTCTGTATATATACACTGCACAGTACCACTTCTCCTGTCCTGTATACTGGGTGTAATCCTCAGTATCTGTATTATTCTATATATATACACTGCACAGTACCACTTCTCCTGTCCTGTATACTGGGTGTAATCCTCAGTATCTGTATTATTCTGTATATATACACTGCACAGTACCACTCCTCCTGTCCTGTATACTGGGTGTAATCCTCAGTACCTGTATTATTCTGTATATAAACACTGCACAGTACCACTCCTCCTGTCCTGTATACTGGGTGTAATCCTCAGTACCTGTATTATTCTGTATATATACACTGCACAGTACCACTTCTCCTGTCCTGTATACTGGGTGTAATCCTCAGTATCTGTATTATTCTGTATATATACACTGCACAGTACCACTCCTCCTGTCCTGTATACTGGGTGTAATCCTCAGTATGTGTATTATTCTGTATGTATACACTGCGCAGTACCACTCCTCCTGTCCTGTATGCTGGGTGTAATCCTCAGTATCTGTATTATTCTGTATATATACACTGCACAGTACCACTCCTCCTGTGCTGTATACTGGGTGTAATCCTCAGTATCTGTATTATTCTGTATATATACACTGCACAGTACCACTCCTCCTGTCCTGTATACTGGGTGTAATCCTCAGTATCTGTATTATTCTGTATATATACACTGCACAGTACCACTCCTCCTGTCCTGTATACTGGGTGTAATCCTCAGTATCTGTATTATTCTGTATATATATATATATACACTGCACAGTACCACTTCTCTTGTCCTGTATACTGGGTGTAATCCTCAGTATGTGTATTATTCTGTATATATACACTGCACAGTACCACTTCTCCTGTCCTGTATACTGGGTATAATCCTCAGTGTCTGTATTATTCTGTATATATACACTGCACAGTACCACTTCTCCTGTCCTGTATACTAGGTGTAATCCTCAGTGTCTGTATTATTCTGTATATATACACTGCACAGTACCACTTCTCCTGTCCTGTATACTGGGTGTAATCCTCACTAGCTGTATTATTCTGTATATATACACTGCACAGTACCACTTCTCCTGTCCTGTATACTGGGTATAATCCTCAGTGTCTGTATTATTCTGTATATATACACTGCACAGTACCACTTCTCCTGTCCTGTATACTGGGTGTAATCCTCACTATCTGTATTATTCTGTATATATACACTGCACAGTACCACTTCTCCTGTCCTGTATACTGGGTGTAATCCTCAGTATGTGTATTATTCTGTATATATGCACTGCACAGTACCACTTCTCCTGTCCTGTATACTGGGTGTAATCCTCAGTATCTGTATTATTCTGTATATATACACTGCACAGTACCACTTCTCCTGTCTTGTATACTGGGTGTAATCCTCACTATCTGTATTATTCTGTATATATACACTGCACAGTACCACTTCTCCTGTCCTGTATACTGGGTGTAATCCTCAGTATCTGTAATATTCTGTATATATACACTGCACAGTACCACTTCTCCTGTCCTGTATACTGGGTGTAATCCTCAGTATCTGTATTATTCTGTATATATACACTGCACAGTACCACTTCTCCTGTCCTGTCTACTGGGTTTAATCCTCAGTATCTGTATTATTCTGTATATATACACTGCACAGTACCACTTCTCCTGTCCTGTATACTGGGTGTGATCCTCAGTACCTGTATTATTCTGTATATATACACTGCACAGTACCACGTCTCCTGTCCTGTATACTGGGAGTAATCCTCAGTACCTGTATTATTCTGTAAATATACACTGCACAGTATCACTTCTCCTGTCCTGTATACTGGGTGTAATCCTCAGTATCTGTATTATTCTGTATATATACACTGCGCAGTACCACTTCTCCTGTCCTGTATACTGGGTGTAATCCTCAGTGTCTGTATTATTCTGTATATATACACTGCACAGTACCACTTCTCCTGTCCTGTATACTGGGTGTAATCCTCAGTATCTGTATTATTCTGTATATATACACTGCACAGTACCACTCCTCCTGTCCTGTATACTGGGTGTAATCCTCAGTATCTGTATTATTCTGTATATATACACTGCACAGTACCACTTCTCCTGTCCTGTATACTGGGTGTAATCCTCAGTATCTGTATTATTCTGTATATATACACTGCACAGTACCACTTCTCCTGTCCTGTATACTGGGTGTAATCCTCAGTATGGGGGGGGGGGGGTGAGAACTTCTCCTGTCCTGTATACTGGGTGTAATCCTCAGTATGGGGGGGGGGGGGGGGTGAGAACTTCTCCTGTCCTGTATACTGGGTGTAATCCTCAGTGTCTGTATTATTCTGTATATATACACTGCACAGTACCACTTCTCCTGTCCTGTATACTGGGTGTAATCCTCAGTATCTGTATTATTCTGTATATATACACTGCACAGTACCACTTCTCTTGTCCTGTATACTGGGTGTAATCCTCAGTGTCTGTATTATTCTGTATATATACACTGCACAGTACCACTTCTCTTGTCCTGTATACTGGGTGTAATCCTCAGTGTCTGTATTATTCTGTATATATATACACTGCACAGTACCACTTCTCTTGTCCTGTATACTGGGTGTAATCCTCAGTGTCTGTATTATTCTGTATATATACACTGCACAGTACCACTTCTCCTATCCTGTATACTGGGTGTAATCCTCAGTATCTGTATTATTCTGTATATATATACTGCACAGTACCACTTCTCCTGTCCTGTATACTGGGTGTAATCCTCAGTGTCTGTATTATTCTGTATATATACACTGCACAGTACCACTTCTCCTGTCCTGTATACTGGGTGTAATCCTCAGTATCTGTATTATTCTGTATATATACACTGCACAGTACCACTTCTCCTGTCCTGTATACTCGGTGTAATCCTCAGTATCTGTATTATTCTGTATATATACACTGCACAGTACCACTTCTCTTGTCCAGCAGAGTGAAGGCAGATAGCCATAACGTACATGACTGAGGCAGTGATAGATCCAGGAAAGGGTTAAGGAGTAAGGGATGGGGGTTTTTACCTAAGGAATGTGGTGGTGGGCGAGCAGGAGGAGAGATGGGGGCAGGGGCCATATAAGAAATAGGTCCCATGTTAAGGTGTCATTCCTTTGTCCTGGACTCAAAGACTGAACAAGCAGTTGTGAATGCCTTGCTGAAGAGCGTTCAGGCCGCGGCTTTGACATGTAGGCCCGAATGGATTCAGGCCCAGCTAGACGAATTGCTAAAGAGTGCCCGGGATACAGCATCTGTCCCTTCTGAACTTTCTGAACATCAAACTCTAAGAAGATCAAGACCTCCTGAGAGACTAACTTCTGAAATGGCCAATAGGACTCACAATAGGATCATAAGTCCTTCCGTTACTTCTAGGAAAAGAGCAAAGCGCAGCACGGCCTCTGATCCTGCTTACAAACCAGGAAGGAAACTACAGTACAAGAATAACAAAGGACAGAGAAAAGAGCCCGACCATCTAACCAGAGAGACACCAAGAAGTGCAAGGAGAAAGTCCAGCTCTACTGAGGTGCCAGCCAGAGAAGCAGCCACACAAGCTACAACTGACGTGACCACAGCCCACCATGAATCCTTAGAACTTCCTCAACAAACTTTGCATCATTCTAGAGGACATCATACGGCCTCACCCCAGGAAATAAACCAACACGGGGGGACGGGCTTAGGACACACAACATTTCCGGATCCGGGTTCTCATTACACGAGGAGTGGTAGGAATCCAAAAGACAACTGCGCAAAAGTACTTTAACCAGACAAAGACTTCTTCGGCCGGCTCAGGATATGAGTCCGGCAAGAAATCTACAGCTACAAGACTCAGAAGAGATTCCAGACAATGACTATGACACAGATAACGACTCCCCACTAGAGGGCAGCAGCACGCAGCACTTCAATAATGGAGGGGCTGTAGAGACTATAACTAATACGTCACGGACGGCTGGTCAACCTAGGACGCAGCCAGGTATTGGTGAGAACACTTTTTCTTGTCCTATATCTAGTGTAACAACACCTGTAATGAGTCCAGTGGGCTCAGTTGGGGGTACAGTTCCCGGCAATGTAGGATGGGATCTTAATTCAGTAGTACAGCAATTAGTGTCAGGGGTTAAGGAGGCTTTGAGTCAGTCTAGCTCACCCATAACTTCTTCTCCTATTGCTGCATGGTGTGGGAATGGTCCCCGGACATCGGAGGTGGTAAGTCAGTCGTGTGCTGATCCAGACACACAGGAGGACGCAGTAATTTCACAAGGGGTTACATTATCTGATGCAGCAAAAGGAGAATTATATGTATGTTTGGAGGGTCCTCTAGGAATTCATTTGAAACAGGAGGTTAGGGAGAAGATTTGGGCCGACGAATATGTGGAAATATTTTCATTATTGCCCCTTAGGGCTATGTCGGCAGATCATCAGCAAGCGGATTGTCGGCAGCAAACAGAAAAGGTTGCTGCTGGCAGTTCAATGATAGCCAGTGCAGATTCGGAAACACATGCAGGTACAGACATGAATGCAGCTTCTGTAGTGGAAACCATAGCCTATCAAAATGCTTTACACGAAATAAAACCCCAACAGCAGAGATTAACCAAAAAGGGGGAAACCCCAATTAGACTCGGGGAGATGGTGGGCTATCTAAGCAGGTACCCAGATAGAAAAGCAGCACAATTGCTGGGGGAGGGTTTCTCAGAAGGTTTTAAGATCCCATCTACTTCAGGCCCATTAACCTGTTCTCGTAACCTTGCTTCAGCTTATACATATTCTCACATTGTCTCCACAAAACTAAACAAAGAAATTGGCCTGGGCCGCATGGCAGGCCCATTCCCCAAAATGCCAATAGAAAACTTAAGGGTCTCTCCATTGGGGGTGGTCCCAAAGAAGGAACCCAATAAGTTTAGGCTGATCCATCATCTGTCCTTCCCTCATGGAAGCTCAGTTAATGATGGAATCGATCAGGAACTTTGCACAGTCTCGTATACTTCATTTGATACAGCGATTGCATGGGTTCAGAAGTACGGCAGAGGAGCTTTAATGGCAAAAACAGACATTGAAGCTGCCTTTAGACTCTACCAGTCCATCCAGAAAGCTTCCATCTCTTGGGTTGTCAGTGGCAGGGAATGTTTTATGTAGACTTGTGTTTACCGATGGGCTGCTCCATCTCATGCTCCTTGTTTGAATCATTTAGCACATTTTTGCAGTGGGTAGTAAAGAAGGAAGCCGGCGTGCGTTCTGTCCTGCATTATCTAGATGATTTCCTATGTATTGGTCCACCAAAGTCATTTGTTTGTGCTTCATTATTGGCAGCGATTCAGTCGGTTTTTAAGCGTTTCGGAGTACCGTTAGCATCAGATAAAACAGAAGGCCCGTCTACACTTATCAAGTTTTTAGGAATTTTGATTGACAGTGAAGCAATGGAGTGCAGATTACCGGATGACAAGGTCAGTGATCTGCTGGAGGCAGTCAGAGAAGCTAGTTCTCACCGTAAGATCAGATTAAAGGATCTACAATCACTGTTAAGAAAAATGAACTTTGCGTGTCGCATTATTCCAATGGGTAGAGTTTTTTGTAGGCGCCTAGCTGCAGCTACCTCAGGCATAACCTTTCCACATCACTTTGTGCGGCTGGCTAGAACATTAAAGGACGATCTGGCGGTATGGGAACAGTTCTTAATGGAGTTTAATGGGAGGTCATTGTGGATCAGACCACCGGTTTCAAATTTTGATCTAGACATCCACACTGATGCAGCGGGGTCAACTGGTTTTGGTGCATATTGTTCTGGACAGTGGTGTGCAGATAGGTGGCCAGAGAGTTGGAGAAACAATGGGTTAACACGAAACTTAGTACTCCTTGAATTGTTCCCCATAGTGGTTGCTTGTGAAATTTGGTGCAATATTTTCCAAAACCGAAAAGTGAGATTTCATTGTGATAACTTGGGAGTTGTAGAAGTCATCAACAAACAATCAGCGTCTTCCCTGCCTGTTGTTACGTTGCTGCGTCATCTAGTGCTGCGCTGTTTAAAGTCACATTGTCAGATTACAGCTGTGCATGTCCCCGGTGTTTGCAATTCTGTGGCTGATGCTCTGTCTCGTTTTCAGTGGGACAGATTCCGTTCGTTAGCCCCGATGGCAGAGGTACAAGGCAAGAAGTGTCCGGATTTTCTATGGTCACTGCCAGTGACACCGCATACGCTCTGATAGAACGGTCTGTGGCTGTAAGCACATGGCAGAGGTACCAGTCAGCATGGAGGGAATGGGAAGACTTGTGTGCTCTAGTGGCACATGATGCCAGGTTACATGACAATGTTTCCTTGTTGTTATTTTACATTAGCAGGGCCTTTGTGGATGGTACTTCATTGTCCACTATCGATAGTAAAATGTCTGGATTAGCTTTTTGGTTTAAGTTGCACGACTTCACTGATTACACAAAGCAATTTTTAGTTAAGCAGGCCCTAAAGGGTTACAGAAAAAGTTGTAAGAAGACCAGAGATAAACGGCGTCCGATTTCTTTCCAGTTATTGCAGCAGATACTGAGTGTACTAGGCCGAGTCTGGAGCAGTCCGTTTGAAGTGTTACTCTTTAGTTGTGCATTCACACTGGCCTTTTTTTGGCGCTTTTGAGAATCAGCGAGTTGGTGTCGAGTAGCTCCACCAGAAGTGGGGGTCTACAAGCCGAGGACGTGCATCAGTACACAGACAGAGGGGGTCTACAAGCCGAGGACGTGCATCAGTACACAGACAGATTGGAATGTTTTCTGGCAAAGTCAAAAACTGATCAACAGGGTAGAGGAAAATGGATCACATTGTTTCCTTTAAGCAATTCATGAGGATTGTAAGTCATTGTCACAATTTCAATTCACAGCAGTTCTTAAAAAATGCCTGACAATATTGGGAGAGTCTCCAAATGCATTCACTTCACACTCATTTAGGATAGGAGCAGCCACAGAAGCTGTAGATGGGGCTTAGAGCCTGACATAGTTAAAAAAATCGGGAGATGGGAATCGAGCAGATTTAAGAGTTACATTCGATTACATTTATTATAAATGGCGTACATGTATATATATGTGTACATTGTGGTAACCTTATAGTAGTTGTGTCTTCATTTAGACAATTGTGCGATAATTGTGTTTTTGTCTTTTGTTTTAGCTGAACAGCAATGCCTGGTTTGGATCATGGGACATTCAATTGTTTTTTGGGGGGCCTTACGTGCAGCAGTCAGGCCTAATGGCAAACAGTTGGGGTTGCCCAGTTCCTTGGCACGGGTGACATGGATAGGAAAGAGGGGAATGCAGTGGCATCAGCTGTTGAAAGAAATCCAGTATCATGTGGAGTTCTACCGCCCCCCGGACGTCTTACTTATCCATTTAGGTGGTAATGATTTAGCAATAAGAACATCAAGACATTTAGTTAGGAACATAAAGCTTGATATGTTGAATTTATGGAGGTCTTACCCAGAAACAGTGGTGGTCTGGTCGGATATAGTAGCTAGACAAATGTGGAGAACAGCGCGATCAGTGGCTCGCATCAATAATACAAGGATAAAAGTTAAAAAAAAAAAAAAAAAAAAAAAAATAACAAAATTTGTGTTGGAAAACGGAGGGGTGGCCATACGTCACCAGATGCTGGAAAATACAAAGGAACATTTTTGGAGAGATGATAAGGTACATCTTAATGACATTGGCATTGATATATGGATGTTGGGAATACAAGAAGGAGTAGAACGAGCCATTAAGTTGTGGAGGAACTCACTCTTGTAAGGTGTCACAAGAGCGAGTCTTGGCGGGATGTGGTTGTTTAAACCCCCTCTTTGTTGGTTGGAGAATTATGTTTTTAATGGGGTCCCTGGGCCAGAGCTCAGCGGACAGTGGAATATGGGTCCCTGGGGAGGAGCTCAGCGGACACAAGGAAAATGATCAAGGGGTATACCCAGAATCCCCCTTGAGCTAGGTGTACACGGCGGAGGGGGATATGGGGCTGGGATTTATAACAACCACATCTCTGGGCCGATAATCTTGTTTTTTCTTGTTGATGTTTTTTCTTATTAAAAATAAAGGGCTGCTGTGGCCAAAATTTTAATCCATGTCACGCAGTGTGTGGTGTCTTATTTATTAGGTTTCCAGGAGCGCAATTCACTAGTCCATCAGTCATGTATACTGGGTGTAATCCTCAGTGTCTGTATTATTCTGTATATATACACTGCACAGTACCACTTCTCTTGTCCTGTATACTGGGTGTAATCCTCAGTGTCTGTATTATTCTGTATATATACACTGCACAGTACCACTTCTCTTGTCCTGTATACTGGGTGTAATCCTCAGTGTCTGTATTATTCTGTATATATACACTGCACAGTACCACTTCTCCTGTCCTGTATACTGGGTGTAATCCTCAGTATCTGTATTATTCTGTATATATATACACTGCACAGTGCCATTTCTCCTGTCCTGTATACTGGGTGTAATCCTCAGTATCTGTATTATTCTGTATATATACACTGCACAGTACCACTTCTCCTGTCCTGTATACTGGGTGTAATCCTCAGTGTCTGTATTATTCTGTATATATACACTGCACAGTACCACTTCTCCTGTCCTGTATACTGGGTGTAATCCTCAGTACCTGTATTATTCTGTGTATATACACTGCACAGTACCACTTCTCTTGTCCTGTATACTGGGTGTAATCCTCAGTGTCTGTATTATTCTGTATATATACACTGCACAGTACCACTTCTCCTGTCCTGTATACTGGCTGTAATCCTCAGTATCTGTATTATTCTGTATATATACACTGCACAGTACCACTTCTCCTGTCCTGTATACTGGGTGTAATCCTCAGTATCTGTATTATTCTGTATATACACACTGCACAGTACCACTTCTCCTGTCCTGTATACTGGGAGTAATCCTCAGTGTCTGTATTATTCTGTATATATACACTGCACAGTACCACGTCTCCTGTCCTGTATACTGGGTGTAATCCTCAGTATCTGTATTATTCTGTATATATACACTGCACAGTACCACTTCTCCAGTCCTGTATACTAGGTGTAATCCTCAGTATCTGTATTATTCTGTATATATACACTGCACAGTACCACTTCTCCTGTCCTGTATACTGGGTATAATCCTCAGTATCTGTATTATTCTGTATATATACACTGCACTGTACCACTTCTCCTGTATACTGGGTGTAATCCTCAGTATCTGTATTATTCTGTATATATACTGGCACAGTACCACTTCTCCTGTCCTGTATACTGGGTGTAATCCTCAGTATCTGTATTATTCTGTATATATACACTGCACAGTACCACTTCTCCTGTCCTGTATACTGGGTGTGATCCTCAGTATCTGTATTGATCTGTATATATACACTGCACAGTACCACTTCTCCTGTCCTGTATACTGGGTGTGATCCTCAGTATCTGTATTATTCTGTATATATACACTGCACAGTACCACTTCTCCTGTCCTGTACACTGGGTGTAATCCTCAGTATCTGTATTATTCTGTATATATACACTGCACAGTACCACTTCTCCTGTCCTGTATACTGGGTATAATCCTCAGTATCTGTATTATTCTGTATATATACACTGCACAGTACCACTTCTCCTGTCCTGTATACTGGGTGCAATCCTCAGTATCTGTATTATTCTGTATATATACACTGCACAGTACCACTTCTCCTGTCCTGTATACTGGGTGTAATCCTCAGTATCTGTATTATTCTGTATATATACACTGCACAGTACCACTTCTCCTGTCCTGTATACTGGGTGTAATCCTCAGTATCTGTATTATTCTGTATATATACACTGCACAGTACCACTTCTCCTGTCCTGTATACTGGGTGTAATCCTCAGTACCTGTATTATTCTGTATATATACACTGCACAGTACCACTTCTCCTGTCCTGTATACTGGGTGTAATCCTCAGTATCTGTATTATTCTGTATATATACACTGCACAGTACCACTTCTCCTGTCCTGTATACTGGGTGTAATCCTCAGTATCTGTATTATTCTGTATATACACTGCACAGTACCACTTCTCCTGTCCAGCAGAGTGAAGGCAGATAGACGTAACGTACATGACTGAGGCAGTGATAGATCCAGGAAAGGGTTAAGGAGTAAGGGATGGGGGTTTTTACCTAAGGAATGTGGTGGTGGGCGAGCAGGAGGAGAGATGGGGGCAGGGGCCATATAAGAAATAGGTCCCATGTTAAGGTGTCATTCCTTTGTCCTGGACTTAAAGACTGAACAAGCAGTATGGATGCCTTGCTGAAGAGCGTTCAGGCCGCGGCTTTGACATGTAGGCCCGAATGGATTCAGGCCCAGCTAGACGAATTGCTGAAGAATGCCCGGGATACAGCATCTGTCCCTTCTGAACATCAAACTCTAAGAAGATCAAGACCTCCTGAGAGACTAACTTCTGAAATGGCCAATAGGACTCACAATAGGATCATAAGTCCTTCCGTTACCTCTAGGAAAAGAGCAAAGCGCAGCACGGCCTCTGATCCTGCTTACAAACCAGGAAGGAAATTACAGTACAAGAATAACAAAGGACAGAGAAAAGAGCCCGACCATCTAACCAGAGAGACACCAAGAAGTGCAAGGAGAAAGTCCAGCTCTACTGAGGTGCCAGCCAGAGAAGCAGCCACACAAGCTACAACTGACGTGACCACAGCCCACGATGGATCCTTAGAACTTCCTCAACAAACTTTGTATCATTCTAGAGGACATCATACGGCCTTACCCCAGGAAATAAACCAACACGGGGGGATGGGCTTAGGACACACAACATTTCCGGATCCGGGTTCTCATTACACGAGGAGTGGCAGGAATCCAAAAAGACAACTGCGCAAAAGTACTTTAACCAGACAAAGACTTCTTCGGCCGGCTCAGGATGTGAGTCCGGCAAGAAATCTACAGCTACAAGACTCAGCAGAGATTCCAGACAATGACTATGACACAGATAACGACTCCCCACTAGAGGGCAGCAGCACGCAGCACTTCAATAATGGAGGGGCTGTAGAGACTATAACTAATACGTCACGGACGGCTGGTCAACCTAGGACGCAGCCAGGTATTGGTGAGAACACTTTTTCTTGTCCTATATCTAGTGTAACAACACCTGTAATGAGTCCAGTGGGCGCAGTTGGGGGTACAGTTCCCGGCAATGTAGGATGGGATCTTAATTCAGTAGTACAGCAATTAGTGTCCGGGGTTAAGGAGGCTTTGAGTCAGTCTAGCTTACCCATAACCTCTTCTCCTATTGCTGCATGGTGCGGGAATGGTCGCCGGACATCGAAGGTGGTAAGTCAGTCGTGTGCTGATCCAGACACACAGGAGGACGCAGTAATTTCACAAGGGGTTCCATTATCTGATGCAGCAAAAGGAGAATTATATGTATGTTTTGAGGGTCCTCTAGGAATTCATTTGAAACAGGAGGTTAGGGAGAAGATTTGGGCCGACGAATATGTGGAAATATTTTCATTATTGCCCTTAGAAAAATATAACTTGGATAGAGTAAGGTTTGATGAGAGGAAAAGAGAGGAACAAGAAAGACGGTATTGTCTCATCCCCCAAACATTTAGCAATTGGTTCCATGCCTTTGCCATATTAGCAAGTGTAATAGGCCAAAAAACTCCTGAACATTGCTCTGCCTTATTTTGTTACATGAATTCTATCGGGGAGGCGCACCGTGTGTATGGAGGTTTAGCATGGCTGCGCTATGATGAGCAGTTTCGCCAACGAAAGGCTGGTCGCCAAGGGATTCGTTGGGATCACAAAGATATTAGTTTATGGATGCGTCTCATGACAGCGCCACGTGGGGTTAATCAGCCCTTTCAGGGCTATGTCGGCAGATCACCAGCAATCGGATTGTCAGCAGCAAACAGAAAAGGTTGCTGCTGGCAGTTCAATGATAGCCAGTGCAGATTCGGAAACACATGCAGGTACAGACATGAATGCAGCTTCTGTAGTGGAAACCATAGCCTATCAAAATGCTTTAAACGAAATAAAACCCCAACAGCAGAGATTAACCAAAAAGGGGGAAACCCCAATTAGACTCGGGGAGATGGTGGGCTATCTAAGCAGGTACCCAGATAGAAAAGCAGCACAATTGCTGGGGGAGGGTTTCTCAGAAGGTTTTAAGATCCCATCTACTTCAGGCCCATTAACCTGTTCTCGTAACCTTGCTTCAGCTTATACATATTCTCACATTGTCTCCACAAAACTAAACAAAGAAATTGACCTGGGCCGCATGGCAGGTCCATTCCCCAAAATGCCAATAGAAAACTTAAGGGTCTCTCCATTGGGGGTGGTCCCAAAGAAGGAACCCAATAAGTTTAGGCTGATCCATCATCTGTCCTTCCCTCATGGAAGCTCAGTTAATGATGGAATCGATCAGGAACTTTGCACAGTCTCGTATACTTCATTTGATACAGCGATTGCATGGGTACAGAAGTACGGCAGAGGAGCTTTAATGGCAAAAACAGACATTGAAGCTGCCTTTAGACTCTTACCAGTCCATCCACAAAGCTTCCATCTCTTGGGTTGTCAGTGGCAGGTTTTATGTAGACTTGTGTTTACCGATGGGCTGCTCCATCTCATGCTCCTTGTTTGAATCATTTAGCACATTTTTGGAGTGGGTAGTAAAGAAGGAAGCCGGCGTGCGTTCTGTCCTGCATTATCTAGATGATTTCCTATGTATTGGTCCACCAAAGTCATTTGTTTGTGCTTCATTATTGGCAGCGATTCAGTCGGTTTTTAAGTGTTTTGGAGTACCGTTAGCATCAGATAAAACAGAAGGCCCGTCTACACTTATCAAGTTTTTAGGAATTTTGATTGACAGGGAAGCAATGGAGTGCAGATTACCGGATGACAAGGTCAGTGATCTGCTGGAGGCAGTCAGAGAAGCTAGATCTCACCGTAAGATCAGATTAAAGGATCTACAATCGCTGTTAGGGAAAATGAACTTTGCGTGTCGCATTATTCCAATGGGTAGAGTTTTTTGTAGGCGCCTAGCTGCAGCTACCTCAGGCATAACCTTTCCACATCACTTTGTGCGGCTGGCTAGAACATTAAAGGACGATCTGGCGGTATGGGAACAGTTCTTAATAGAGTTTAATGGGAGGTCATTGTGGATCAGACCACCGGTTTCAAATTTTGATCTAGACATCCACACTGATGCAGCGGGGTCAACTGGTTTTGGTGCATATTGTTCGGGACAGTGGTGTGCAGATAGGTGGCCAGAGAGTTGGAGAAACAATGGGTTAACACGAAACTTAGTACTCCTTGAATTGTTCCCCATAGTGGTTGCTTGTGAAATTTGGTACAATATTTTCCAAAACCGAAAAGTGAGATTTCATTGTGATAACTTGGGAGTTGTAGAAGTCATCAACAAACAATCAGCTTCTTCCCTGCCTGTTGTTACGTTGCTGCGTCATCTAGTGCTGCGCTGTTTAAAGTCAAATTGTCAGATTACAGCTGTGCATGTCCCCGGTGTTTGCAATTCTGTGGCTGATGCTCTGTCTTGTTTTCAGTGGGACAGATTCCGTTCGTTAGCCCCGATGGCAGAGGTACAAGGCAAGAAGTGTCCGGATTTTCTGTGGTCACTGCCAGTGACACCGCATACGCTCTGATAGAACGGTCTGTGGGTGTAAGCACATGGCAGAGGTACCAGTCAGCATGGAGGGAATGGGAAAACTTGTGTGCTCTAGTGGGACATGATGCCAGGTTACATGACAATGTTTCCTTGTTGTTATTTTACATTAGCAGGGCCTTTGTGGATGGTACTTCATTGTCCAGTATTGATAGTAAAATGTCTGGATTAGCTTTTTGGTTTAAGTTGCACGACTTCACTGATTACACAAAGCAATTTTTAGTTAAGCAGGCCCTAAAGGGTTACAGGAAAAGTTGTAAGAAGACCAGAGATAAACGGCGTCCGATTTCTTTCCAGTTATTGCAGCAGATACTGAGTGTACTAGGCCGAGTCTGTAGCAGTCCGTTTGAAGTGTTTCTCTTTAGTTGTGCATTCACACTGGCCTTTTTTGGCGCTTTTAGAATCAGCGAGTTGGTGGCGAGTAGCTCCACCAGAAGTGGGGGTCTACAAGCCGAGGACGTGCATCAGTACACAGACAGAGGGGGTCTACAAGCCGAGGACGTGCATCAGTACACAGACAGATTGGAATGTTTTCTGGCAAAGTCAAAAACTGATCAACAGGGTAGAGGAAAATGGATCACATTGTTTCCTTTAAGCGGGTCCAGGGCCGGCCCGGTCATCTGTTTTAGAAACTATGTCTCAAGAAGGCCAAATATCCAAGGTTCATTACTAATTCATGAGGATTGTAAGTCATTGTCACAATTTCAATTCACAGCAGTTCTTAAAAAATGCCTGACAATATTGGGAGAGTCTCCAAATGCATTCACTTCACACTCATTTAGGATAGGAGCAGCCACAGAAGCTGCTAGATGGGGCTTAGGGCCTGACATAGTTAAAAAAATCGGGAGATGGGAATCGAGCAGATTTAAGAGTTACATTCGATTACATTTATTATAAATGGCGTACATGTATATATATGTGTACATTGTGGTAATCTTATAGTAGTTGTGTCTTCATTTAGACAATTGTGTGATAATTGTGTTTTTGTTTTTTGTTTTAGCTGAACAGCAATGCCTGGTTTGGATCATGGGACATTCATTTGTTTTTTGGGGGGCCTTACGTGCAGCAGTCAGGCCTAATGGCAAACAGTTGGGGTTGCCCAGTTCCTTGGCACGGGTGACATGGATAGGAAAGAGGGGAATGCAGTGGCATCAGCTGTTAAAAGAAATCCAGTATCATGTGGAGTTCTACCGCCCCCCGGACGTCTTACTTATCCATTTAGGTGGTAATGATTTAGCAATAAGAACATCAAGACATTTAGTTAGGAACATAAAGCTTGATATGTTGAATTTATGGAGGTCTTACCCAGAAACAGTGGTGGTCTGGTCGGATATAGTAGCTAGACAAATGTGGAGAACAGCGCGATCAGTGGCTCGCATCAATAATACAAGGATAAAGGTTAATAAAAAAATAACAAAATTTGTGTTGGAAAACGGAGGGGTGGCCATACGTCACCAGATGCTGGAAAATACAAAGGAACATTTTTGGAGAGATGATAAGGTACATCTTAATGACATTGGCATTGATATATGGATGTTGGGAATACAAGAAGGAGTAGAACGAGCCATTAAGTTGTGGAGGAACTCACTCTTGTAAGGTGTCACAAGAGCGAGTCTTGGCGGGATGTGGTTGTTTAAACCCCCTCTTTGTTGGTTGGAGAATTATGTTTTTAATGGGGTCCCTGGGCCAGAGCTCAGCGGACAGTGGAATATGGGTCCCTGGGGAGGAGCTCAGTGGACAGTGGAATAGATGGGTCCCTGGGGAGGAGCTCAGCGGACACAAGGAAAATGATCAAGGGGTATACCCAGATTCCCCCTTGAGCTAGGTGTACACGGCGGAGGGGGATATGGGGCTGGGATTTATAACAACCACATCTCTGGGCCGATAATCTTGTTTTTTCTTATTGATGTTTTTTCTTATTAAAATAAAGGGCTGCTGTGGCCAAAATTTTAATCCATGTCACGCAGTGTGTGGTGTCTTATTTATTAGATTACCAGGAGCGCAATTCACTAGTCCATCAGTCAAGCAGAGTGAAGGCAGATAGACGTAACGTACATGACTGAGGCAGTGATAGATCCAGGAAAGGGTTAAGGAGTAAGGGATGGGGGTTTTTACCTAAGGAATGTGGTGGTGGGCGAGCAGGAGGAGAGATGGGGGCAGGGGCCATATAAGAAATAGGTCCCATGTTAAGGTGTCATTCCTTTGTCCTGGACTTAAAGACTGAACAAGCAGTTGTCCCACCCACCCTCCCTATAAAAAAGGGAAATGTATCAATATCAGGACTTTGCAACACTGTCAATATTCTAACAATGTTATTGGTATTCAACATCATCGGTATTTTATCAACATTATTAGTATTGTATCGTATTGTATCAATTGTTATCAGTAATGTATCCAAATTGACAATGTCATATCAACATATTAATATTGTATTAACATTTTAATATTGTATGTTACAGCAGCATTTGGCGGCGGCGGGATGTGGTTGTTTAAACCCCCTCTTTGTTGGTTGGAGAATTATGTTTTTAATGGGGTCCCTGGGCCAGAGCTCAGCGGACAGTGGAATATGGGTCCCTGGGGAGGAGCTCAGTGGACAGTGGAATAGATGGGTCCCTGGGGAGGAGCTCAGCGGACACAAGGAAAATGATCAAGGGGTATACCCAGATTCCCCCTTGAGCTAGGTGTACACGGCGGAGGGGGATATGGGGCTGGGATTTATAACAACCACATCTCTGGGCCGATAATCTTGTTTTTTCTTATTGATGTTTTTTCTTATTAAAATAAAGGGCTGCTGTGGCCAAAATTTTAATCCATGTCACGCAGTGTGTGGTGTCTTATTTATTAGATTACCAGGAGCGCAATTCACTAGTCCATCAGTCATGTATACTGGGTGTAATCCTCAGTGTCTGTATTATTCTGTATATATACACTGCACAGTACCACTTCTCCTGTCCTGTATACTGGGTGTAATCCTCAGTATCTGTATTGTTCTGTATATATACACTGCACAGTACCACTTCTCCTGTCCTGTATACTGGGTGTAATCCTCAGTATCTGTATTATTCTGTGTATATACACTGCACAGTACCACTTCTCCTGTCCTGTATACTGGGTGTAATCCTCAGTACCTGTATTATTCTGTATATATACACTGCACAGTACCACTCCTCCTGTCCTGTATACTGGGTATAATCCTCAGTATCTGTATTATTCTGTATACATACACTGCACAGTACCACTTATCCTGTCCTGTATACTGGGTGTAATCCTCAGTATCTGTATTATTCTGTATATATACACTGCACAGTACCACTTCTCCTGTCCTGTATACTGGGTGTAATCCTCAGTACCTGTATTATTCTGTATACATACACTGCACAGTACCACTTCTCCTGTCCTGTATACTGGGTGTAATCCTCAGTATCTGTATTATTCTGTATATATACACTGCACAGTACCACTTCTCCTGTCCTGTATACTGGGTGTAATCCTCAGTATCTGTATTGTTCTGTATATATACACTGCACAGTACCACTTCTCCTGTCCTGTATACTGGGTGTAATCCTCAGTATCTGTATTATTCTGTATATATACACTGCACAGTACCACTTCTCCTGTCCTGTATACTGGGTGTGATCCTCAGTATCTGTATTATTCTGTATATATACACTGCACAGTACCACTCCTCCTGTCCTGTATACTGGGTGTAATCCTCAGTATCTGTATTATTCTGTATATATACACTGCACAGTACCACTTCTCCTGTCCTGTATACTGGGTGTAATCCTCAGTATCTGTATTATTCTGTATATATACACTGCACAGTACCACTCCTCCTGTCCTGTATACTGGGTGTAATCCTCAGTACCTGTATTATTCTGTGTGTATATATACACTGCACAGTACCACTCCTCCTGTCCTGTATACTGGGTGTGATCCTCAGTATCTGTATTATTCTGTATATATACACTGCACAGTACCACTCCTCCTGTCCTGTATACTGGGTGTAATCCTCAGTATCTGTATTATTCTGTATATATACACTGCACAGTACCACTTCTCCTGTCCTGTATACTGGGTGTAATCCTCAGTACCTGTATTATTCTGTATACATACACTGCACAGTACCACTTCTCCTGTCCTGTATACTGGGTGTAATCCTCAGTATCTGTATTATTCTGTATATATACACTGCACAGTACCACTTCTCCTGTCCTGTATACTGGGTGTAATCCTCAGTATCTGTATTGTTCTGTATATATACACTGCACAGTACCACTTCTCCTGTCCTGTATACTGGGTGTAATCCTCAGTATCTGTATTATTCTGTATATATACACTGCACAGTACCACTTCTCCTGTCCTGTATACTGGGTGTGATCCTCAGTATCTGTATTATTCTGTATATATACACTGCACAGTACCACTCCTCCTGTCCTGTATACTGGGTGTAATCCTCAGTATCTGTATTATTCTGTATATATACACTGCACAGTACCACTTCTCCTGTCCTGTATACTGGGTGTAATCCTCAGTATCTGTATTATTCTGTATATATACACTGCACAGTACCACTTCTCCTGTCCTGTATACTGGGTGTGATCCTCAGTATCTGTATTATTCTGTATATATACACTGCACAGTACCACTCCTCCTGTCCAGCAGAGTGAAGGCAGATAGCCGTAACGTACATGACTGAGGCAGTGATAGATCCAGGAAAGGGTTAAGGAGTAAGGGATGGGGGGTTTTACCTAAGGAATGTGGTGGTGGGCGAGCGAGCAGGAGGAGAGACGGGGGGGGGGGCAGGGGCCATATAAGAAATAGGTCCCATGTTAAGGTGTCATTCCTTTGTCCTGGACTCAAAGACTGAACCAGCAGTTGTACGGCCTCTGATCCTTCTTACAAACCAGGAAGGAAACTACAGTACAAGAATAACAAGGGACAGAGAAAAGAGCCCGACCATCTAACCAGAGAGACACCAAGAAGTGCAAGGAGAAAGTCCAGCTCTACTGATGTGCCAGCCAGAGAAGCAGCCACACAAGCTACAACTTACGTGACAACAGTCCACCATGAATCCTTAGAACTTCCTCAACAAACTTTGTATCATTCTAGAGGACATCATACGGCCTCACCCCACGGGGGGACGGGCTTAGGACACACAACATTTCCGGATCCGGGTTCTCATTACACGAGGAGTGGTAGGAATCCAAAAAGACAACTGCGCAAAAGTACTTTAACCAGACAAGGACTTCATCGGCCGGCTCAGGATTGGAGTCAGGCAATAAATCTACAGCTACAAGACTCAGAAGAGATTCCAGACAATGACTATGACACAGATAACGACTCCCCACTAGAGGGCAGCAGCACGCAGCACTTCAATAATGGAGGGGCTGTAGAGACTATAACTAATACGTCACGGACGGCTGGTCAGCCTAGGACGCAGCCAGGTATTGGTGAGAACACTTTTTCTTGTCCTATATCTAGTGTAACAACACCCGTAATGAATCCAGTGGGCGCAGTTGGGGGTACAGTTCCCGGCAATGTAGGATGGGATCTTAATTCAGTAGTACAGCAATTAGTGTCAGGGGTTAAGGAGGCTTTGAGTCAGTCTAGCTTACCCATAACCTCTTCTCCTATTGCTGCATGGTGCGGGAATGGTCGCCGGACATCAGAGGTGGTAAGTCAGTCGTGTGCTGATCCAGAGACACAGGAGGACGCAGTAATTTCACAAGGGGTTCCATTATCTGATGCAGCAAAAGGAGAATTATATGTATGTTTTGAGGGTCCTCTAGGAATTCATTTGAAACAGGAGGTTAGGGAGAAGATTTGGGCCGACGAATATGTGGAAATATTTTCATTATTGCCCTTAGAAAAATATAACTTGGATAGAGTAAGGTTTGATGAGAGAAAAAGAGAGGAACAAGAAAGACGGTATTGTCTCATCCCCCAAACATTTAGCAATTGGTTCCAGGCCTTTGCCATATTAGCAAGTGTAATAGGCCAAAAAACTCCTGAACATTGCTCTGCTTTATTTTGTTACATGAATTCTATCGGGGAGGCGCACCGTGTGTATGGAGGTTTAGCATGGCTGCGCTATGATGAGCAGTTTCGCCAACGAAAGGCTGGTCGCCAAGGGATTCGTTGGGATCACAAAGATATTAGTTTATGGATGCGTCTCATGACAGCGCCACGTGGGGTTAATCAGCCCTTTCAGGGCTATGTCGACAGATCATCAGCAATCGGATTGTCGGCAGCAAATAGAAAAGGTTGCTGCTGGCAGTTCAATGATAGCCAGTGCAGATTCGGAAACACATGCAGGTACAAACATGAATGCACCTTCTGTAGTGGAAACCATAGCCTATCAAAATGCTTTACACGAAATAAAACCCCAACAGCAGAGATTAACCAAAAAGGGGGAAACCCCAATTAGACTCGGGGAGATGGTGGGCTATCTAAGCAGGTACCCAGATAGAAAAGCAGCACAATTGCTGGGGGAGGGTTTCTCAGAAGGTTTTAAGATCCCATCTACTTCAGGCCCATTAACCTGTTCTCGTAACCTTGCTTCAGCTTATACATATTCTCACATTGTCTCCACAAAACTAAACAAAGAAATTGACCTGGGCCGCATGGCAGGCCCATTCCCCAAAATGCCAATAGAAAACTTAAGGGTCTCTCCATTGGGGGTGGTCCCAAAGAAGGAACCCAATAAGTTTAGGCTGATCCATCATCTGTCCTTCCCTCATGGAAGCTCAGTTAATGATGGAATCGATCAGGAACTTTGCACAGTCTCGTATACTTCATTTGATACAGCGATTGCATGGGTACAGAAGTACGGCAGAGGAGCTTTAATGGCAAAAACAGACATTGAAGCTGCCTTTAGACTCCTACCAGTCCATCCAGAAAGCTTCCATCTCTTGGGTTGTCAGTGGCAGGGAAGGTTTTATGTAGACTTGTGTTTACCGATGGGCTGCTCCATCTCATGCTCCTTGTTTGAATCATTTAGCACATTTTTGGAGTGGGTAGTAAAGAAGGAAGCCGGCGTGCGTTCTGTCCTGCATTATCTAGATGATTTCCTATGTATTGGTCCACCAAAGCCATTTGTTTGTGCTTCATTATTGGCAGCGATTCAGTCGGTTTTTAAGTGTTTTGGAGTACCGTTAGCATCAGATAAAACAGAAGGCCCGTCTACACTTATCAAGTTTTTAGGAATTTTGATTGACAGTGAAGCCATGGAGTGCAGATTACCGGATGACAAGGTCAGTGATCTGCTGGAGGCAGTCAGAGAAGCTAGATCTCACCGTAAGATCAGATTAAAGGATCTACAATCGCTGTTAGGAAAAATGAACTTTGCGTGTCGCATTATTCCAATGGGTAGAGTTTTTTGTAGGCGCCTAGCTGCAGCTACCTCAGGCATAACCTTTCCACATCACTTTGTGCGGCTGGCTAGAACATTAAAGGACGATCTGGCGGTATGGGAACAGTTCTTAATGGAGTTTAATGGGAGGTCATTGTGGATCAGACCACCGGTTTCAAATTTTGATCTAGACATCCACACTGATGCAGCGGGGTCAACTGGTTTTGGTGCATATTGTTCTGGACAGTGGTGTGCAGATAGGTGGCCAGAGAGTTGGAGAAACAATGGGTTAACACGAAACTTAGTACTCCTTGAATTGTTCCCCATAGTGGTTGCTTGTGAAATTTGGTACAATATTTTCCAAAACCGAAAAGTGAGATTTCATTGTGATAACTTGGGAGTTGTAGAAGTCATCAACAAACAATCAGCGTCTTCCCTGCCTGTTGTTACGTTGCTGCGTCATCTAGTGCTGCGCTGTTTAAAGTCAAATTGTCAGATTACAGCTGTGCATGTCCCCGGTGTTTGCAATTCTGTGGCTGATGCTCTGTCTCGTTTTCAGTGGGACAGATTCCGTTCGTTAGCCCCGATGGCAGAGGTACAAGGCAAGAAGTGTCCGGATTTTCTGTGGTCACTGCCAGTGACACCGCATACGCTCTGATAGAACGGTCTGTGGGTGTAAGCACATGGCAGAGGTACCAGTCAGCATGGAGGGAATGGGAAGACTTGTGTGCTCTAGTGGCACATGATGCCAGGTTACATGACAATGTTTCCTTGTTGTTATTTTACATTAGCAGGGCCTTTGTGGATGGTACTTCATTGTCCAGTATTGATAGTAAAATGTCTGGATTAGCTTTTTGGTTTAAGTTGCTCGACTTCACTGATTACACAAAGCATTTTTTAGTTAAGCAGGCCCTAAAGGATTACAGGAAAAGTTGTAAGAAGACCAGAGATAAACGGCGTCCGATTTCTTTCCAGTTATTGCAGCAGATGCTGAGTGTACTAGGCCGAGTCTGGAGCAGTCCGTTTGAAGTGTTTCTCTTTAGTTGTGCATTCACACTGGCCTTTTTTGGCGCTTTTAGAATCAGCGAGTTGGTGGCGAGTAGCTCCACCAGAAGTGGGGGTCTACAAGCCGAGGACGTGCATCAGTACACAGACAGAGGGGGTCTACAAGCCGAGGACGTGCATCAGTACACAGACAGAGGGGGTCTACAAGCCGAGGACGTGCATCAGTACACAGACAGAGGGGGTCTACAAGACGAGGACGTGCATCAGTACACAGACAGATTGGAATGTTTTCTGGGAAAGTCAAAAACTGATCAACAGGGTAGAGGAAAATGGATCACATTGTTTCCTTTAAGCGGTTCCAGGGCCTGCCCGGTCATCTGTTTTAGAAACTATGTCTCAAGAAGGCCAAATATCCAAGGTTCATTACTAATTCATGAGGATTGTAAGTCATTGTCACAATTTCAATTCACAGCAATTCTTAAAAAATGCCTGACAATATTGGGAGAGTCTCCAAATGCATTCACTTCACACTCATTTAGGATAGGAGCAGCCACAGAAGCTGCTAGATGGGGCTTAGGGCCTGACATAGTTAAAAAAATCGGGAGATGGGAATCGAGCAGATTTAAGAGTTACATTAGATTGCATTTATTATAAATGGCGTACATGTATATATATGTGTACATTGTGGTAATCTTATAGTAGTTGTGTCTTCATTTAGATAATTGTGTGATAATTGTGTTTTTGTTTTTTGTTTTAGCTGAACAGCAATGCCTGGTTTGGATCATGGGACATTCATTTGTTTTTTGGGGGGCCTTACGTGCAGCAGTCAGGCCTAATGGTAAACAGTTGGGGTTGCCCAGTTCCTTGGCACGGGTGACATGGATAGGAAAGAGGGGAATGCAGTGGCATCAGCTGTTAAAAGAAATCCAGTATCATGTGGAGTTCTACCGCCCCCCGGACGTCTTACTTATCCATTTAGGTGGTAATGATTTAGCAATAAGAACATCAAGACATTTAGTTAGGAACATAAAGCTTGATATGTTGAATGGAGGTCTTACCCAGAAACAGTGGTGGTCTGGTCGGATATAGTAGCTAGACAAATGTGGAGAACAGCGCGATCAGTGGCTCGCATCAATAATACAAGGATAAAGGTTAATAAAAAAATAACAAAATTTGTGTTGGAAAATGGAGGGGTGGCCATACGTCACCAGATGCTGGAAAATACAAAGGAACATTTTTGGAGAGATGATAAGGTACATCTTAATGACATTGGCATTGATATATGGATGTTGGGAATACAAGAAGGAGTAGAACGAGCCATTAAGTTGTGGAGGAACTCACTCTTGTAAGGTGTCACAAGAGCGAGTCTTGGCGGGATGTGGTTGTTTAAACCCCCTCTTTGTTGGTTGGAGAATTATGTTTTTAATGGGGTCCCTGGGCCAGAGCTCAGCGGACAGTGGAATATGGGTCCCTGGGGAGGAGCTCAGTGGACAGTGGAATAGATGGGTCCCTGGGGAGGAGCTCAGCGGACACAAGGAAAATGATCAAGGGGTATACCCAGATTCCCCCTTGAGCTAGGTGTACACGGCGGAGGGGGATATGGGGCTGGGATTTATAACAACCACATCTCTGGGCCGATAATCTTGTTTTTTCTTGTTGATGTTTTTTCTTATTAAAAATAAAGGGCTGCTGTGGCCAAAATTTTAATCCATGTCACGCAGTGTGTGGTGTCTTATTTATTAGGTTACCAGGAGCGCAATTCACTAGTCCATCAGTCAAGCAGAGTGAAGGCAGATAGCCGTAACGTACATGACTGAGGCAGTGATAGATCCAGGAAAGGGTTAAGGAGTAAGGGATGGGGGGTTTTACCTAAGGAATGTGGTGGTGGGCGAGCGAGCAGGAGGAGAGACGGGGGGCAGGGGCCATATAAGAAATAGGTCTCATGTTAAGGTGTCATTCCTTTGTCCTGGACTCAAAGACTGAACCAGCAGTTGTCCCACCCACCCTCCCTATAATGAAGGGAAATGTATCAATATCAGGACTTTGCAACACTGTCAATATTCTAACAATGTTATTGGTATTCAACATCATCGGTATTTTATCAACATTATTAGTATTGTATCGTATTGTATCAATTGTTATCAGTAATGTATCCAAATTGACAATGTCATATCAACATATTAATATTGTATTAACATTTTAATATTGTATGTTACAGCAGCATTTGGCGGCGGCGGGATGTGGTTGTTTAAACCCCCTCTTTGTTGGTTGGAGAATTATGTTTTTAATGGGGTCCCTGGGCCAGAGCTCAGCGGACAGTGGAATATGGGTCCCTGGGGAGGAGCTCAGTGGACAGTGGAATAGATGGGTCCCTGGGGAGGAGCTCAGCGGACACAAGGAAAATGATCAAGGGGTATACCCAGATTCCCCCTTGAGCTAGGTGTACACGGCGGAGGGGGATATGGGGCTGGGATTTATAACAACCACATCTCTGGGCCGATAATCTTGTTTTTTCTTGTTGATGTTTTTTCTTATTAAAAATAAAGGGCTGCTGTGGCCAAAATTTTAATCCATGTCACGCAGTGTGTGGTGTCTTATTTATTAGGTTACCAGGAGCGCAATTCACTAGTCCATCAGTCATGTATACTGGGTGTAATCCTCAGTATCTGTATTATTCTGTATATATACACTGCACAGTACCACTTCTCCTGTCCTGTATACTGGGTGTAATCCTCAGTATCTGTATTATTCTGTATATATACACTGCACAGTACCACTCCTCCTGTCCTGTATACTGGGTGTAATCCTCAGTACCTGTATTATTCTGTGTGTATATATACACTGCACAGTACCACTCCTCCTGTCCTGTATACTGGGTGTGATCCTCAATATCGGGGGTGAGATCTTCTGCAGGAATCTGCGTTGTTACTTTTGTTTCTGTTTCATTTTGTTGTAAGTTGTGAAGAATCCGCCTCACTCTATACAAGTTGTCACCATCAGAGTGCAGCCTCTCCAGTGAGTCACCGCTGTACACAGACGTCCGTGGCACTATGTCGGACCCCACGGCCACTGCCTTTCTGACCAAGCTGCTCTGCTCACACGGGGGTCGGCTGCACAAGGATCAGTTGTCTGGATATTTGAAGCTTCCTAATGAGCAGATTGAGCAAATTCTGAAGGATAAAGCCCAGACGTTCCCTGTGGTCGGGGATCTGGTCCTGGCCCAGAGTCCGGTGAGGATCTGCCCAAAATATCAGAAGAAAGAACAGGAGAGGAACTGCAACAAGCTCCATCTCTGCAAAGAGTTTCTACAAGGAAAGTGTAAAAGGTGGGTGACCGTTGAGTAATGTACAGGAGGGGAGGTGGGTAACCGGGGAGTAATGTACAGGAGGGGAGGTGGGTAACCGGGGAGTAATGTACAGGGGGGGAGGTGGGTGACCGGGGAGTAATGTACAGGGGGGAGGTGGGTAACCGGGGAGTAATGTACAGGAGGGGAGGTGGGTAACCGGGGAGTAATGTACAGGAGGGGAGGTGGGTGACCGGGGAGTAATGTACAGGAGGGGAGGTGGGTAACCGGGGAGTAATGTACAGGGGGGGAGGTGGGTGACCGGGGAGTAATGTACAGGGGGGAGGTGGGTAACCGGGGAGTAATGTACAGGGGGGGAGGTGGGTGACCGGGGAGTAATGTACAGGAGGGGAGGTGGGTGACCGGGGAGTAATGTACAGGAGGGGAGGTGGGTGACCGTTGAGTAATGTACAGGGGGGGAGGTGGGTGACCGGGGAGTAATGTACAGGAGGGGAGGTGGGTGACCGGGGAGTAATGTACAGGACGGAGGTGGGTGACCGGGGAGTAATGTACAGGAGGGGAGGTGGGTGACCGGGGAGTAATGTACAGGGCAGGAGGTGGGTGACCAGGGAGTAATGTACAGGGCAGGAGGTGGGTGACCGGGGAGTAATGTACAGGGCAGGAGGTGGGTGACCAGGGAGTAATGTACAGGGCAGGAGGTGGGTGACCGGGGAGTAATGTACAGGGGGGGAGGTGGGTGACCGGGGAGTAATGTACAGGAGGGAGGTGGGTGACCGGGGAGTAATGTACGGGGGGGGGGAGGTGGGTGACCGGGGAGTAATGTACAGGAGAGTAGGTGGGTGACCGGGGAGTAATGTACAGGGGGGAGGTGGGTGACCGGGGAGTAATGTACAGGAGGGGAGGTGGGTGACCGGGGATTAATGTACAGGAGGGGAGATGGGTAACCGGGGAGTAATGTACAGGGGGGAGGTGGGTGACCGGGGAGTAATGTACAGGAGAGTAGGTGGGTGACCGGGGAGTAATGTACAGGGGGGAGGTGGGTGACCGGGGAGTAATGTACAGGAGAGTAGGTGGGTGACCGGGGAGTAATGTACAGGGGGGGAGGTGGGTGACTGGGGTGTAATGTACAGGAGGGGAGGTGGGTGACCGGGGAGTAATGTACAGGTGGGGAGGTGGGTGACCGGGGAGTAATGTACAGGAGTGGAGGTGGGTGACCGGGGAGTAATGTACAGGAGGGGAGGTGGGTGACCGGGGAGTAATGTACAGGGGGGGAGGTGGGTGACCGGGGAGTAATGTACAGGTGGGTGACCGGGGAGTAATGTACAGGAGGGGAGGTGGGTGACCGGGGAGTAATGTACAGGGGGGGAGGTGGGTGACCGGGGAGTAATGTACAGGTGGGTGACCGGGGAGTAATGTACTGGAGGAGGGTGACCGGGGAGTAATGTACGGGGCGGGAGGTGGGTGACCGGGGAGTAATGTACGGGGGGGGAGGTGGGTGATCGGGGAGTAATGTACAGGAGGAGGAGGACCAGGGAGTAATGTACAGGTCTGGAGGCACGCAATGAACATTCCTGGATGTACTTTGGCAGAACAGTATGGGTTAAAGTAATTTCCCTAGTATAATAGAAGCCAATTAATTAAGAATCATTATTTTATTAGCAGCAATAATAATTTATAATACCATGTGACTAAATGAGGCTCCTAGTTTTCATTTTTATTATAACTAAAACCTGTTACAGGGAAAATGTATTTAATAATCAGTACAAAATCCTTTGTTGGTGATGAAGCTCCAGACGCCTCCTGTATAGAGACACTGGTCACCTGCATTGCTCAGGTGTGATTTTGTCCATTCTTCCGCACACACTCCTCACATCCTGTATGGAGACACTAGTCGCCTGCATTGCTCAGGTGTGATTTTGTCCATTCTTCCGCACACACTCCTCACATCCTGTATGGAGACACTAGTCGCCTGCATTGCTCAGGTGGATTTTGGCCCATTCTTCCGCACACACTCCTCACATCCTGTATGGAGACACTAGTCGCCTGCATTGCTCAGGTGGATTTTGGCCCATTCTTCCGCACACCCTCCTCACATCCTGTATGGAAACACTAGTCGCCTGCATTGCTCAGGTGTGATTTTGTCCATTCTTCCTCACACACTCCTCACATCCTGTATGGAGACACTAGTCGCCTGCATTGCTCAGGTGGATTTTGGCCCATTCTTCCGCACACACTCCTCACATCCTGTATGGAGACATTAGTCGCCTGCATTGCTCAGGTGGATTTTGGCCCATTCTTCTGCACACACTCCTCACATCCTGTATGGAGACACTGGTCGCCTGCATTGCTCAGGTGGATTATGGCCCATTCTTCTGCACACGCTCCTCACATCCTGTATAGAGACACTGGTCGCCTGCATTGCTCAGGTGGATTTTGGACCATTCTTCTGCACACACTCCTCACATCCTGTATGGAGACACTAGTCGCCTGCATTGCTCAGGTGGATTTTGTCCCATTCTTCTGCACACACTCCTCACATCCTGTATGGAGACACTAGTCACCTGCATTGCTCAGGTGGATTTTGGCCCATTCTTCTGCACACACTCCTCACATCCTGTATGGAGACACTAGTCACCTGCATTGCTCAGGTGGATTTTGGCCCATTCTTCCGCACACACTCCTCACATCCTGTATGGAGACACTAGTCGCCTGCATTGCTCAGGTGGATTTTGGCCCATTCTTCTGCACACACTCCTCACATCCTGTATGGAGACACTAGTCGCCTGCATTTCTCAGGTGGATTTGGGCCCATTCTTCCGCACACACTCCTCACATCCTGTATGGAGACACTAGTCGCCTGCATTGCTCAGGTGGATTTGGCCCATTCTTCCGCACACACTCCTCACATCCTGTATGGAGACACTAGTCGCCTGCATTGCTCAGGTGGATTTGGCCCATTCTTCCGCACACACTCCTCACATCCTGTATGGAGACACTAGTCGCCTGCATTGCTCAGGTGGATTTTGGCCCATTCTTCCGCACACACTCCTCACATCCTGTATGGAGACACTAGTCCCTGCATTGCTCAGGTGGATTTTGGCCCATTCTTCCGCACACACTCCTCACATCCTGTATGGAGACACTAGTCACCTGCATTGCTCAGGTGGATTTTGGCCCATTCTTCCGCACACACTCCTCACATCCTGTATGGAGACACTAGTCCCTGCATTGCTCAGGTGGATTTTGGCCCATTCTTCTGCACACACTCCTCACATCCTGTATGGAGACACTAGTCATCTGCATTACTCAGGTGGATTTTGGCCCATTCTTCCGCACACACTCCTCACATCCTGTATGGAGACACTAGTCACCTGCATTGCTCAGGTGGATTTTGGCCCATTCTTCCGCACACACTCCTCACATCCTGTATGGAGACACTAGTCGCCTGCATTGCTCAGGTGGATTTTGGCCCATTCTTCTGCACACACTCCTCACATCCTGTATGGAGACACTAGTCCCTGCATTGCTCAGGTGGATTTGGCCCATTCTTCTGCACACACTCCTCACATCCTGTATGGAGACACTAGTCACCTGCATTGCTCAGGTGGATTTTGGCCCATTCTTCCGCACACACGCCTCACATCCTGTATGGAGACACTAGTCACCTGCATTGCTCAGGTGGATTTTGGCCCATTCTTCCGCACACACTCCTCACATCCTGTATGGAGACACTAGTCGCCTGCATTGCTCAGGTGGATTTGGCCCATTCTTCTGCACACACTCCTCACATCCTGTATGGAGACACTAGTCGCCTGCATTGCTCAGGTGGATTTGGCCCATTCTTCCGCACACACGCCTCACATCCTGTATGGAGACACTAGTCGCCTGCATTGCTCAGGTGGATTTGGCCCATTCCTCCGCACACACTCCTCACATCCTGTATGGAGACACTAGTCGCCTGCATTGCTCAGGTGGATTTGGCCCATTCCTCCGCACACACTCCTCACATCCTGTATGGAGACACTAGTCGCCTGCATTGCTCAGGTGGATTTGGCCCATTCCTCCGCACACACTCCTCACATCCTGTATGGAGACACTAGTCGCCTGCATTGCTCAGGTGGATTTTGGCCCATTCTTCAACACACACTCCTCACTTCCTGCAGGTCTCGGTTCCTTCTATGACTCTGAGCTTTAGTTCCTTCCAGACATTTTCAATTGAATTCAGCTCTGGTGATCCCTCAACCAATCTAGCAGATTTATTTTCCTTCTCTGAGAGTTTCCTTGGCTGTGTGCTTTGGATCACTGTCTTGTTGAAATGTTCACACTTGTTTCATCTTCATCATCCTAGTAGATTTCAGCAGATTTTTATCATGAATGTCTCTGTGCATTCATCCTTCCTTAACTTATTTGAAGTTTTCTAGTGTTGTATACTGAAAAACACCCGCACACCATGATGTTCCCACCTCCATTTTCACAGTTGGTGCTTTTGGCGTGATTTGCCTTTTGGCCAACAAACGTGGTGTTAGTGTGTTTGGCCACATCTGACCAGAATATATTCTCCCAGTATTTCACAGACTTGTCTAAATGTTGCTGAGTAAACTTTAAACACTCTTAAACCTCCTTTTTGTTCAGCAGTGGAGTCTTGCATGGTGAGCGTGCGTATAGGGGCGTGCGTATAGGGGCGTGCGTACAGGGGCGTGCGTACAGGGGCGTGCGTACAGGGGCGTGCATACAGGGACGTGCGTACAGGCCATGGAGGAAGAGTCAATTACTTATTGGTTTCTGTTAAACAATTTTACCTGCTGATTCCAGGTCTTTCTATAGCTCTCCGCCTGTGTCCTTGACTCTTAAACAACTCCTATCAAATCTTTTCACTCCTCTGTCATAAATCTTGCAGGGAGCATCTGGTCGGGGCCGATTTATGATGAGTCTGTTTTTATGTTTTTTTCCACTTCCGAATTATGGCCACAACAGTCACTGGAATCTTCAGTAGTTTAGAAATTTTTCTGGAACCAATGACATCAGTATGTTTTTGCAACACTAAGGTTGCAAAGGTCTTGAGACAGCTCACTGGTTTTACCCATTATGAGATGTTTCTTGGTAATGAGACACCTTTTTGTAGGCCACCAGTTGAATCACTAAGTGGCAGGATTGCTTTCTAATTACTGATATCTTTGAGCTGATGTCATGACTTTCCATGACTTTTACACCTTTCTTCATGTGTTCAAAACTTTTTTCCTTTGCCATTTCTCATTATTACACAACACTAAATTTATGGACACCTATGGTTTGATTTCTTTGCCTGTGTGGATTGGATGGGTTGTTACCGACATCTGGTGAGAAATTCATGTCTATAGCAGCTTTAGAAGTATATTTATATAGAAAATTGATGACATGTTTGGGCCAGTATATAGATGTATGTTCACTCATGCTATAATATACATGTGTAGCTTCCTAGCAGTCTTTGGGAAGGAGCCCTGAGATATTACTCTGCTCCAAGTTTGGTGTTTTATACAGTCATATGAAAAGGTTTGTGCACCCCTATTAATGTTACCCTTTTTTCTTTATAACAATTTGGGTTTTTGCTATTTCAGCTTCATATATCTAATAACTGATGGACTGAGTAATATTTCTGGATTGAAATGAGGTACATTTTACTAACAGAAAATGTGCAATCTGCATTTAAACAAAATTTGACCGGTGCAAAAGTATGGGCACCTCAACATAAAAGTGACATTAGTATTTTGTAGATCCTCCTTTTGCAGAAATCCCAGCCTCTAGTGGCTTCCTGTAGCTGTTAATGAGTTCCTGGATCCTGGATGAAGGTAGATTTGACCATTCCTGGTTACAAAACAATTCCAGTTCAGTTATTAATGATGGTCGCTGAGCATGGACCGCCGCTTCACATCATCCCACAGATTTTCAATGATATTCAGGTCTGGGGACTGGGATGGCCATTCCAGAACATTGTGATTGTTCCTCTGCATGAATGCCTGAGTAGATTTGGAGCGGTGTTTTGGATCATTGTCTTGCTGAAATATCCATCCCCTGCGTAACTTCAACTTCGTCACTGATTCTTGCACATTATTGTCAAGAATCTGCTGATACTGAGCTGAATCCATGCGACCCTCAACTTTAACAAGATTCCCGGTGCCGGCATTGGCCACACAGCCCCAAAGCATGATGGAACCTCCACCAAATGTTACTGTGGGTAGCAAGTGCTTTTCTTGGAATGCCGTGTTTTATTACCTCCATGCATAACACCTTTTTGTATGACCAAACAACTCAATCTTTGTTTCATCAGTCCACAGGACCTTCTTCCAAAATGTAACTGGCTTGTCTAAATGTGCTTCTGCATAGCTCAGGCGACTCTGTTTGTGGCGTGCTTGCAGAAACGGCTTCTTTCGCATCACTCTCCCATACAGCTTCTCCTTCTGCAACGTGCGCTGTATTGTTGACCGATGCACATTGACACCATCTGCAGCAAGATGATGCTGCAGGTCTTTGGAGGTGGTCTGTGGATTGTCCTTGACTGTTCTCACCATTCTTCTTCTCTGCCTTTCTGATATTTTTCTTGGCCTGCCACTTCTGGGCTTAACAAGAACTGTACCTGTGTTCTTCCATTTCCTTACTATGTTCCTCACAGTGGAAACTGACAGTGTAAATCTCTGAGACAACTTTTTGTACCTTCCCCTGAACAACTATGCTGAATAATCTTTGTTTTCAGATCATTTGAGAGTTGTTTGAGGAGCCCATGATGCCACTCTTCATAGGAGATTCAAATAGGAGAACAACTTGCAAGTGGCCACCTTAAATACCTTTTCTCATGATTGGATACACCGGCCTATGAAGTTCAAAGCTCAATGAGGTTACAAAACCAATTTAGTGCTTTAGTAAGTCAGTAAAAAGTAGTTAGGAGGGTTCAAATCAAGAAATTGATAAGGGTGCGCATACTTTTGCACCGGTCAAATTTTGTTTAAATGCAGATTGCACATTTTCTGTTAGTACAATAAACCTCATTTCAATCCAGAAATATTCCTCAGTCCATCAGTTATTAGATATATGACACCGAAATAGCAAAAACCCAAATTGTTATAAAGAGAAAAGGTTAACATTAATAGGGGTGCCCAAACTTTTTCATATGACTGTATATGACACAACTTGGAATTTCATTCTTTTCAAGTGTTTGTCTTCTCCTATTCCTGCTAAGAAGAAAAGAAAGCCTTGATCTTGTGTCTTGCCAAAAACCACTCCCTGATGGTGCACAGAAGAGTTCTGCCCGAATTCTGTTTCTCCAATAAGGAAGGACGAGTTTCATTCTGAAGTCAAGATGTTTTTTCCTGGTTTCATTCCAAATGCTCCGATATGTTTCATGATGACAAAGCTGGAAAGGACAAATATATAAATATTGAAGAAATACTCTGTTGTGGCCTTTTCCTCGGTCAAAGATCTGCCCAAAGTTTGGATCCATGCTCTGCCGAACAGCTTGATTTAGCAGTAGCCAAACCGGCTAAGACGTCCATCTTCCCTTCTGATGACTCTTCCTCGTGAAGACCCTACAGACAGGAAAGGACTGATTACTTATGCAATCATATTACGTCTCCTCATCCATTTCTGAGGCTGCTAAAACTACAATCGATGTAGCAAGATCGCTCCGCATCTGGTTGAGCCAACTGACTAGCGAGATCATTAGACGGTATCATAGCGATTGACGAGCCAATACTTGTGGCGTCGCTATCGCGCGTACAACCTCATTATTAAAGCAAATGTTCTTACGAGCGGTGAATGGAAAGTTGCTAGTCATTCATAAAAGTATGTGTTAAGGCTTCAGATCAGACCAAGATTTTAGCACTTGGGGTAAAAATAAATAAAAATCTTTTATTTTTATATAGCGCTAACATATTCCGCAGCGCTTCACATACATCAGGAACACTGTCCCCATTGGGGCTCACAATCTAAGGTCCCGATCTGTATGTCTTTGGAGTGTGGGAGGAAACCCACGCAAACATGGGGAGAACATACAAACTCCTTGCAGATGGTGTCCTTGGTGGGATTCGAACTCAGGACCCCAGCGCTGCAAGGCTGCAATGCTAACCACTGAGCCACCATGCTGCCCATTGGGGTAGTGGTTATGTGTATTGTAATGATTATTATGTGTAGCAGTATATAATGAACTACCATTGGTAAAGTAGTCACACCATGTCCAGACACGGACTGGGGGAAGGTCCGACCTAAGGCCAAACGCACAACAAAACAAGGGTAACACCACGATAAACAAGGGTTACACCAGGGACACTTTAACAATGGTAAACCCCATTGCTAGTGAGAGGAAAGATGGACATCACTTACCTACCACTGTACTCTGAACTCCTATACAGGTGAGGACCTGTTGCCGAGCAGGAACCTGAGGCCCTGAGTGACCCTACAATAGTTCTGGCTAGTGAGTGGGTAGGTAGGGATCACTAGTCCCATTACTGCACTGGAACAGCACACCAGGAAGAGAAGACAGCCATCAGGAACACAACAGACAGAACCAATAACTTCAGGAGAGGGCTCAACCAGCTCCTTTCACTTTTAGGCCAAGCATCCAAATGAATGAGAATAACCGGCACCCTCTGCTGGTAGCAGAGGGTATATAAAGGGACTGGGAGTGGTCCAAACTGGAAACACCTGATCGTAATGAGTCTGCTTGCTGGCAGAGAATACTGACTTTAACCCTCATTTCCCAAAAGGAAAGGGAATACATTTACCGTAAATAGCAGAGTCTTACAAAGAAAAGTGAGACTCCACAACCTGTCACTACTTATAGCAGATAGACGACCGTGCCACACCACTACCACCATCTCCAGGTGTGAGCGATATCTACTGGCCTTATGAGTGTTGCATTACGTTATTGAGGTAAAAGGATTTGATCGTCCACCAAAGAAGTGCAGAAAAACAATGTGGGCAAAAAGGTGGCTGCCACGAGAGCGTGGATGAAATCAGAAGCCGTAATCCAGAAGAATTTATAAACTATCTGCGAATGTCGGAGTCTTCATTTGTGAAGTATCTGGAGATGGTCACACCATTAATGAGAAGAGATACTGAACGCATGCAGCAATTTCACCGGAACAACGTTGGATGGCAGCGCCACGTTTTCTGGCCACGGGTAGTCACCTGACTCTATCACTGTTGTACTGTATTTTAGTTTCCTTTAGGTTTGGAAGCGTGGCGACAAGTGGCAGAAGATGGAGAAAATGTGGCGTTTTCCGAATTGTGGTGGAGCAATTGACGGAAAACACCTTCACGTTTTCCAGCCGCCTGACTCTGGATCCTTTTGTTATAACGCTAAGGGCGACATTAGTGTAATTCTGTTGGACCTTGTGAATTCTTGATGGCAGATGTGGGTCGAAATGGCCGGGTTTCGGATGTCGGTGCACGGGAACATAGTCGATTTCGTCGACTCTTAAAAAACAACTATAACATGAAAGTTGAGAATGTTGACAGTTATTTTAGCGTGCTGCATTTTGCACAATTATCTGCACATAAATGATTGTAAGGCCTATACTCTGGTTAATGAGATTCTGAAAGAAATGCAGAAGATCAGGGCAGTTTCATGGAGAACTTACCAATGTTGGCTTTGGAACCCTCAAGTATTCGTTGTGTGACAAGGCAGTTCTCACCCATGAAATGTACGAAAAGTATGTTAAATATGATGCTCTATCACTAGGTGTCACTAGATGCACTAGCAGAGTAATCAAACATGCCGGAGGTCAGGAGCCAGAAAGTCATGTATTGAACACAGGGAGAAAGCGCAGCCGAGGTCAGGATACTAGCCGGAGGTCAGGAGCCAGAAAGTCATGTATTGAACACAGGGAGAAAGCGCAGCCGAGGTCAGGATACCAGCCAGAGGTCAGGAGCCAGAAAGTCATGTATTGAACACAGGGACAAAGCGCAGCCGAGGTCAGGATACCAGCCGGAGGTCAGGAGCCAGGAAGTCATGTATTGAACACAGGGACAAAGCGCAGCCGAGGTCAGGATACCAGCCGGAGGTCAGGAGCCAGGAAGTCATGTATTGAACACAAGGAGGAAGCGCAGCCGAGGTCAGGATACCAGCCGGAGGTCAGGGGCCAGGAAGTAATGTATTGAACACAAGGAGGAAGCGCAGCCGAGGTCAGGATACCAGCCAGAGGTCAGGAGCCAGAAAGTCATGTATTGAACACAGGGAGAAAGCGCAGCCGAGGTCAGGATACCAGCCGGAGGTCAGGAGCCAGGAAGTCATGTATTGAACACAGGGAGAAAGCGCAGCTGAGGTCAGGATACCAGCCGGAGGTCAGGAGCCAGGAAGTCATGTATAAAGTGCTGGAGGGGACAAAAGGGTCTTACCAAAAACAGAGTGGAAAAAAATAAAGGAATATGCTCATTATATGAGCCCTACCCTCACCTACTGTATTCTCACCCATCCCTTGTAGATTGTGAGCCCTCGCGGGCAGGGACCTCTATCCTCCTGTACCTGTCTGTGTTTTCTATTGTTTGATTATTGTACTTGTCCCTATTATGTATACCCCTTTCTTTTACATGTAAAGTGCCATGAAATAAATGGTGCTATAATAATAAATAAAAAAATAAAAACCTTATGAAGTTGTGTATCACACAACTAGATAAAAGCCTGTAACCAGCTGCTGGAGAGCCACTTGCTAGGAAAGCCCAAAAGCCACTCAGGAACACTGTAAAATGTGGATCTACCACTGCGCTGCTGGAAATATGACACATGCCTAGGAGAAGTATAATGCAAGGGGGTATAATCAATGCGTTTCGAAGTGTACCCCAGTTCATAAGGAAATCCCTGACCGGGATAACTAACCCCCAGGACACGTGACGGACTCGGGTATAGACTGGTACAGGCATGGTGACTGATGCAGGCTGGACAGGTGGGTATGGACAGGAATGGTGGGCATGGCAGGGATAGAAAGATATGGGAAGGCAGGTACAGGAGACAGACACAAGGATAACAGGGCAGGAGCACAGGACCTGACAATTAAGCTGGTGTCACACATAACGACAACGACGTCGCTGCTACGTCACCATATTCTGTGACGTTGCAGCGACCTCAACAGCGACGTTGCTGTGTGTGACACATAACAACGATCAGACCCCTGCTGCAAAATCGTTGCTCGCTCCTGAATGTTCCAGGTCATTTTTTGATCGCTGCTATCCCGCTGCGCCATGCTGATAAGCTGATAATCCTTGTGTTTGACACCGCAGCAGCGACGATCACTACGCTACGCTACGTCTGAAACCACACAACAAATTTAAGTAGCAGACTCTAGACTGACTAACTAGAGGCGTTTTGCATACACCTCCCTCAATGGGAGGGTGCCTTAAATACATAGTCTCTCTTTCAGCCATAGGCTGAGAGGCATTTTCTGGAAATAGTGCGCCGGCCCTTTAACAAGAAGGCCAGTGTGCGCACACGCATCTTAGGTGCACTCCTGAGAAACCTGTGTGGTATGTACCGGGCCCAGGAGGGGAAGGAGGCAGCAAAGCACGAGACTGAAATATTAGTCCACATTCTTGATGACAATGACTGACCGCTGCAGGCGACCATATGACAGACCGAAGCTGGGAAGGAGAGGATAATAAAGCCATTACATCTTTAGAATGCAAATGTGGGATCCGAAGGAGCAATTGCAAAAGAAATGGAAGGATTTGAGGCTTAAAGAGAGTAAACGTTTGCAGAAAATTAGAGAGAAATTAAAGAAAAAGAAATGACACGTTCTCCACGTAGCGTCATCAGAATCCATGTGAACGGAACCACCAAACTGTTTGTATTTTCTTTTACATTTCTACAATAAATGTTTTCCAGAAATGTGAACTGGTTGACGCGTCCTTTCACATGTCCATAATCCCGAATCCACTCCTCCAAGGCAATGAATGTGTTAACGAGGTAATAGCGACTTATTACTCAAAGATTTCGGCCATCAAAGAGCTCTCCTACATACTGCAGAAACTTCACACCGTACAACGGGCTTAGAACCTCAGAACCCAACGGGAGCCTCCATCTACCAACCTCTCTTGAAAGATGTTTGACCCTGAGAAGAGAGAAGATTTGATGCCCGTCTCCAGGACCTTTCAGATGGGGCAAGTCTATCCGCCTTTCATCAGCCTTGCTAGAGACTCCTGTGTGCAAATCCGCTCTATTTCTATGCGTTAAAAACTCCAAATTAAAGAGATTTCTTTTACGAGCGCTGGGGAAATCAATCCAGCACAGCCCTGTATGGTGCACTGAAGACTTCTCCTTTATTAGTACTTGTACACTCTAGAGAAGAGAAGACACTACAAAAGAAATCAGTGTTCACATTTGGTGTTCGGGTCCCTTACGTACGTTGACCACTCACTCGCACATCGCTGTGCTCGGGTACGCTCGGTGATCGGGATCTTTGCGTATACTAACTGCTCCCTTCAGCATCTCTGTGCTCGGGTACACTCAGTGATTGGGTCCTTTACGTATGCTAACTGCTCCCTTCAGCATCTCTGTGCTCGGGTACACTCAGTGATCGGGTCCTTTACGTATGCTAACTGCTCACTCGAGCATCTCTGTGCTCGGGTACACTCAGTGATCGGGTCCTTTACGTATGCTAACTGCTCACTCGAGTATCTCTGTGCTCGGGTACACTCAGTGATCGGGTCCTTTACGTATGCTAACTGCTCACTCGAGCATCTCTGTGCTCGGGTACACTCAGTGATCGACTCCTTTACGTATGCTAACTGCTCACTCGAGCATCGCTGTGATCGGGTACACTCAGTGATCGGGTCCTTTACGTATGCTAACTGCTCACTCGAGCATCGCTGTGATCGGATACGCTCCGTGCTCTGGCACGATTGGTGCTTGTGTGGCACCCTTGAGTGTCAGGTGCCCCTTGGTACTACATCTAACCCCAGATTCCTGAAAGACCAGTGCCGGTAAATAACATTCAAACACACACATCCACGCCCTTTTCCCCAGACTGGGTAACAGGCTAGAGACGGAACTGATGAATGGCCACCTATTGGTCGGGACCCATCCAATCCACTAGTCAGAACCCTGGGACGAGGGGCTAGTCAGTGGAGTGGACGGAAGACAGACCTCTTGTCAGATAGTAAACAGTCAAACAGACAGTCAGTCAGAAGTTGATGTGCCGACAAAGTGTAAAGTGGCTTATTGGGCTAAAGGAGTACGGTTGCCAGGTAGAGTACGGTGTGAGTACTCACTGGACCAAGCACCGGCGGGGTGCAGAGCCCTAGTTCAGGAAGACGCTTCAAGCTCACCTGATAAATCTTCCCGGTGAGGGAATCCTCACGGTTCCTCACCGACGTTAGTGTCTGGGGCACAGCAGCAGAGAGGGAACCTGGAAATGGGGACAGAGGTCCGACACAAGAGAGGTTCAAACTGCCTGCAAATAGGGCTAAGACTCTGACAACAGGAAGGGACCCCAAAACGCTTGAGGCCACGGGGACCCACCAACTACAGACGGGTGCATGGAAGTAAAGCTTACCAGGTCACTACATCGGCACTGGAATCAAGGGAATACCGAAACACCTGAGGCCCAGATTGATAAAGACCAGCACCAGCCGGGTTGCAGCTACTCCAAACCAGTGAGTCAAGACCAAGCTAAACCGCAGCCCCTGTGTTGTCTGAATTCTTCCTACACGTCTGCATCACCATACTACAACCACCATCATCCTCCCCAGGGGCCTAGCTCTACTTGCGGAGAGCCATAACTTCGAAGCTGCCCAATACCACCAGCCCCAGCACTGAGAGACTTTGCAGCGGCGGCTTTCCCCACATGGCTGCATACCGCAAGTGGCGTCACGAAAAACATTTTATTTTTTACAAATTACCCTTTTTATCTATTCACCCTTTTTAAGCGACCCCCAGGGTCATGGAATCGGGCAATGGCCGCCTGTGATACGTCCCAGTGAAACAAAGCCCGGGACCGAGTACCCCAAAGCCCTGGGGTGCGTCACTTGCAGTGTTCAAACTGCTCTCACTGGGTAACAACAGCGTGATCAGATGTAGTGCGCACAAAAGAAAATTCCCTGCCTCCCATGGACACATTCAGTGTACGGTTGGCGGCATGTGGGCGGAGAGATGAACTGCCCAATCAGTGTCTTCCAATGAATTTCGAGTCAAGTCCGGTCCAGAATAGAATTTTATCTAAAGTCCAGCTGAAGCCAAAGAACCCGAACTTCCACGGATCCGCTCATCCCTACTAGGCACTGTACTAAGGAAAAGTTCCATCTGAATTATAAGCCAATAGGAACTTTAGGGGCCATGAATCAAAATGTGAAACTTCCCCATCCCTCAATGTTATGTGATCACCATGACGCCAGCAGATATAGGACAATATGGATACCACAGTCACAAGATAGATGATCTCTCACATTCCCTTTTCTGACCAATTCTGGGTATATCAGGAGGTATATAGGAGCGCGCTACCGACGTCCTCCGGATATTCCTACCTCCGTTCCCTACCTGACTATGCATAACTATATCACAACACTGGGTCTCTTCTTCTGTGGGGTCTGTAGTATACTACCAGGGGTCTTTCACCAGGTTTCCCTTACACACAGACCTGAAAACCTTGGGAATAACCTAGAATAGCGCTTTTATGGCTACATATACCGACAAAGAAAACATTGCTAGTTCCATACAGGTTTGGGTGATAACTGAGAGCTACCCACCATGGCCCTTGTAGTAACTGACGTTTCCAAGAAAGAGAATGTTTCTCCTACCATGAGACTTTATTGCGTTGTGTTCTCCTTTATTCCTATTATTTTCTGTATATCGGCCCTCACCTAGAGATTACCCCTATGGTCAATATAGTGATCACATGAGACTGAAAGGAAAATGATTGGTAGTCAGTGAAGAGGTGAGAATGTGATGTATAAGACTAAAAGGAAGCAACACGAGGGAGCATAGCGGGAAGAGTACTGATTGGTGAAGAGGTGAGAATGTGGTGTATAGGACTAAAAGGAAGCAACATGAGGGAGCATAGCGGGAAGAGTACTGATCAGTGAAGAGGTGAGAATGTGGTGTATAAGAGTAAAAGGAAGCAACACGAGGGAGCATAGCGGGAAGAGTACCGATCAGTGAAGAGGTGAGAATGTGGTGTATAAGAGTAAAAGGAAGCAACACGAGGGAGCATAGCGGGAAGAGTACCGATCAGTGAAGAGGTGAGAATGTGGTGTATAAGAGTAAAAGGAAGCAACACGAGGGAGCATAGCGGGAAGAGTACTGATCAGTGAAGAGGTGAGAATGTGGTGTATAAGAGTAAAAGGAAGCAACACGAGGGAGCATAGCGGGAAGAGTACTGATCAGTGAAGAGGTGAGAATGTGGTGTATAAGAGTAAAAGGAAGCAACATCAGTGTGTATAGTGGGAAGAGTACTGATCAGTGAAGAGGTGAGAATGTGGTGTATAAGAGTAAAAGGAAGCAACATCAGTGTGTATAGTGGGAAGAGTACTGATCAGTGAAGAGGTGAGAATGTGGTGTATAAGAGTAAAATGAAGCAACATCAGTGTGTATAGTGGGAAGAGTACTGATCAGTGAAGAGGTGAGAATGTGGTGTATAAGAGTAAAAGGAAGCAACATCAGTGTGTATAGTGGGAAGAGTACTGATCAGTGAAGAGGTGAGAATGTGGTGTATAAGACTAAACGGAAGCAACATCAGTGTGTATAGTGGGAAGTTTACTAATCAGTGAAGAGGTGAGAATGTGGTGTATAAGAGTAAAAGGAAGCAACATCAGTGTGTATAGTGGGAAGAGTACTGATCAGTGAAGAGGTGAGAATGTGGTGTATAAGAGTAAAAGGCAGCAACATCAGTGTGTATAGTGGGAAGAGTACTGATCAGTGAAGAGGTGAGAATGTGGTGTATAAGACTAAACGGAAGCAACATCAGTGTGTATAGTGGGAAGTTTACTAATCAGTGAAGAGGTGAGAATGTGGTGTATAAGAGTAAAAGGAAGCAACATCAGTGTGTATAGTGGGAAGAGTACTGATCAGTGAAGAGGTGAGAATGTGGTGTATAAGACTAAACGGAAGCAACATCAGTGTGTATAGTGGGAAGTTTACTAATCAGTGAAGAGGTGAGAATGTGGTGTATAAGACTAAACGGAAGCAACATCAGTGTGTATAGTGGGAAGTTTACTAATCAGTGAAGAGGTGAGAATGTGGTGTATAAGAGTAAAAGGAAGCAACATCAGTGTGTATAGTGGGAAGAGTACTGATCAGTGAAGAGGTGAGAATGTGGTGTATAAGACTAAAAGGAAGCAACATCAGTGTGTATAGTGGGAAGAGTACTAATCAGTGAAGAGGTGAGAATGTGGTGTATAAGACTAAACGGAAGCAACATCAGTGTGTATAGTGGGAAGTTTACTAATCAGTGAAGAGGTGAGAATGTGGTGTATAAGAGTAAAAGGAAGCAACATCAGTGTGTATAGTGGGAAGAGTACTGATCAGTGAAGAGGTGAGAATGTGGTGTATAAGACTAAAAGGAAGCAACATCAGTGTGTATAGTGGGAAGAGTACTAATCAGTGAAGAGGTGAGAATGTGGTGTATAAGAGTAAAAGGAAGCAACATCAGTGTGTATAGTGGGAAGAGTACTAATCAGTGAAGAGGTGAGAATGTGGTGTATAAGAGTAAAAGGAAGCAACATCAGTGTGTATAGTGGGAAGAGTACTGATCAGTGAAGAGGTGAGAATGTGGTGCATAAGAGTAAAAGGAAGCAACATCAGTGTGTATAGTGGGAAGAGTACTGATCGGTGAAGAGGTGAGAATGTGGTGTATAAGAGTAAAAGGAAGCAACATCAGTGTGTATAGTGGGAAGAGTACTGATCGGTGAAGAGGTGAGAATGTGGTGTATAAGAGTAAAAGGAAGCAACACGAGGGAGCATAGCGGGAAGAGTACTAATCAGTGAAGAGGTGAGAATGTGGTGTATAAGAGTAAAAGGAAGCAACACGAGGGAGCATAGCGGGAAGAGTACTGATCAGTGAAGAGGTGAGAATGTGGTGTATAAGAGTAAAAGGAAGCAACACGAGGGAGCATAGTGGGAAAAGTACTGATCAGTGAAGAGGTGAGAATGTGGTGTATAAGAGTAAAAGGAAGCAACATCAGTGTGTATAGTGGGAAGAGTACTGATCAGTGAAGAGGTGAGAATGTGGTGTATAAGAGTAAAAGGAAGCAACATCAGTGTGTATAGTGGGAAGAGTACTGATCAGTGAAGAGGTGAGAATGTGGTGTATAAGACTAAAAGGAAGCAACATCAGTGTGTATAGTGGGAAGAGTACTAATCAGTGAAGAGGTGAGAATGTGGTGTATAAGAGTAAAAGGAAGCAACATCAGTGTGTATAGTGGGAAGAGTACTAATCAGTGAAGAGGTGAGAATGTGGTGTATAAGAGTAAAAGGAAGCAACATCAGTGTGTATAGTGGGAAGAGTACTGATCAGTGAAGAGGTGAGAATGTGGTGTATAAGAGTAAAAGGAAGCAACATCAGTGTGTATAGTGGGAAGAGTACTGATCGGTGAAGAGGTGAGAATGTGGTGTATAAGAGTAAAAGGAAGCAACATCAGTGTGTATAGTGGGAAGAGTACTAATCAGTGAAGAGGTGAGAATGTGGTGTATAAGAGTAAAAGGCAGCAACATCAGTGTGTATAGTGGGAAGAGTACTGATCGGTGAAGAGGTGAGAATGTGGTGTATAAGAGTAAAAGGAAGCAACATCAGTGTGTATAGTGGGAAGAGTACTGATCAGTGAAGAGGTGAGAATGTGGTGTATAAGAGTAAAAGGAAGCAACATCAGTGTGTATAGTGGGAAGAGTACTGATCGGTGAAGAGGTGAGAATGTGGTGTATAAGAGTAAAAGGAAGCAACATCAGTGTGTATAGTGGGAAGAGTACTAATCAGTGAAGAGGTGAGAATGTGGTGTATAAGAGTAAAAGGCAGCAACATCAGTGTGTATAGTGGGAAGAGTACTGATCGGTGAAGAGGTGAGAATGTGGTGTATAAGAGTAAAAGGAAGCAACATCAGTGTGTATAGTGGGAAGAGTACTGATCAGTGAAGAGGTGAGAATGTGGTGTATAAGAGTAAAAGGAAGCAACACGAGGGAGCATAGCGGGAAGAGTACTAATCAGTGAAGAGGTGAGAATGTGGTGTATAAGAGTAAAAGGAAGCAACACGAGGGAGCATAGCGGGAAGAGTACTGATCAGTGAAGAGGTGAGAATGTGGTGTATAAGAGTAAAAGGAAGCAACACGAGGGAGCATAGTGGGAAGAGTACTGATCAGTGAAGAGGTGAGAATGTGGTGTATAAGAGTAAAAGGAAGCAACATCAGTGTGTATAGTGGGAAGAGTACTGATCAGTGAAGAGGTGAGAATGTGGTGTATAAGAGTAAAAGGAAGCAACATCAGTGTGTATAGTGGGAAGAGTACTAATCAGTGAAGAGGTGAGAATGTGGTGTATAAGAGTAAAAGGAAGCAACACGAGGGAGCATAGCGGGAAGAGTACTGATCAGTGAAGAGGTGAGAATGTGGTGTATAAGAGTAAAAGGAAGCAACACGAGGGAGCATAGTGGGAAGAGTACTGATCAGTGAAGAGGTGAGAATGTGGTGTATAAGAGTAAAAGGAAGCAACATCAGTGTGTATAGTGGGAAGAGTACTGATCAGTGAAGAGGTGAGAATGTGGTGTATAAGAGTAAAAGGAAGCAACATCAGTGTGTATAGTGGGAAGAGTACTGATCGGTGAAGAGGTGAGAATGTGGTGTATAAGAGTAAAAGGAAGCAACACGAGGGAGCATAGCGGGAAGAGTACTGATCAGTGAAGAGGTGAGAATGTGGTGTATAAGAGTAAAAGGAAGCAACATCAGTGTGTATAGTGGGAAGAGTACTGATCGGTGAAGAGGTGAGAATGTGGTGTATAAGAGTAAAAGGAAGCAACATCAGTGTGTATAGTGGGAAGAGTACTGATCAGTGAAGAGGTGAGAATGTGGTGTATAAGAGTAAAAGGAAGCAACATCAGTGTGTATAGTGGGAAGAGTACTGATCAGTGAAGAGGTGAGAATGTGGTGTATAAGAGTAAAAGGAAGCAACACGAGGGAGCATAGCGGGAAGAGTACCGATCAGTGAAGAGGTGAGAATGTGGTGTATAAGAGTAAAAGGAAGCAACATCAGTGTGTATAGCGGGAAGAGTACTGATCGGTGAAGAGGTGAGAATGTGGTGTATAAGAGTAAAAGGAAGCAACATCAGTGTGTATAGTGGGAAGAGTACTGATCGGTGAAGAGGTGAGAATGTGGTGTATAAGAGTAAAAGGAAGCAACACGAGGGAGCATAGCGGGAAGAGTACTGATCAGTGAAGAGGTGAGAATGTGGTGTATAAGACTAAAATGAAGCAACATCAGTGTGTATAGTGGGAAGAGTACTGATCAGTGAAGAGGTGAGAATGTGGTGTATAAGAGTAAAAGGAAGCAACACGAGGGAGCATAGCGGGAAGAGTACTGATCAGTGAAGAGGTGAGAATGTGGTGTATAAGAGTAAAAGGAAGCAACATCAGTGTGTATAGTGGGAAGAGTACTGATCGGTGAAGAGGTGAGAATGTGGTGTATAAGAGTAAAAGGAAGCAACACGAGGGAGCATAGCGGGAAGAGTACTGATCAGTGAAGAGGTGAGAATGTGGTGTATAAGACTAAAATGAAGCAACATCAGTGTGTATAGTGGGAAGAGTACTGATCAGTGAAGAGGTGAGAATGTGGTGTATAAGAGTAAAATGAAGCAACATCAGTGTGTATAGTGGGAAGAGTACTGATCAGTGAAGAGGTGAGAATGTGGTGTATAAGAGTAAAAGGAAGCAACACGAGGGAGCATAGCGGGAAGAGTACCGATCAGTGAAGAGGTGAGAATGTGGTGTATAAGAGTAAAAGGAAGCAACATCAGTGTGTATAGCGGGAAGAGTACTGATCAGTGAAGAGGTGAGAATGTGGTGTATAAAAGTAAAAGGCAGCAACATCAGTGTGTATAGTGGGAAGAGTACTGATCAGTGAAGAGGTGAGAATGTGGTGTATAAGAGTAAAAGGAAGCAACATCAGTGTGTATAGTGGGAAGAGTACTGATCGGTGAAGAGGTGAGAATGTGGTGTATAAAAGTAAAAGGCAGCAACATCAGTGTGTATAGTGGGAAGAGTACTGATCAGTGAAGAGGTGAGAATGTGGTGTATAAAAGTAAAAGGCAGCAACATCAGTGTGTATAGTGGGAAGAGTACTGATCAGTGAAGAGGTGAGAATGTGGTGTATAAGAGTAAAAGGAAGCAACATCAGTGTGTATAGTGGGAAGAGTACTGATCAGTGAAGAGGTGAGAATGTGGTGTATAAGAGTAAAAGGAAGCAACATCAGTGTGTATAGCGGGAAGAGTACTGATCAGTGAAGAGGTGAGAATGTGGTGTATAAAAGTAAAAGGCAGCAACATCAGTGTGTATAGTGGGAAGAGTACTGATCAGTGAAGAGGTGAGAATGTGGTGTATAAGAGTAAAAGGAAGCAACATCAGTGTGTATAGCGGGAAGAGTACTGATCAGTGAAGAGGTGAGAATGTGGTGTATAAAAGTAAAAGGCAGCAACATCAGTGTGTATAGTGGGAAGAGTACTGATCAGTGAAGAGGTGAGAATGTGGTGTATAAGAGTAAAAGGAAGCAACATCAGTGTGTATAGTGGGAAGAGTACTGATCAGTGAAGAGGTGACAATGTGGTGTATAAGAGTAAAAGGAAGCAACATCAGTGTGTATAGTGGGAAGAGTACTGATCAGTGAAGAGGTGAGAATGTGGTGTATAAGAGTAAAAGGAAGCAACATCAGTGTGTATAGTGGGAAGAGTACTGATCAGTGAAGAGGTGAGAATGTGGTGTATAAGAGTAAAAGGAAGCAACACGAGGGAGCATAGCGGGAAGAGTACCGATCAGTGAAGAGGTGAGAATGTGGTGTATAAGAGTAAAAGGAAGCAACATCAGTGTGTATAGTGGGAAGAGTACTGATCGGTGAAGAGGTGAGAATGTGGTGTATAAGAGTAAAAGGAAGTAACATCAGTGTGTATAGTGGGAAGAGTACTGATCAGTGAAGAGGTGAGAATGTGGTGTATAAGAGTAAAAGGAAGCAACACCAGGGAGCATAGCGGGAAGAGTACTAATCAGTGAAGAGGTGAGAATGTGGTGTATAAGAGTAAAAGGAAGCAACACGAGGGAGCATAGCGGGAAGAGTACTGATCAGTGAAGAGGTGAGAATGTGGTGTATAAGAGTAAAAGGAAGCAACACGAGGGAGCATAGCGGGAAGAGTACTGATCAGTGAAGAGGTGAGAATGTGGTGTATAAGAGTAAAAGGAAGTAACATCAGTGTGTATAGTGGGAAGAGTACTGATCAGTGAAGAGGTGAGAATGTGGTGTATAAGAGTAAAAGGAAGCAACACCAGGGAGCATAGCGGGAAGAGTACTGATCAGTGAAGAGGTGAGAATGTGGTGTATAAGAGTAAAAGGAAGCAACACGAGGGAGCATAGCGGGAAGAGTACTGATCAGTGAAGAGGTGAGAATGTGGTGTATAAGAGTAAAAGGAAGCAACACGAGGGAGCATAGCGGGAAGAGTACTGATCAGTGAAGAGGTGAGAATGTGGTGTATAAGAGTAAAATGAAGCAACATCAGTGTGTATAGTGGGAAGAGTACTGATCAGTGAAGAGGTGAGAATGTGGTGTATAAGAGTAAAAGGAAGCAACACGAGGGAGCATAGCGGAAAGAGTACTGATCGGTAAAGAGGTGAGAATGTGGTGTATAAGAGTAAAATGAAGCAACATCAGTGTGTATAGTGGGAAGAGTACTGATCAGTGAAGAGGTGAGAATGTGGTGTATAAGAGTAAAATGAAGCAACATCAGTGTGTATAGTGGGAAGAGTACTGATCAGTGAAGAGGTGACAATGTGGTGTATAAAAGTAAAAGGAAGCAACATCAGTGTGTATAGTGGGAAGAGTACTGATCAGTGAAGAGGTGAGAATGTGGTGTATAAGAGTAAAATGAAGCAACATCAGTGTGTATAGCGGGAAAAGTACTGATCGGTGAAGAGGTGAGAATGTGGTGTATAAGAGTAAAAGGCAGCAACATCAGTGTGTATAGTGGGAAGAGTACTGATCAGTGAAGAGGTGAGAATGTGGTGTATAAGAGTAAAAGGAAGCAACACGAGGGAGCATAGCAGGAAGAGTACTGATCAGTGAAGAGGTGAGAATGTGGTGTATAAGAGTAAAATGAAGCAACATCAGTGTGTATAGCGGGAAAAGTACTGATCAGTGAAGAGGTGAGAATGTGGTGTATAAGAGTAAAAGGCAGCAACATCAGTGTGTATAGTGGGAAGAGTACTAATCAGTGAAGAGGTGAGAATGTGGTGTATAAGAGTAAAAGGAAGCAACACGAGGGAGCATAGCGGGAAGAGTACTGATCAGTGAAGAGGTGAGAATGTGGTGTATAAGAGTAAAAGGAAGCAACACGAGGGAGCATAGCGGAAAGAGTACTGATCGGTAAAGAGGTGAGAATGTGGTGTATAAGAGTAAAATGAAGCAACATCAGTGTGTATAGCGGGAAGAGTACTAATCAGTGAAGAGGTGAGAATGTGGTGTATAAGAGTAAAAGGAAGCAACATCAGTGTGTATAGTGGGAAGAGTACTAATCAGTGAAGAGGTGAGAATGTGGTGTATAAGAGTAAAAGGAAGCAACATCAGTGTGTATAGCGGGAAGAGTACTGATCAGTGAAGAGGTGAGAATGTGGTGTATAAAAGTAAAAGGCAGCAACATCAGTGTGTATAGTGGGAAGAGTACTGATCAGTGAAGAGGTGAGAATGTGGTGTATAAGAGTAAAAGGAAGCAACACGAGGGAGCATAGCGGGAAGAGTACTGATCAGTGAAGAGGTGAGAATGTGGTGTATAAGAGTAAAAGGAAGCAACACGAGGGAGCATAGCGGAAAGAGTACTGATCGGTAAAGAGGTGAGAATGTGGTGTATAAGAGTAAAATGAAGCAACATCAGTGTGTATAGCGGGAAGAGTACTAATCAGTGAAGAGGTGAGAATGTGGTGTATAAGAGTAAAAGGAAGCAACATCAGTGTGTATAGTGGGAAGAGTACTAATCAGTGAAGAGGTGAGAATGTGGTGTATAAGAGTAAAAGGAAGCAACATCAGTGTGTATAGCGGGAAGAGTACTGATCAGTGAAGAGGTGAGAATGTGGTGTATAAAAGTAAAAGGCAGCAACATCAGTGTGTATAGTGGGAAGAGTACTGATCAGTGAAGAGGTGAGAATGTGGTGTATAAGAGTAAAAGGAAGCAACATCAGTGTGTATAGTGGGAAGAGTACTGATCGGTGAAGAGGTGAGAATGTGGTGTATAAAAGTAAAAGGCAGCAACATCAGTGTGTATAGTGGGAAGAGTACTGATCAGTGAAGAGGTGAGAATGTGGTGTATAAAAGTAAAAGGCAGCAACATCAGTGTGTATAGTGGGAAGAGTACTGATCAGTGAAGAGGTGAGAATGTGGTGTATAAGAGTAAAAGGAAGCAACATCAGTGTGTATAGTGGGAAGAGTACTGATCAGTGAAGAGGTGAGAATGTGGTGTATAAGAGTAAAAGGAAGCAACATCAGTGTGTATAGCGGGAAGAGTACTGATCAGTGAAGAGGTGAGAATGTGGTGTATAAGAGTAAAAGGAAGTAACATCAGTGTGTATAGTGGGAAGAGTACTGATCAGTGAAGAGGTGAGAATGTGGTGTATAAGAGTAAAAGGAAGCAACATCAGTGTGTATAGCGGGAAGAGTACTGATCGGTGAAGAGGTGAGAATGTGGTGTATAAGAGTAAAAGGCAGCAACATCAGTGTGTATAGTGGGAAGAGTACTGATCAGTGAAGAGGTGAGAATGTGGTGTATAAGAGTAAAAGGAAGCAACATCAGTGTGTATAGTGGGAAGAGTACCGATCAGTGAAGAGGTGAGAATGTGGTGTATAAGAGTAAAAGGAAGCAACATCAGTGTGTATAGTGGGAAGAGTACTGATCGGTGAAGAGGTGAGAATGTGGTGTATAAGAGTAAAAGGAAGTAACATCAGTGTGTATAGTGGGAAGAGTACTGATCAGTGAAGAGGTGAGAATGTGGTGTATAAGAGTAAAAGGAAGCAACACCAGGGAGCATAGCGGGAAGAGTACTAATCAGTGAAGAGGTGAGAATGTGGTGTATAAGAGTAAAAGGAAGCAACACGAGGGAGCATAGCGGGAAGAGTACTGATCAGTGAAGAGGTGAGAATGTGGTGTATAAGAGTAAAAGGAAGCAACACGAGGGAGCATAGCGGGAAGAGTACTGATCAGTGAAGAGGTGAGAATGTGGTGTATAAGAGTAAAAGGAAGTAACATCAGTGTGTATAGTGGGAAGAGTACTGATCAGTGAAGAGGTGAGAATGTGGTGTATAAGAGTAAAAGGAAGCAACACCAGGGAGCATAGCGGGAAGAGTACTAATCAGTGAAGAGGTGAGAATGTGGTGTATAAGAGTAAAAGGAAGCAACACGAGGGAGCATAGCGGGAAGAGTACTGATCAGTGAAGAGGTGAGAATGTGGTGTATAAGAGTAAAAGGAAGCAACACGAGGGAGCATAGCGGGAAGAGTACTGATCAGTGAAGAGGTGAGAATGTGGTGTATAAGAGTAAAATGAAGCAACATCAGTGTGTATAGTGGGAAGAGTACTGATCAGTGAAGAGGTGAGAATGTGGTGTATAAGAGTAAAAGGAAGCAACACGAGGGAGCATAGCGGAAAGAGTACTGATCGGTAAAGAGGTGAGAATGTGGTGTATAAGAGTAAAATGAAGCAACATCAGTGTGTATAGTGGGAAGAGTACTGATCAGTGAAGAGGTGAGAATGTGGTGTATAAGAGTAAAATGAAGCAACATCAGTGTGTATAGTGGGAAGAGTACTGATCAGTGAAGAGGTGACAATGTGGTGTATAAAAGTAAAAGGAAGCAACATCAGTGTGTATAGTGGGAAGAGTACTGATCAGTGAAGAGGTGAGAATGTGGTGTATAAGAGTAAAATGAAGCAACATCAGTGTGTATAGCGGGAAAAGTACTGATCGGTGAAGAGGTGACAATGTGGTGTATAAGAGTAAAAGGCAGCAACATCAGTGTGTATAGCGGGAAAAGTACTGATCAGTGAAGAGGTGAGAATGTGGTGTATAAGAGTAAAAGGCAGCAACATCAGTGTGTATAGTGGGAAGAGTACTAATCAGTGAAGAGGTGAGAATGTGGTGTATAAGAGTAAAAGGAAGCAACACGAGGGAGCATAGCGGGAAGAGTACTGATCAGTGAAGAGGTGAGAATGTGGTGTATAAGAGTAAAAGGAAGCAACACGAGGGAGCATAGCGGAAAGAGTACTGATCGGTAAAGAGGTGAGAATGTGGTGTATAAGAGTAAAATGAAGCAACATCAGTGTGTATAGCGGGAAGAGTACTAATCAGTGAAGAGGTGAGAATGTGGTGTATAAGAGTAAAAGGAAGCAACATCAGTGTGTATAGTGGGAAGAGTACTAATCAGTGAAGAGGTGAGAATGTGGTGTATAAGAGTAAAAGGAAGCAACATCAGTGTGTATAGTGGGAAGAGTACTGATCAGTGAAGAGGTGAGAATGTGGTGTATAAGAGTAAAAGGAAGCAACACGAGGGAGCATAGCGGGAAGAGTACTGATCAGTGAAGAGGTGAGAATGTGGTGTATAAGAGTAAAATGAAGCAACATCAGTGTGTATAGCGGGAAGAGTACTAATCAGTGAAGAGGTGAGAATGTGGTGTATAAGAGTAAAAGGAAGCAACATCAGTGTGTATAGCGGAAAGAGTACTAATCAGTGAAGAGGTGAGAATGTGGTGTATAAGAGTAAAAGGAAGCAACATCAGTGTGTATAGTGGGAAGAGTACTGATCAGTGAAGAGGTGAGAATGTGGTGTATAAGAGTAAAAGGAAGCAACACGAGGGAGCATAGCGGGAAGAGTACTGATCAGTGAAGAGGTGAGAATGTGGTGTATAAGAGTAAAAGGAAGCAACACGAGGGAGCATAGCGGGAAGAGTACTGATCAGTGAAGAGGTGAGAATGTGGTGTATAAGAGTAAAATGAAGCAACATCAGTGTGTATAGTGGGAAGAGTACTGATCAGTGAAGAGGTGAGAATGTGGTGTATAAGAGTAAAAGGAAGCAACACGAGGGAGCATAGCGGGAAGAGTACTGATCAGTGAAGAGGTGAGAATGTGGTGTATAAGAGTAAAAGGCAGCAACATCAGTGTGTATAGTGGGAAGAGTACTGATCGGTGAAGAGGTGAGAATGTGGTGTATAAGAGTAAAAGGCAGCAACATCAGTGTGTATAGCGGGAAGAGTACTGATCGGTGAAGAGGTGAGAATGTGGTGTATAAGAGTAAAAGGCAGCAACATCAGTGTGTATAGTGGGAAGAGTACTGATCGGTGAAGAGGTGAGAATGTGGTGTATAAGAGTAAAAGGAAGCAACATCAGTGTGTATAGTGGGAAGAGTACTGATCAGTGAAGAGGTGAGAATGTGGTGTATAAGAGTAAAAGGAAGCAACATCAGTGTGTATAGCGGGAAGAGTACTGATCAGTGAAGAGGTGAGAATGTGGTGTATAAGAGTAAAAGGAAGCAACATCAGTGTGTATAGTGGGAAGAGTACTGATCAGTGAAGAGGTGAGAATGTGGTGTATAAGAGTAAAAGGAAGCAACATCAGTGTGTATAGCGGGAAGAGTACTGATCAGTGAAGAGGTGAGAATGTGGTGTATAAGAGTAAAAGGCAGCAACATCAGTGTGTATAGTGGGAAGAGTACTGATCGGTGAAGAGGTGAGAATGTGGTGTATAAGAGTAAAAGGAAGCAACATCAGTGTGTATAGTGGGAAGAGTACTGATCAGTGAAGAGGTGAGAATGTGGTGTATAAGAGTAAAAGGAAGCAACATCAGTGTGTATAGCGGGAAGAGTACTGATCAGTGAAGAGGTGAGAATGTGGTGTATAAGAGTAAAAGGAAGCAACATCAGTGTGTATAGTGGGAAGAGTACTGATCAGTGAAGAGGTGAGAATGTGGTGTATAAGAGTAAAAGGAAGCAACATCAGTGTGTATAGCGGGAAGAGTACTGATCAGTGAAGAGGTGAGAATGTGGTGTATAAGAGTAAAAGGCAGCAACATCAGTGTGTATAGCGGGAAGAGTACTGATCAGTGAAGAGGTGAGAATGTGGTGTATAAGAGTAAAAGGAAGCAACATCAGTGTGTATAGTGGGAAGAGTACTGATCAGTGAAGAGGTGAGAATGTGGTGTATAAGAGTAAAAGGCAGCAACATCAGTGTGTATAGTGGGAAGAGTACTGATCGGTGAAGAGGTGAGAATGTGGTGTATAAGAGTAAAAGGAAGCAACATCAGTGTGTATAGTGGGAAGAGTACTGATCAGTGAAGAGGTGAGAATGTGGTGTATAAGAGTAAAAGGAAGCAACATCAGTGTGTATAGTGGGAAGAGTACTGATCAGTGAAGAGGTGAGAATGTGGTGTATAAGAGTAAAAGGAAGCAACATCAGTGTGTATAGTGGGAAGAGTACTGATCAGTGAAGAGGTGAGAATGTGGTGTATAAGAGTAAAAGGCAGCAACATCAGTGTGTATAGCGGGAAGAGTACTAATCAGTGAAGAGGTGAGAATGTGGTGTATAAGAGTAAAAGGAAGCAACATCAGTGTGTATAGCGGGAAGAGTACTAATCAGTGAAGAGGTGAGAATGTGGTGTATAAGAGTAAAAGGCAGCAACATCAGTGTGTATAGTGGGAAGAGTACTGATCGGTGAAGAGGTGAGAATGTGGTGTATAAGAGTAAAAGGAAGCAACACGAGGGAGCATAGCGGGAAGAGTACTAATCAGTGAAGAGGTGAGAATGTGGTGTATAAGAGTAAAAGGCAGCAACATCAGTGTGTATAGTGGGAAGAGTACTGATCGGTGAAGAGGTGAGAATGTGGTGTATAAGAGTAAAAGGAAGCAACATCAGTGTGTATAGCGGGAAGAGTACTGATCAGTGAAGAGGTGAGAATGTGGTGTATAAGAGTAAAAGGCAGCAACATCAGTGTGTATAGTGGGAAGAGTACTGATCGGTGAAGAGGTGAGAATGTGGTGTATAAGAGTAAAAGGAAGCAACACGAGGGAGCATAGCGGGAAGAGTACTAATCAGTGAAGAGGTGAGAATGTGGTGTATAAGAGTAAAAGGCAGCAACATCAGTGTGTATAGTGGGAAGAGTACTGATCGGTGAAGAGGTGAGAATGTGGTGTATAAGAGTAAAAGGAAGCAACATCAGTGTGTATAGCGGGAAGAGTACTGATCAGTGAAGAGGTGAGAATGTGGTGTATAAGAGTAAAAGGCAGCAACATCAGTGTGTATAGTGGGAAGAGTACTGATCGGTGAAGAGGTGAGAATGTGGTGTATAAGAGTAAAAGGAAGCAACATCAGTGTGTATAGTGGGAAGAGTACTGATCAGTGAAGAGGTGAGAATGTGGTGTATAAGAGTAAAAGGAAGCAACATCAGTGTGTATAGCGGGAAGAGTACTGATCAGTGAAGAGGTGAGAATGTGGTGTATAAGAGTAAAAGGCAGCAACATCAGTGTGTATAGCGGGAAGAGTACTGATCAGTGAAGAGGTGAGAATGTGGTGTATAAGAGTAAAAGGAAGCAACATCAGTGTGTATAGCGGGAAGAGTACTGATCAGTGAAGAGGTGAGAATGTGGTGTATAAGAGTAAAAGGAAGCAACATCAGTGTGTATAGTGGGAAGAGTACTGATCAGTGAAGAGGTGAGAATGTGGTGTATAAGAGTAAAAGGCAGCAACATCAGTGTGTATAGTGGGAAGAGTACTGATCGGTGAAGAGGTGAGAATGTGGTGTATAAGAGTAAAAGGAAGCAACATCAGTGTGTATAGTGGGAAGAGTACCGATCAGTGAAGAGGTGAGAATGTGGTGTATAAGAGTAAAAGGAAGCAACATCAGTGTGTATAGTGGGAAGAGTACTGATCAGTGAAGAGGTGAGAATGTGGTGTATAAGAGTAAAAGGCAGCAACATCAGTGTGTATAGCGGGAAGAGTACTAATCAGTGAAGAGGTGAGAATGTGGTGTATAAGAGTAAAAGGAAGCAACATCAGTGTGTATAGCGGGAAGAGTACTAATCAGTGAAGAGGTGAGAATGTGGTGTATAAGAGTAAAAGGCAGCAACATCAGTGTGTATAGTGGGAAGAGTACTGATCGGTGAAGAGGTGAGAATGTGGTGTATAAGAGTAAAAGGAAGCAACACGAGGGAGCATAGCGGGAAGAGTACTAATCAGTGAAGAGGTGAGAATGTGGTGTATAAGAGTAAAAGGCAGCAACATCAGTGTGTATAGTGGGAAGAGTACTGATCGGTGAAGAGGTGAGAATGTGGTGTATAAGAGTAAAAGGAAGCAACATCAGTGTGTATAGCGGGAAGAGTACTGATCAGTGAAGAGGTGAGAATGTGGTGTATAAGAGTAAAAGGCAGCAACATCAGTGTGTATAGTGGGAAGAGTACTGATCGGTGAAGAGGTGAGAATGTGGTGTATAAGAGTAAAAGGAAGCAACATCAGTGTGTATAGCGGGAAGAGTACTGATCAGTGAAGAGGTGAGAATGTGGTGTATAAGAGTAAAAGGAAGCAACATCAGTGTGTATAGTGGGAAGAGTACTGATCAGTGAAGAGGTGAGAATGTGGTGTATAAGAGTAAAAGGAAGCAACATCAGTGTGTATAGCGGGAAGAGTACTGATCAGTGAAGAGGTGAGAATGTGGTGTATAAGAGTAAAAGGAAGCAACACGAGGGAGCATGGCGGGAAGAGTACTGATCGGTGAAGAGGTGAGAATGTGGTGTATAAGAGTAAAAGGAAGCAACATCAGTGTGTATAGCGGGAAGAGTACTGATCAGTGAAGAGGTGAGAATGTGGTGTATAAGAGTAAAAGGAAGCAACACGAGGGAGCATGGCGGGAAGAGTACTGATCGGTGAAGAGGTGAGAATGTGGTGTATAAGAGTAAAAGGAAGCAACATCAGTGTGTATAGCGGGAAGAGTACTGATCAGTGAAGAGGTGAGAATGTGGTGTATAAGAGTAAAAGGAAGCAACACGAGGGAGCATGGCGGGAAGAGTACTGATCGGTGAAGAGGTGAGAATGTGGTGTATAAGAGTAAAAGGAAGCAACATCAGTGTGTATAGCGGGAAGAGTACTGATCAGTGAAGAGGTGAGAATGTGGTGTATAAGAGTAAAAGGCAGCAACATCAGTGTGTATAGCGGGAAGAGTACTGATCAGTGAAGAGGTGAGAATGTGGTGTATAAGAGTAAAAGGCAGCAACATCAGTGTGTATAGCGGGAAGAGTACTGATCAGTGAAGAGGTGAGAATGTGGTGTATAAGAGTAAAAGGAAGCAACATCAGTGTGTATAGCGGGAAGAGTACTGATCGGTGAAGAGGTGAGAATGTGGTGTATAAGAGTAAAAGGAAGCAACATCAGTGTGTATAGCGGGAAGAGTACTGATCAGTGAAGAGGTGAGAATGTGGTGTATAAGAGTAAAAGGAAGCAACACGAGGGAGCATAGCGGGAAGAGTACTGATCAGTGAAGAGGTGAGAATGTGGTGTATAAGAGTAAAAGGAAGCTTCTAGCAGCTTCTAGTAGTCCTTGTAGAACTATATAAACCAGCCAGAGCTAGCGAGGTGCTGAGAGTGCGAGGTACTGAAGTAAAGGGAGGCGACTGAAGATAAGTGTGGTATAGTTTTAACACAATCTCATAGTGGTGATAACTGTAGCTGTTTAAGAAGAGAAGAGTCGCCGTAAGCTGATCGATTGCTGGGACTTGCCGGGTCTCGCTGTTTGAGGACATCGCCTGTCATACGCTACATCAGCATTATGGAAGAGAAGAAAATCCACATGGTCACCTGCAACACATGCTACATGTTTACGGATCTGCCGCACAAAAAATCCAACTTCACCTGTCAAAAGTGCAAACTTGTTGCCCTCTTAGAGGAAAAGGTGCAGGGACTGGAAGAAAGAATAGCAACTTTGAAGCTAATTAAAGAACATGAGGACTTCTTGGACGAGGCAGAAGCAACAATTCAGGATATGGAAAGTGAGAAAAGCTTCAGAACACATACAGAGGCTGAAAAGTGGACACATGTGACCAAAAGAAGCCAGCGGATCAAGTGGTCGGCACCACCCACACAGCTTAGCAACCAATATGAAGCCCTCATGCTGGAGAAGGAAAATGGCACAGCTCAGGATGATACCGTCTCTACAGGAGAAGACACACGATCATCAAAAGAAGTTACTTTGTCAACAAAAGCAGAAACAAAAGACACTCAAAAACACTCAGGAGCAAAATGCAGTGCATCCAGAAAGAAAAGAAGAGTGGTAGTTATGGGCGACTCACTACTAAGAGGCACGGAGGCAACTATCTGCAGGCCGGACATAACCGCACGAGAAGTATGCTGCCTCCCGGGAGCAAAAGTCAAGGATGTGGCCAACAGGATACCAACTATCCTCGGATCCAAGGACGAATACCCGTTCCTATTGATACATGTAGGAACAAACGACACGGCAAGAAATGATCTACCAACTATTTGTGAAGACTTTGAAATTCTGGGGAAGAAAATTAAGGAACGGAACGTACAGGTTGTTTTCTCATCAATCCTCCCAGTCGATGGCCATGGTGTCAGAAGATGGAATAGGATACTAGATTTGAACAACTGGCTACGACGGTGGTGCAGGCAGCAAGGATTTGGATTCTTGGACCATGGAGTGAATTACCTCTACGATGGACTTCTCGCAAGAGACGGGATACACCTCACAAAACCTGGGAAACACACGTTCGCCAGAAGGCTTGCCACACTCATCAGGAGGGCTTTACACCAGAAGAAGAGGGGATGGGAGAAAAGACAGCAGACAAGAACATGCAACAGAAGGACAAACTAATCAAGGATACTAGATGCCGTAAAGAGGACCCAAGACAGGGTAATCAGAAGGAAGCTAAGAAAAGGGGAGCAAAACTTCGTTCCTGCATGCTGACCAATGCAAGAAGCCTGACCAATAAGATGGAGGAACTGGAGCTGGTAATGTATAAGGAGAAATACGACATAGTAGCTATAACTGAGACATGGTTAGATGATAGTTATGACTGGGCGGCTAACCTGCAAGGATATGAATTGTTTAGGAGGGATCGTAAAAAAAGGAAAGGGGGTGGAGTCTGTCTATATATAAAGTCCAGGGGGTGGAGTCTGTCTATATATAAAGTCCAGGAGGTGGAGCCTGTCTATATATAAAGTCCAGTTTAAAGCCCAGACTAAGAGAAGATATTCAAGAGGGAAATGAAGAGGTGGAGTCTCTATGGGTGGAGATACAAGGAGGGAAAACTAATAAAATCCTCATAGGGGTTTGTTATAAGCCACCAAATATAACAGAAACTACTGAAAATATATTATTGAAACAAATAGACAAAGCAGCAAATCACAATGAGGTGATTATTATGGGGGACTTCAATTACCCCGATATAGACTGGGAAACTGAAACCTGCGTATCTCAGAAAAGAAACCGGTTTCTGTCAGTAACTAAGGATAATTATCTGTCCCAACTTGTGCCGGGCCCAACTAGAGGGGCAGCCCTTCTGGAGGCCAGATAGAGGGGCAGCCCTTCTGGAGGCCGGATAGAGGGGCAGCCCTTCTGGAGGCCGGATAGAGGGGCAGCCCTTCTGGAGGCCGGATAGAGGGACAGCCCTTCTGGAGGCCGGATAGAGGGACAGCCCTTCTGGAGGCCGGATAGAGGGGCAGCCCTTCTGGAGGCCGGATAGAGGGACAGCCCTTCTGGAGGCCGGATAGAGGGACAGCCCTTCTGGAGGCCGGATAGAGGGACAGCCCTTCTGGAGGCCGGATAGAGGGGCAGCCCTTCTGGAGTCCGGATAGAGGGACAGCCCTTCTGGAGGCCGGATAGAGGGGCAGCCCTTCTGGAGGCCGGATAGAGGGACAGCCCTTCTGGAGGCCGGATAGAGGGACAGCCCTTCTGGAGGCCGGATAGAGGGGCAGCCCTTCTGGAGGCCGGATAGAGGGGCAGCCCTTCTGGACTTAATTTTAAGCAACAGGCCAGATAGAATAACAGACGTACGAGTGGACGGGCACCTCGGGAATAGTGACCACAATATAATACAATTCCACTTGTCCTTTAGTAAGGTGCCTTGGAGGGGGGTTACAAAAACGCTGAATTTCAGCAAAGCAAAGTTTGATCAGCTTAGAGAAGACCTTCGCCAAATTGATTGGGACAATGTCCTCAAAAATGGGAGCACAGAAAATAAGTGGGAAATTTTTAAATCGGTATTAAACACCCACTGCGAGCGAGCCATACCATACAGAAATAAAAGGGCGAGGAACAGGAGAAAACCAATGTGGCTAAATAAGGATGTAAAAGGTGCAATGAATAATAAGAAAAAGGCATTTAAAAAGCTAAAACAAGAAGGCAGCGAGGAAGCATTAAAAATATATAGAGAAAAAAATAAAATGTGTAAAAAACAAATATATTTAGCAAAAGTAGAAACTGAGAGACTCATTGCTAAGGAAGAAAACAAATCCCAAACTATTCTTTAATTATATAAACAGAAAAAAGATTAAAATTGATGGTGTTGGCCCTTTAAAGAATAATGAGGGTAAAATCATAGAAAGCGATGTGGGAAAAGCAAATGTTTTAAATACTTTTTTCTCAACTGTGTTCACACAGGAAAAGCATATGCCACGGGAAATGCAGAGTGATCATGTAAATGCCCCATTAAGTATGACCTGCCTAACCCAGGAAGAAGTGCAGAACCGACTTAGTAACATTAAAATTGACAAATCACCAGGCCCTGATGGCATTCACCCTCGGGTATTAAGGGAGTTAAGTAATGTGATAGACAGGCCTCTATTCCTTTTATTTAAAGACTCTATAGAAACTGGGTCTGTTCCACTGGATTGGCGGCTAGCAAATGTGGTACCAATATTCAAAAAAGGGTGCAAAAGGGAACCTGGAAACTATAGGCCGGTAAGCTTAACATCAGTTGTGGGTAAAATGTTTGAAGGGTTTTTAAGGGATACTATTATGGAATGTCTCAATGTTAATAACTGTTTAACTCCATATCAGCATGGATTTATGAAGGATCGCTCCTGTCACACTAACCTGATCAGCTTCTATGAGGATGTAAGCTCTCACATGGACGGAGGAGAAGCATTGGATGTCATTTATCTCCACTTCGGTAAAGCATTTGACACTGTCCCACATAAAAGACTGCTAAGTAAAATGAGAAAGCTTGGGCTCAGGGAAAATGTGTGTAGATGGGTAGGTAGCTGGCTTAGTGGTAGAAAACAAAGAGTGGTTATTAATGGCGCATACTCAGATTGGGCCAGGGGTCTGTACTGGGACCTCTACTTTTTAATATATTTATTAATGATCTGGTGGATGGTTTACAGAGTAAAATATCAGTATTTGCAGAGGATACAAAACTATGTAAGGTAGTTAACACAAAGGAGGACAGTTTGCAACTACAGATGGATTTGAGTAAATTGGAGAATTGGGCTGAAAAATGGCAAATGAGGTTTAACACAGATAAGTGTAAGGTTATGCACATGGGAAGGAGAAACAGATGCTACGATTACTTACTAAATGGGAAACTGCTGGGGAAATCAGACATGGAAAAAGACTTAGGCATTTTAGTCAATAAGAAGCTAAATTGGAGTGCCCAGTGTCAGGCAGCAGCCACCAAAGCAAATAGGGTGATGGGATGCATTAGAAGAGGTCTGGGGGCACGAGATGAAAACATCATTCTCCCTCTGTACAAATCACTCGTCAGACCACACTTGGAGTATTGTGTGCAATTTTGGGCGCCGGTGCTGAAGAAAGACATTACTGAACTTGAAAGGGTTCAGAGGCGGGCTACTAAAATAATAAATGGAGTGGGTGCATTACAATACACGGAAAGGTTATCAAAACTAGGTCTATTTACTCTAGAAAAGAGAAGACTTAGGGGAGACCTAATAAATATGTACAAATATATCAGAGGGCCATATAGAGATCTCTCCCATGATCTGTTTGTACCAAGGACTATGACAAGAACAAGGGGGCATTCTTTTCGATTGGAGGAAAGAAAATTCCTACATCAGCATAGAAGAGGGTTCTTCACGGTAAGAGCAGTGAGGCTCTGGAACTCTCTTCCTGAGGAAGTGGTGATGGCCAACTCACTGAATGAATTTAAGAGAGGAATGGAGGCTTTTCTTGTTAGCAAAAGTATAGAAGGTTATAAATAGCATAATCTTACAGGTAGATAGAAGAGCGACCAAGATTATTAGAGGAATGGGTGGGCTGCAATACCAAGACAGGTTATTAATAGTGATGAGCGAGTACTAAAAAGCTCGGGTGCTCGAAGCTCGGGCCGAGCCTCCCAAGATACTCGTGTACTCGGGCCGAGCACCGAGCCCAATGTTATCCTATGGGAGACCCGAGTATTTTTGTGAAATGACCCCCCGGCAGCATGTAGAAACCCTAAAAATGTCACAAAAGTCTCAGAAGAGTGCTCAAATGACATGGCAACAGCATGGGGAAGACCCCTTGAAGCATTTATCACTCAAAAGTCACAGCTGTGAACAATTTTGTCCGCGTTTTACGCCATTTTTACGGACTCACCAGAAAACCTTGCAAAATGACCCCAAAATGAATTTTGATGGCGGAAATGTTAAGGGCACATACACAATAGTGAGATAGAGCTGGTGTATGTTACTTTTTGAGATTAATACATGAAAGATTTTACATAAACATTGTGTGGCACTCCGATGTCCAAAACGCACGTTTTGTGCTTTTTACTAGCGATGTCGGTCATTTTTTTTTTCATTCTATCTCCCGTCGGTCGGTCTCGCTCTGTCGGTCTCTCTCTGTCTTGTCTGTCCCCCTCTCACAGTCTGTCGGTCATTCTCCCCCCTCTCTCTTACTCACCGTTCCCCGATCACTGCTGCGGCGCTGCACGGCATTCACACTGCTCCTGCGGCTTTTCCTCTTTTGAAAAAGCCGGCCGCTCATTAATCAATCTCGTATTCTCTGCTTTCCTGCTTTTCGGCGCCTATGATTGGTTGCAGTGAGACACGCCCCCACTCTGAGTGACAGGTGTCACACTGCACCCAATCACCCGATTTGCCAACGCACCAGGGTAAATCGGGAAGAGCCGGGTACAGCCCCAGAACCGTCGCATATAATGTATGCGGCAATTCTGGGCGGCTGCTGACTGATATTGTTAGGGTGGGGGGCTCCCCATAACGTGGAGCTCCCCATCCTGACAATACCAGCCTTCAGCCGTATGGCTTTATCTGGCTGGTATTAAAATTGGGGGGACCGCACGCCGGTTTTTTTAATTATTTATTTATTTATTTTACTGCACAGTATAGACACGCCCACCGGCTGCTGTGATTGGGTGCAGTGAGACACCTGTCACTCAGCGTGGGGGCGTGTCTCACTGCAACCAATCATAGGCGCCTGTGGGCGTGGAAAGCAGGGAATATGAGATGGCTGTGTACAGAGCACAGCGCGCCGGCCGGTATAAAGGCTCGGTCACGCTGTGCAGGCCGGCCAATCACTGCAATTCCACAACTAACAGGGCTGTGGCATTGCAGTGGTCTGCCAGCCAATCCCTGCATGAGGGCTGGCTCTCAAAAGAGCGCCAACATGCAGAAATGAAGACCACGAGTAAAGCACGAGTATTGCAAAATTACTCGGTACCCGCCGAGTAGCCCGAGTACAGTGATACTCGTGCGAGTACCGAGTAGTAACAAGCATGCTCGCTCATCACTAGTTATTAAACTTGGGGTTAGTTAGTTAGGAAAAACAAAGGCTTAGGGGGATCTAATCACAATGTATAAATATATGAGGGGACAGTACAGAGACCTTTCCAAAGATCTCTTTACACCTAGGCCTGCGACTGGAACACGGGGGCATCCGCTACGTCTTGAGGAAAGAAGGTTTAATCATAATCACAGATGAGGATTCATTACTGTACGAGCAGTGAGACTATGGAACTCTCTGCCGCATGATGTTGTATTGAGGGATTCACAAGTAAAATTTAAGCAGAGCCTGATCACATTAATTGAAAAATATAATGTTACCAGTTATGTATATTAGATTTTATGACAGGGTGTTGATCCAGGGAACTAGTCTGATTGCCGTATGTGGAGTCAGGAAGGAATTTTTTTCCCCATTGGAGCTTATTTGACACATTGGGGTTTTTTTGCCTTCCTCTGGATCAACATGTTAGGCTACGGGTTGAACTAGATAGACTTAGAGTCTCCCTTCAACCTTAAAAACTATGAAACTATGAAACACGAGGGAGCATAGAAGGAAGAGTACTTATCGGTGAAGAGGTGAGAATGTGGTGTATAAGACTAAAAGGAAGCAACATGACGGAGTATAGCGGAAAGAGTACTGATCAGTGAAGAGGTGAGAATGTGGTGTATAAGACTAAAAGGAGCAACATCTGAGTATAGAGTGAAGAGTACCGATCGGTGAAACCCCCGGGGATACGGGATATAGAATGGTAGGACACAAGGATGTCTAGAAAACTGGGATGAAATTGTCAGAAGGGATTGAAAAAAAGAGGATTATCTAAATATTTTAGTTTCTATAGTATGAAAGGAATGTATAAAATTTGGATGACAAGGGTCAATGACCAATACTAGGTAAAAAAAAAATTGGAATTTACAAACATGTATTAATAATATACAGGTTTAGCGAAGAAAAGACTGTACATTGATCGGAAGACAGAGATAACCTATTTAACTCCTTAACAACCAATGACTGGTACGTCCTTGGTTACTGCGGGCTACGGTGGCAAAACAACGACCTTTGTGGCCAGAACAACCAGATCAAATAACCCAAAATAATTAAAAAGTGTATTTCATTGGGACATATTTAAAATTGCATGTAACAAACAAATAGAGGTCACAAAGAATTGATACATAGAAATACCCCAGATGGGGGAACAACCAACGGGATGGGTTAAAAAAATAAATACAGTGCAGGTCAGGAGAGTTTACAAGTGACTAGACATATTTCAATGATAATGATCAACTAGTCTTTATTTTAGGCACAAAAAAATGTAGATACATTGCCTACTACGACCATGTAGTGCACAACTCACCCATAAGTCCCCTACACATAAAGCATTTAGCGAAACGCGCGTTGGGTTATCAAGGGAGGAGTGGAGAGCCAGTGGTAATCCCCACAGATTTCTGCTGATCTGATCAGCTGACGTGTGGGGGCTAACAGGCTCAGGTGGATTGGAGATCAGAGATCTGCCCAATTCTGTTAACGCTTTAGATCGCGCTGTAAAAGTCTGACAGTGCAATTTAATAGGCTGCGACAGGAGATTGCCCTATTCCCCAAGGACATCGGCAGCCTCATGATGCGATTACGGAGTGCCATGCTGTTACCATGACCATGCGGCGTCAGATGATGACCTTGATGCTGTAATGACTCACTTCTTGTAAGAGGTGGCAGAGCACAGCACTCACAGGAGATGAGCATTTCTCCTGATCAGAGAGATGATGTTGGTGGTGATCAGATGGTGATGAAGGTGAAGCATCGGTCTTATCAGGAGAAGCGATTGGACTGTGGATTCATAAAATCCCCCCAGGAAACTAGTAAAATTAATTTAAAAAAATAATAAATAAATATGGAACATGTCCAAATTGTAGTAATTTAATTCTTCTATATGTTACTGCATGTATTCACTAATCTAGTAACAATGGTAATGATATAATAATGCTATGTCTGCATATATCCACTTAATATAACATTGCACAGCGGGTGAACTTATGACCTTATACTGTTCGTAAAATATGTATTCCTCTTGTTTTTAGCTGATATTGTAGACGTATTTTGTGGTTAGTAACAATGACTAATTTGTAGATAACAGGAAAAAGGTGTTTAAACTGTGATTGAGGTAAAGGTTACATTTTGGCTGAGTATAAACAGTTATTGTATGACGTATTTTGGAAAGTCCCGCTCTGGACTTTCCCTTTAAGTATTTAAGATACGCTTTTATGATCTCTATATAAACCTGATCAAAAATCATATTAACGCAGACATTTTGCTGGCGTTCTGGCAAGCTTGTCTCCTTGTTATAGCAGGAAATAAATATAGGTATATATGGAATTCGGACGTCCTCTGTTTTTAATTGGGAAGAGACTTATAGAATTCAGGATTTTTTAAGGATGATTTTCTGTCGTTTTGAAGAATACACCAATTTTTTGCTCTGTTCCTAGATTCTGATACATATATTATTATTATATTATATATATATATATTATAATAAATATATATATATATATATATATATATATATATATATATTTTCGGAGATATATATATAAATAATATATATATATATAAAAAATATATAATGATCACTGTTGAAATGAAGATTTCCATTTGAGTCTAATTTTTTTTAAAAAGTTTTAGTCGGTATGTTTTCTCCTTGTTGAAATATAGTGAGATTCAGGAAATCTATTGCAGCATCATTTATAATTTGGGAGAACACCAAGCCCCAATTGTTAGAAGCAATATGTGATAATAATTATTGTACATTATTTTTTTTAATTATCCCAGATAAAGAATAAATCATCAATATACCTTTTATAAATGACCATGTCTTCACTATATATGGAATCATAGACCTATAGGGCCTCAAAAACTGCCATGACTAAATTGGCATTTTTTTGGTGCGATTTTGGAGCCCAACGCAGTCCCCTATTTTTGATATGCAGTGTTCATATAAGTGAAAAAATTATTGTGCAGTATGAAATGTAAACCTGATAAGATGATTTTTTTTCTGAGGGGCGCTTCCGGGTTAGGACACGCTGACCTTTTAAGAGCAGAGAGCCCTAATCACGCTCCCGGGAGACCTGTGCGGCATGTTCAGGCCTTGGGAGTCAGCAGCAGGGACTAGAGCAGACTCCACAGCTGAGTGGCTGAGAGGGTGAGTGCGCCAACATCCCTGCCAGGAAAAGGAAGCAGAACAGTGTGGGGACGTCGGTGCATGCATTAGTCTAGAAGACCAAGCAAAATTTCTATGAAAGCTGCTTGTAGGATTGCTAGAGAGGCAAATTGGATCCCCCGGTTGACTGCAAAAGACCTTCAGGAAGATTCAGCAGACTCTGGAGTTGTGGTACATTGTTCTACTGTTCAGAGACACCTGCACAAATATGGCCTTCATGGAAGAGTCATCAGAAAAAAACTGCATCCTCATGACAAAATTCAGCATCGTGAAAGAACATCTAAACAAGCCTGATGCATTTTGGAAACAAGTCCTGTGGACCGATGAGATTAAAATAGAACTCCTGAACCACAATGATCAACGGTATGTGTGGCAAAAACAGGCCACAGAATTTCAGGATAAGAACATCCGCCAACCATTAAGCATGGGGTTGGCTCAATCCTGCTTTGGAGTTGTGTTACAGCCAATGGCATGGGAAGCATTTCACAGGTTGAGGGAAAAATGGATTAAATGAAGTGTCAACAAATTCTTGATGCAAACATAACACATCTGTAAAAACCCTGAAGTTGAAAAGAGAAGAAAAAAGGATGAGAAGAAAAAAGGATAAAAAGAGAAGAGAGTAAGGCTTCTACAAATGCATCATAATTTTCAACACACTTTAAATGCCACTATAGAGGACCTCAAAAGGTGAAAACTGAAGATTTTACAATGACACACAGTCCCTGATCTGAACATCATTGAAAATCTGTGGTGAGACATCAAACGAGCAGTGCATGCAAAATAAGCCAGGAATCTTACCGAACTGGAAGACATCTCCAAGAATAGATGAAAATTCATCAAACAAGAATTGTAAGACTTTTTGCTGCTACGAAAAGCGTTTACAAGCTGTGATACTTGCCAAAGGGAGGTTATGCTATGTAGTAAACATGTAAGGTTCACAAACCTTTGCATCAGTCCATTTTCCTTTTTTGTTAAATTTAAAATGTAAAACATGAAAATATTTTTTTTTTGGCTAAAATACAAATGAAATGTCATCTTTAACTTTATGCCTTTTGGAAATAAATCCATCTTCAACTTGCTTAACTGTACTCAATAAGAGTAATTTTGCCCTGGGGGGACAAAAATGTTGCGTGCCACTGTATGCTCTCTGCGGTTTTGTATGCGTTAAGAAAAATTTACTGCCTACAAACACACTGGTTATCTTACCCTTTGCCACTCTACACGCCTCTGTGAGTGCCTTCATCTCTACCTCCTGTGTAGAGATGCAACAATCAAAAAATTCACCGCACTCTCAATTTGTTGGATGCAAAAGAAAAACATTTCTTTTCCTTACAAGTGATATAGAAGAACACTGTGAGCGACATGTCTGCACTGGCGTTTCAACCCTCCTTTATCAAACGGTCCCTGAACAAAATAAAATATGTGTCAGGATCAATAAAATAAAACAAAAAGCAAAAAATGAAAACATAGACAGAATGCTATGTACAAAGGTCAGCAATACACACAATATATACATAATAATAGTCAACAAAATGACAGTCAAAATGTTAAACGACATTTAACATATCTTTAAATGACATATCTAGAGGAATTGGAATAAGGTAAAGCAAAGGTTACACCCTTGTGTGAGGTAGAGTAGAGACAGGGGGTCAAGCTCCAGGAGCAGCAATTATTCTAGAGAGGAAGTACAGCAAGAGTTAAGTCTTTTTGTAGGAATAAGGTAGGATTGAGGGTTAAGCCCCAGAGTATAATTCGCAAGAAGCTAAGGGGGGCTTTGCACGTTGCGACATCACTACTGCGATCTCGTCGGGGTCAAATCGAAAGTCGCAACGTGTAAAGCCTAGAAGCACCGGAAAACGATCACAAAAGCGTCAAATCGGTGATCTGTGCAGTGCCGGTCATTTCCATAATTTCGCTGCAGTGACGGGTACGATGTTGTTCCTCGTTCCTGCGGCAGCGCACATCGCTGTGTATGAAGCCGCAGGAGCGAGGAACATCTCCTTACCTGCGTCCCGCCTGCAATGAGGAAGGAAGGATGTGGGCAGGATGTTTACGTCCCACTCATCTCTACCCCTCCGCTTCTATTGGCCGCCTGCCGTGTGACGCCGCACGACCCGCCCCCTTAGGAAGGAGGCGGATCGCCGGCCAGAGCGACGTCGCAGGACAGGTGAGTGCATGTGAAGCTGCCGTAGCAATAATGTTCACTACGACAGCTATCACAAGATATCGCATCTGCGACGAGGGCGGGTGCTATTGCACTCGGCATCGCTACAATCGACTAGCGATGTCGCAACGTGCAAAGCCACCCTAAGATGGAGACAACATAGGAACAGCAGTAACAAGGTGGTATATAAGAGTAGTCCCATGAGAAGGTAAGAGGAACACAGAGAGGGACATGAGGCATGGCATAGAATGGGGGGGAACAGGTATATAAGTGAAGAAGAGGCGGAGTAGGTACACAAACAGGATTACCTTAAGGTTCAGGATGTAGGCATGAGGATAAGTGTGCATGTCTGCGCAATGGGAGCATGTGTATCATAACCAGCATTCTGGGTGCTTAAATAGCCGGGATGGAGGTGTGTGTGCACTACGGCCAGCTGTGCATGCTCAGTGTGTCTGTCGGGTAAAGCGCTGATGCGGGAAGCACAGGCGCGTCATGTACGTCATGAAATTGGTGCGCAGGTGCGGCTGGTGATAGCCAGGGAAGTTGTATGCAGCGGTGTTCACATGAGTGAGGCCACGTCATAGTGAACCAATGCACATGCGCGGCTGGCAGAAGCGGGGAAAGCCTGTGAGGGGTAGTGCCTATGTGTGGGCCTGGTCTGGAGTGATGTAAGAGGCACAGAGCGGTGCTAATGTTTTGAATGTAGGATGACGTTAAATGTCAACAATGGGATGAGTCCTACGGTGAATGTATAATTAAACGGAAGATGGCAAATGGATAACCTGTATAAGAGGGAAAATATATGGAAGCAATGGTGCGCTATATGAAGGGTAATGTGGAATAGTGTCAGCGTATAAGAATGTATGTAAGGAGATGGATGGGTATATGGATGTCAGTGTCACCCCCTCCCATCCCTACCATCCTTATCCTAGCCCCCCTTGTTATCCACCATCCCTATCCTTATCCTCACTCATAGGGCTCCAGGGAATGGAAATTACAAGTATCAAATTTTACTATATATTCTCAACACAGTGTTATGTGCATTTTATTTCCTTTCATTCAGGCCACATTGCAGTTTACATCATGACCTGTTATCACAATATAATCAGAAAGTTTTAGAAGTGAATGAAATCAATGGACTGAACATAGAGGAATTAAAGGTTCTGCTGCTCCAGAATGACAGACAGCTGCAGCCCGAGGTCAGCAACAAAACCTCTATTATATACCCATCATAATATTGTCATAAAGGTCAAAGACTATAACTACTATAATACTGCCCCTATGTACAAGAATATACGGTAACTACTATAATACTGCCCCCTATGTACAAGAATATAACTACTATAATACTGCCCCCTATGTACAAGAATATAACTACTATAATACTGCCCCCTATGTACAAGAATATAACTACTATAATACTGCCCCTATGTACAAGAATATAACTACTATAATACTGCCCCCTATGTACAAGAATATAACTACTATAATACTGCCCCCTATGTACAAGAATATAACTACTATAATACTGCCCCCTATGTACAAGAATATAACTGCTATAATACTGCCCCTATGTACAAGAATATAACTACTATAATACTGCCCCTATGTACAAGAATATAACTACTATAATACTGCTCCTATGTACAAGAATATAACTGCTATAATACTGCCCCTATGTACAAGAATATAACTACTATAATACTGCCCCTATGTACAAGAATATAACTACTATAATACTGCCCCTATGTACAAGAATATAACTACTATAATACTGCCCCTATGTACAGGAATATAACTACTATAATACTGTCCCTATGTACAAGACTATAACTAATATAATACTGCCCCGATATACAGGAATATAACTACTATAATACTGTCCCCTATATACAAGAATATAACTAATATAATACTGCCCCTATATACAAGAATATAACTACTATAATACTGCCCCTATGTACAAGAATATAACTACCATAATACTGCACCTACCATTGTTTCTTTACCTTTTTTTATTGTATTACATACGTAGTCACAAACTTGAAGATTTTTATTTCTTCACATTTGTGATTTCTTTACACAAGGAGAATGTAATTATCTCTTCTATCCGCTCTCATAATCTAGATGTCTGAGGTTTCTATTGGGAATTTTCGGATGCTTTGTGAGGTGAAGCACAGTCAGAGCCTCAAGTTGTTTCATGAAGCAGGAACGATGGAGAATCCTGCAGCAATAAGTGATAGAAGAGAAAATACAAAGAGAGAGGATTCAGAGGACGCTCCGCAGAGCAAGATACCGAGAATACAGGAAGGATCAGCAGGTGCGGTTACAATATATATAATGGGATCGGCATATATATAATGGGTGCGGGGCCCCAGGGTCAGCCGCTGCGGGGCCCCAGTGTTCATCGGTATGGGGTCCCAGCAGTTAGACCCCCGCTAATCACTAACTTATATCACTTATTCTGGACAATATTGAGATTTGTGTTATGTGATTCCTATCACATTGTGCTGGAGATAAATTAGAGAAAGCAAAAAGCTGTTTACAAAAAGGTCCGTCTAACAGAAAAGCCTATTTCATTTTCAGACTTGGCGAAGGGCAGGAATCAGAAAAGTCAACTTATACCTTAAATATACACTATGGAGAAAAGCACTGGGACGCATATCTTAATATTCAGCTCCAGTTCCCCTTAAGTTCCATTGCCCCGGTGTTCAACATCTGAAAGAAAGAATATAAAGCAGGATATAGTTACCGAGTCTCCTAGTGGTTGTAATTGCTCCTGCAGCTCTACTTCCGGGCCCGCTGATTATCCTCATCCATATTCTCTACTTCCGGGCCCGCTGATTATCCTCATCCATATTCATAGCTTTCTCTGGCCACCGGCATCTCTGCTTGGCTGCTGTCAGACCCCGCCCCCAGACAGTGTCTGTGATTGGTTGGAATTACAGACCCTGTCTGGGGGGTGTATCGTGGTATAAAATAAATAAAACAATTGGCATCGGGTCCCCTCATCTATTGATGCCAGCACACAAATCTCATGGCTATAGCCCCCAGCCGTGCACTTATCTTGGCTGTGTATCAAAATAAAAGAAATCGCATGCGGTACTTTTTTAAATTATTTAAATAAATAATTTTAAAAATCGGCATTCGGTCCCCCCCAATTTTGATACTCTGCGAAGATAAACCTGACAGCTGGGTGTTGAAATTCTCAGACTGGGGAGACTCATGGTTCTTGGGCACCCCAGCCTAACAATAGCAGATGCAGCCATCCAAGATTGTTGCATCCAAGAGATGTGACAAGCTGCACTTTACCCAGCTCTTTCTGATTGCCCCGGTACAGTGGCAGTCGGGGTAACAAGGGGTTAATCGCAACTCACAGCAACTCTAAGCCCTAGCTTAGTAGTGGGAGGCGTCTGAGACCCCCTCATTACTAATCTGTAAGTGAAAGTAAATAAACACAAACACCGAAAAATTCTTTATTTGAAATAATATACAAAGAAATCCATTCCCCACTTTATTAACCCCCAAACACCCAGTTCCGACGTAATTCACACGAGGTCCTACGATGATCCCGGCTCTGCTACATCTGAAATAACTGTGAGAGGCCATAAAACATGGCCACCCGCTGTGGATTTCAACGAGCGACTGAGCAACAGCTGTGAACGGTGACATCACTCAGGTTAGCTGACAACAGCTATAGGTTTCCACGGTACCCCACCTGTGTCAGAAGGTATCCTGACCTCAGGGGACCTCAATGAACTCAGTTATCTCACCTCAGGTGAGGTCATTGAGTTCACAGAGCTGCATTTCCTGGCAGAAAACTGTGGGGGAGTTTTGCAACACATGCAGATTTGGTACTGAAATTTTCACACCATATTTCTCCACCCAATCTACATCTCCTGGCAATAAATCACACCTGAGGTGAGGTTAGGGAGAGCCGTGGGAACCTCCAGCTGTGGTTGCAACTTACCTGAGTGATGTCACCGCTGATCACTGAGGCTCAGTCTCAGTCTGCAGCCTACAACAGGTGGTCATGTTCTACGGCGCACACTGTCACGTCAGATGTAGCAGAGCTGGTAACTTCATGGGAGATTATGTGTATTAGGTCAGAACTGGGTGTTTTGGGGTTAATAAGGTGGTGAAAGAGGGTGTCCTGTTTTTTTTTATTTATTTCAAATACAGGATTTTTTCAGTGTTTGTGTGCTTTTCACTTAAAGATTAGTAATGTGGGGGTCTCAGACACCTCCCATTACAAATCTAGGGCTTAGTGGCAGCTGTGAGCTGACATTAACCCCTTATTACCCTGATAGCCACCGCACCAGTGCAATCGGGAAGAGCTGGGTAAAGTGCCGGGACTGTCGCATCAAAAGGATGCAACAATCTTTGGCAGCTGCAGGCTACTATATTAGGCTGGAGGCCAAATAAGTATGGGTTTCCCCAGCCTGAGAATACCAGCCACCAACAGTCGGGCTTTATCATGGCAGGGTATTAAAATTGGGGGGACTGTACAATTTTTTTAATTATTTAATCAGAAACGCCGGTGGCTGGAGAAAGTGGTGAATATGAGTGATAATGAGTGGCCATTGAAGTAGTTACAGCTGTGGGAGGAGTTACAGCCATGGGAGGAGTTACAGGCATGGGAGGAGTAACAGCCACAGAGAAACTTGGTATGTATGTCGTTCTTTAACCCTTTTGCTTCCTTTTTTTTTTACAGTGATTTCTCTGGCCGATCACAGCTATGCCAATACTTGACATGGTTGTGATGGGGCCGGGAGTGGGTTTTCTGCAAAAGAACAGTTACCGAACATTGCCAATTTTTGAGCAAAGTCTTAGCATAGCCAAGCCCGAACGAACCGGCCAAGGCTCGTACCGAATCTGAAATTGCGAACGCAAACTCAACATGTTCCCTCATCTCTAGTGCAGACCTCACTGATACCAGTGCGTCCTGTAATAGGAGCAACAGGGATAACAAGTCATGACATTTCTTCCCGCATCGCCTGTGAGAGACATTATTGAGAAGGGTAAGGAACCACTGCAACTCAGACTCCATAACATTGCAGAGGGGTCCGAGTGCTGAACACTGTCCTTCTTTACAGTAATGTGGGTAAATCACTGGTTCTTACTAAAGAGAACAGCTGAGTATGGGGTTTTCAGGCAATGCTCCACAGAAGAAGAGGTTTGAAAAGTAATAAAAGCATATCCTCTCGTCCTGCTGCTGCTCCTGGATGGTTCTTCTGCTTGTTCCCCTCGGTTATCCCCTTAAGATCTTCCAGTAGGAGGCCTATGTGGTTAGGTGGGACCTGTAGAGATGTGTGTGGTACCACACTTGATCGAAGGAGTAAGCAGGGAGTTGTGTGAGCAGGACATGGTGAGTGGTGGACTTAGCACAGGTGGGTAATAGCTGTTATTATTTTTTTAAGCCATTCTTGTGCCTACATTTATAACACTACAGCATTTGCTTTATATATGAATTTCGGCTAACCTATGCAATGTTTGTTTATGATTAATAATACCTCCATAATTTCACCAACAGGAATGCCAGCCGGACTTGCGCCTTCTATCACATCTACTTTCCAGCAAACGCCAATTACTACACCAGTGACCACTGCAGGACCAGTAAATGCTTCAACAGTTAATGTTCCTATGATTGATCCATTGGTTTCCCACGCAAAGCCAGTGCTCTTCCCATTTCAGTTGGTGGACTTACCCAATATTCAACCAATGGCACCTAGCACCACAGGCTGTTTGGTTGATCTGCTTGTTTCTTCACCTGTTCCTTCAAATAAACCAGTGACCAGCTGGATTGGAAACCCATTGATACTACAACCATTTCCTACCATCATAGAACCAAATACTCCACCAGCAACTGGTCCTCTCATTGCCCAATCATCTTATACCACATTGTCTAATTTTCCAGATGTTCCTCTAAAGACACCAGTGACCATAACAAGCCCATCCAGCCCTCAACCATCTGGCCATTCATTTTCTTTCCCACAATTATGTGTTTCCCAGCCAAAGCCAACTACTGTACCAATGGGCATCACAAGACCAGCTATTACTCAGCCAGTTAATGCTCTAATGAATGGTCCATCCATTTCCCAAGCAAACCCAGTATCCATCCCCGTGGTGAAGGTTTCAGAAATGGCATCTCCAACACCATGCGGATTGGTTGATTGTCTTTCTAAAGGTCCATCTGTTCAAATTGCAAGTCCATCCAAATCTCAATTAATTGATACCTTTATGAAACTATGTACCTGGCCTAAAGCAAGGACTTTCAAGGTTCCATCATCACCCGTTTCCCAAGCAAACCCAGTGCTCTTCCCAGTCCCTGTGGTAGATGTATCCAGTGTTCCACCACCAATGGTATACACCAAACGAAGAAGATTGGTTGATTCTCTTTATGAACTTCCACCTGTTCCTCTGAAGAAACAAGTGACCACCTTTATTAAAAGCGCCCCCATCCATCAATCACTGGTTAGATCCACGCAACGCAGTACCCCTCCTGCAGCTGTTCCTTCCAGTGCTCCATCATCCTGTACCAGATTCAAGAATTCTCCTACAAAAGCTCCATCTGTTCCTTTGAAGAAGGTAGTCAAGTCCAATGCTCGGTCACAGATACCTATTCCAGGTATGGCTAGTTGTGTCGATGGCTCTGCCTTTAATTATGATTTCAAATGTTAAATCTGAAGGAAAATGAGATTTGTGTTGCTACTTTTCTTTTTGTGTAGTTTTTTCTCCAGCTAAGCCTTACAGAATCTTGGACATCTGTCTTTCCAATCTTTGGAAATATTGCAATCTAGGAAGTAAGTGATCCCCGGGGAGGGAATAATGGATTAAGGTTTGGATAGCTACGATGACCCGTGGCTCTCCTTTACTCCAGATTGTTGCCCGGATATGCATTACTACCTGCCGTACCGGTGGCAGGTTTTCAGGAAAGTCAAATGGGAAGATGTTACTGATATGGAGGAGACTGAGAAATCTTACTGCGACCCAAAGGTTGACAGGTACAGGCCACCCAGAACCTGCATCAGATAATGTGTGTCCAAACAGAAAAAGAAAACTATTGGTATTTTACTCTGGCTCCGACCTTCTTTGCAGGATCAATCAATTGTGGAGGCAACTCACCAGGTAACTGTTCCCACTTGTCGTCCTCAGGCTTCCGCTTATTGACTTTCTGACCATGAGATCTGAGGGGCGCCGCGTTCGTCGTCTCTCCACCGTATCATCGGTCGTGAAGCCGTCTGAATATGTTCTGACCACTGAGTGGCTGTGGTACTGGAGGGATGAATATGGCACCTGGACAGAATATGGACAGTCTGTAAGTGGTCACACAATAATGGGTGATCCTCAGAGGTGGAGCTGAGTTTATGGTTACATGAGGTCTCTTTGCTCCGTATGAGGAGACCAATCCTACAAATAACGTGACAATTGGGGTAACTTTTATAGACTTTGGGGTGGGCTCTGGGGAAAATAAGAAGCACCCTGAGAATGATATATATTTTTTTATGTTCTGTTTATTTAGAATTTGAATCATGTGATCGTCAACGTATCGTCCTCAGATCTGGAGAATCTGTATCTTGCCAATGCCAGTGCTATTATTCCTTTTTCTACTGGTGAAAACAACTATGAGATCAACTTCCAAGGTACAGACATGGATAATGTTGTGATAATTGTCATTTTTACCAATGTCTTCTCCAGAAGGGCCACAGCACTCAGTGAAAGGCCCAAATAACTGGTTTCAGCTCCCATGATGTAATGTTAAGGTTGAATATCCTTTGGGGTATGAGGTTCCCCTTTTAACTTTTGTCTAGTTTTATAGATATGAAGCAGAAGAACGTTGCGTACAAGACGGAGAGAGACGTGCGCAGGAGACCGAGATATCTGAGCTTTGATGATGTGAAATTATTGAAAGGAAGGTAAAGTCATCCCATAATATCACAGATGGAAAGATAGTAGAGACAAGTGAATTTTATGAAGTTTTATTTCACCTGTAATGCCAAATTTTTCTGGGAAATGTATTTTCCTCTGAATCGATTAGATGCAAATCAAAAGTAGACTTAAGCAACCAACTGCCATGAAAAGATGTGTGTAACAATCTGGGGTCTCCTAGAACAGCACCAAGCCCCTATCAAGCTCTCTAGGGGAAACACAGGATTAGTAAAGATAAAGAGACCTCAACATAGATGCCTATGATCCAAAAATAAGGTATAATGCTATACTGCAGGATGGGGCAGGATGAACTGCAGGGTGGGTCTGTATATACAGGTACTGAGAGGAGTGATGAACTGCCGGATGGGGCTCTACATGCAGGTACTAAGAGGAGTGATGAACTGCAGGATGGGTCTGTATATACAGGTACTGAGAGGAGTGATGAACTGCACGATGGGGCTCTATATACCGGTACTGAGAGGAGTGATGAACTGCAGGGTGGGTCTGTATATACAGGTACTAAGAGGAGTGATGAACTGCAGGATGGGTCTGTATATACAGGTACTGAGAGGAGTGATGAACTACAGGATGGGGTCTATATACAGGTACTAACAGGAGTGATCAACTGCCGGATGGGGCTGTGTGAACAGGTACTGAGAGGAGTGATCAACTGCCGGATCGGGCTCTACATACAGGTACTGAGAGACGTGATGAACTACAGGATGGGGCTCTATATACAGGTACTGAGAGGAGTGATGAACTGCACGATGGGGCTCTATATACCGGTACTGAGAGGAGTGATGAACTGCAGGGTGGGTCTGTATATACAGGTACTGAGAGGAGTGATGAACTGCTGGATGGGGCTCTACATACAGGTACTAAGAGGAGTGATGAACTGCAGGATGGGTCTGTATATACAGGTACTGAGAAGAGTGATGAACTACAGGATGGGGTCTATATACAGGTACTAACAGGAGTGATCAACTGCCGGATGGGGCTGTGTGAACAGGTACTGAGAGGAGTGATCAACTGCCGGATCGGGCTCTACATACAGGTAATAAGAGGAGTGATGAACTGCAGGATGGGTCTGTATATACAGTGTTGTGAATGTTAGTTATGTCTTGGCTGCTGGGAGGCTCCCTCTGGTGGCCAGGAAGGGTTTGGATAGAGACCAGGTGTGTTGTGCAGTGGGTGTTTCCTTTCCTAACTCTCTGCCTATTTAAGTCCTGGTCTGATTGCAGGCTGTTGCCGGATGTCAGTTGTTCTTTGTATCTCCAGCCTGCTTAATCCTGCTCTACACCACATCTTCCCCAGATAAGTGCTTGCTCTTTATTGCCTGGTTCTTTTGCTTATCTGGGTTTGTCATTTGTTGTGGTTGGTTTCAGTTTATTTCCTTCCAGGAATTTTCCCCCTCAGTGGATTGTTGGGGAACTCCCTGCAGTTCGGTGTGGAGTATAGCTCCTTTGGGTCCATGTGTTTGTGGCTTGTTGAATTTGTTATGATTCTTGTTTTCTGTTCATTGGTATGACAAGGGCACCTGGTATAGGACGGAGTTCGGATCGAGCGATCTGAGGGCCTTTTTGTACTATCAGGAAGTTGGTATTTTGCAGGGTTTTTCTCTGGCCACCATCAGTCCCTTTCCTGTCCTTTCCTATTTTAGTCAGCGGGGGCCTCACCTTTTGCTAATCCTGTCATCTACCTGTGTATTGTGTTTTTCCTATATCACCGCAGTCTTTGAATGTGGGGGGCTTGCTATTCTTGTCTATTTTCTGAGGCAGAGAGTTATTCATCTTTCCTACCTTTAGGATAGTTAGTTCTCCGGCTGGGTTCGCGGTGCACAGGATGTTAGTTCACCCCTCGGCTACTTCTAGTTGTGTTGGTTAGTAAGGGGATGGCGGCCAGATTAGTTGCCAATGCTCTTGTCACCTTTTTGCCAATGATTTGTGATGGTCTTCCATGGTTCCGGATCATAACAATACAGGTACTGAGAGGAGTGATGAACTGCCGGATGGGGCTCTACATGCAGGTACTGATAGGAGTGATGAACTGCAGGATGGGTCTGTATATACAGGTACTGAGAGGAGTGATGAACTGCCGGATGGGGCTCTATATACAGGTACTGATAGGAGTGATGAACTGCAGGATGGGTCTGTATATACAGGTACTGAGAGCAGTGATGAACTACAGGATGGGGTCTATATACAGGTATTGAGAAGAGTATTGAACTGCCTGATGGGGCTGTATATACAGGTACTGAGAGGAGTGATGAACTGCAGAATGGGTCTGTATATACAGGTACTGATAGGAGTGATGAACTGCAGGGTGGGTCTGTATATACAGGTACTGAGAGGAGTGATGAACTGCCGGATGGGGCTCTATATACAGGTACTGATAGGAGTGATGAACTGCAGGATGGGGCTCTATATACAGGTACTGATAGGAGTGATGAACTGCAGGATGGGTCTGTATATACAGGTACTGAGAGGAGTGATGAACTACAGGATGGGGTCTATATACAGGTATTGAGAAGAGTATTGAACTGCCTGATGGGGCTGTATATACAGGGGCTGTGAGAAATTCACTCTAGAATGTTATTACAAAATTGTTGTATTTGATTAACTATTATAGTACATGGAGTGTGTGCTTCTAATTTGGGCAAAGGGGTGGTTGATTACCACAAGTGTATATCTTACAACCTGAGGGGGGTTATTAATTATACTACACGTGAAAACTGCAATGGATTATATTATATTCAAGGGAAATGATTTATTACTATACTATGGTAAATTTGTAATCTGAGTTGATTGTAGTTAGGCCGGGATCAAATTGCACTCTCTTTCCACTTAAAAAAAAAAATAGATATTATATGCAATGAGTGCTACATGAGACCCAAGCAGAAGGATGGCCACTCCTGGGCCGGTGCGTTATACTTGACCCTTGACATTTAATTGTCAGAGGGTAGAAGTACAATATCTATAAACTTGCCCCATTTATGTTTGGTCCACAGTTACCAGGACATAATCCCAGTCTACAAAACTAAGCTCTTCAGTGAATTGAGTGAATTTCGCTTTCCTATACTTCCAGGATGTGTGACCACAGCTCCATTCATCCTCTGTGGGGTGGGATGTGTGACCACAGCTCCATTCATCCTCTGTGGGGTGGGCTGTGTGACCGCAGCTCCATTCATCCTCTGTGGGGTGGGATGTGTGACCACAGCTCCATTCATCCTCTGTGTGGTGGGCTGTGTGACCGCAGCTCCATTCATCCTCTGTGGGGTGGGCTGTGTGACCGCAGCTCCATTCATCCTCTGTGGGGTGGGGTGTGTGACCACAGCTCCATTCATCCTCTGTGGGGTGGGATGTGTGACCGCAGCTCCATTCATCCTCTGTGGGGTGGGATGTGTGACCGCAGCTCCATTCATCCTCTGTGGGGTGGGCTGTGTGACCACAGCTCCATTCATCCTCTGTGGGGTGGGGTGTGTGACCGCAGCTCCATTCATCCTCTGTGGGGTGGGGTGTGTGACCACAGCTCCATTCATCCTCTGTGGGGTGGGCTGCGTGACCACAGCTCCATTCATCCTCTGTGGGGTGGGCTGTGTGACCGCAGCTCCATTCATCCTCTGTGGGGTGGGCTGTGTGACCGCAGCTCCATTCATCCTCTGTGGGGTGGGCTGTGTGACCACAGCTCCATTCATCCTCTGTGTGGTGGGGTGTGTGACCGCAGCTCCATTCATCCTCTGTGGGGTGGGATGTGTGACCGCAGCTCCATTCATCCTCTGTGGGGTGGGATGTGTGACCGCAGCTCCATTCATCCTCTGTGGGGTGGGATGTGTGACCGCAGCTCCATTCACCTCTATGGAGTGGGATGTGTGACCGCAGCTCCATTCATCCTCTGTGGGGTGGGATGTGTGATTGCAGCTCCATTCATCCTCTGTGGGGTGGGCTGTGTGACCGCAGCTCCATTCATCCTCTGTGGGGTGGGCTGTGTGACCGCAGCTCCATTCATCCTCTGTGGGGTGGGATGTGTGACCGCAGCTCCATTCATCCTCTGTGCGGTGGGCTGTGTGACCGCAGCTCCATTCATCCTCTGTGGGGTGGGCTGTGTGACCGCAGCTCCATTCATCCTCTGTGGGGTGGGATGTGTGACCGCAGCTCCATTCATCCTCTGTGGGGTGGGATGTGTGATTGCAGCTCCATTCATCCTCTGTGGGGTGGGCTGTGTGACCGCAGCTCCATTCATCCTCTGTGGGGTGGGCTGTGTGACCGCAGCTCCATTCATCCTCTGTGGGGTGGGATGTGTGACCGCAGCTCCATTCATCCTCTTTAGGGCGGTCAGATAAAAACAAGCGCAGCGCTCGCAGCCACTGAGAGAATAAATGAATCAGGGGTCAAGTCGGACATAAGCTCCATTGTAACGGGGATAAAAGCTGCACATTTTGCCAATCAGTTCGGGTCCCAGCAATCTCACCCCACTGATGAATAAGATATCACTTATGCTTAGGCCATGTTCACACTGTCAGTATTTGGTCAGTATCTTCCATCAGTATTTGTAGCCAAAATCAGTAGTGGGTGAAAAATATAGAAGCGGTGCCCGTCTTTCTATTATACTTTTCCTCTCATTTTACAATTCCTGGTTTTGGCTTCAAATACTCAGGTAAAGAACTCACCAAATACTGTGTGCACATGGCCTTAGTAAAGGAAATTACTTGTTTTCACTGGAGAACCTCTGTAAGAGCAGATTTGCTGCAGTGCAATAGTCACAGGACAGCGAGGGGTTAAACGTTCAAATATTTAAACTATTAGAAATAAAGAATTTTCCCCATATTGATAGAGAAAAAGTGACTTCCATACACAACACAATCCACTATACCAAGACCAAGAATATCACATACAAGGGGGAAATACCGCCACACCGTGACCAGACAACATATTACCACCACATAGTGACCAAATACAACCACATACAAGGGATAAATACCGTCACACCATGACCAGACCACATTTTACCACCACATACTGTAGTGACCGAATACAATCACATACAAGAGAGAAATACTGCAACACCATGACCAGATAACATATTACCAATACATAGTGATCAAACACAACCACATACAAGAGAGTAATACCGCCACACCATAATTAGATCACATAATAAACAAATATTACCACATACAAGGGAGAAATAGCACGACACTATGACCAGACTACCAAATAATACTACATACAAGAGACAAATACCACCAAATCGTGACAAGACCACATATTACTACTACACAGTGACGAATACTACAATAAATGGTCATGAATAAAAACCACAATACTAATAACACTAATATTACCATCAGTGCCATTATACACAGGAGCTCTGTATATAGTGTCAGTGTGCAGGTAATACAGTGATCACCGATGACATTTTACACAGGAGCTCTGTATATAGTGTCAGTGTACAGATTATACAGTGATCACCGATGACTTTATAGACAGGAGATCTGTATATAGGTAATACAGTGATCACCAGTGACATTATACACAGGAGCTCTGTATATAGTGTACAGGTAATACAGTGATCAGCAGTGACATTATACACAGGAGCTCTGTATTTAGTGTATAGGTAATACAGTGATCACCAGTGACATAATACACAGGAGCTCTGTATTTAGTGTATAGTTAATAGTGATCACCAGTGACATTATACACAGGAGCTCTGTATTTAGTGTATAGGTAATACAGTGATCACCAGTGACATTATTCACAGGAGCTCTGTATATAGTGTACAGTGTGTGTGTACATGTAATACACTGACTTACAAGTGACGTCTCTAGCTGACGTTATTCATCTTCGCTTTTCCTCTTCATCCGGTGCTGACCGCGATCACTTCTTCCGGCCTTACACAACTCTGCAGAAAATAACAGTCACCTATAGCCGATCACTCCCAGAGAACATTCCACACTTTTTCCCCAATTTCTACACTATGTCAGACTCTTGTTCCCCCACGGAAGACAGTATCCTCAAAATTAACCTATATTTCATCAGCAGTAATCTCCCCTAATTTGCCCCTACAGTAATTATTTCCACTTGCCACCATAAACCAATAATGTAGGCCTCGTCCTGGCCCCTTTTATTTAATATCTGGGGGAACAAGTAGAATAAGAAGGGGCTGTTAATTGCTTCCTGCACAAAATATCCCCCACACACTGCTCCTCTCCAAAATAGGGCCACAAAGTGCCCCTTTCCATAATGAACCCCCAAAACTTGCCCTTTCTATAATATCTCTTAGCATAAATTCCCCCTGCTCCTCATTATACTATGCTGCCTGTCACACTCACCTTCATAATTGCCTCATAATGACCCCCATTTCCCCATAAAGTCCCCACTGCCCCATAATATCACTTGTAAAGTAATACCGCTCCTCCCCCACCAAGGTCCCCTCATCTCAAATTACCGTATACACTCGAGTATAAGCCGACCCCAGTATAAACCGAGGCCCCTAATACAACCACAAAAAACTGAAAACTTATTGGCTCAAGTATAAGCCGAGGGTGGGAAATGCAGCAGCTACTGGTAAATTTCAGAAATAAAAATAGACCCAAATAAAATGTAATGTGCCCCCTTGTAGTAAAGTGCCCATCCTTGTAGTAATGTGCCCATCCTTGTAGTAATGTGCCCATCCTTGTGCCGTGTAGCAACGGCCCCCCCATCCTTGTGCCATGTATGAATGGGCCCCCCATCCTTGTGCAGTGTATGAATGGGCCCCCCATCATTGTGCAATGTATGAATGGGCCCCCCTATCCTTGTGCCGTGTATGAATGGGCCCCCCCTCCTTGTGCAGTGTATGAATGGGGCCCCCTATCCTTATGCAGTGTATGAATGGGCCCCCCATCCTTGTGCCGTGTATGAATGGGCCCCCCATCATTGTGCAGTGTATGAATGGGCCCCCTTATCCTTGTGCCATGTATGAATGGGCCCCCCTATCCTTGTGCCATGTATGAATGGGCCCCCCTATCCTTGTGCCGTGTATGAATGGGCCCCCCTCCTTGTGCAGTGTATGAATGGGGCCCCCCATCCTTGTGCCGTGTATGAATGGGCCCCCCCATCCTTGTGCAGTGTATAAATGGGCCCCCCATCCTTGTGCAGTGTATGAATGGGGCCCCCCATCCTTGTGCCGTGTATGAATGGGCCCCCCCATCCTTGTGCAGTGTATAAATGGGCCCCCCATCCTTGTGCAGTGTATGAATGGAGCCCCCCCATCCTTGTGCCATGTATGAATGGGCCCCCCATCATTGTGCAGTGTATGAATGGGCCCCCTTATCCTTGTGCCGTGTATGAATGGGCCCCCCTATCCTTGTGCCGTGTATGAATGGGCCCCCCATCCTTGTGCAGTGTATGAATGGGCCCCCCATCATTTTGCAGTGTATGAATGGGCCCCCTATCCTTGTGCCATGTATGAATGGGCCCCCCTATCCTTGTGCCGTGTATGAATGGGCCAACCCTCCTTGTGTAGTGTATGAATGGGGCCCCCCATCCTTGTGCAGTGTATGAATGGGCCCTCCATCCTTGTGCAGTGTATGAATGGGGCCCCCCATCCTTGTACAGTGTATGAATGGGGCCCCCCCATCCTTGTGCCGTGTATGAATGGGCCCCCCATCATTGTGCAGTGTATGAATGGGCCCCCTTATCCTTGTGCCGTGTATGAATGGGCCCCCCTATCCTTGTGCAGTGTATAAATGGTCCCCCCATCCTTGTGCAGTGTATGAATGGGCCCCCCTATCCTTGTGCTGTGTATGAATGGTCCCCCCATCCTTGTGCAGTGTATAAATGGTCCCCCCCATCCTTGTGCAGTGTATGAATGGTCCCCCCATCATTGTGCAGTGTATGAATGGGCCCCCCTATCCTTGTGCAGTGTATGAATGGGGCCCCCCATCCATGTGCAGTGTATGAATGGGGCCCCCCATCCATGTGCAGTGTATGAATGGTCCCCCCCATCCTTGTGCAGTGTATGAATGCCCCCCCCCATCCTTGTGCAGTGTATGAATGGTCCCCCCATCCTTGTGCAGTGTATGAATGGGCCCCCTATCCTTGTGCTGTGTATGAATGGGCCCCCCATCCTTGTGCAGTGTATAAATGGGCCCCCCATCCTTGTGCAGTGTATGAATGGTCCCCCCATCATTGTGCAGTGTATGAATGGGCCCCCCATCCTTGTGCAGTGAATTAATGGGGCCCCCCTATACTTGTGCAGTGTATGAATGGTCCCCCCCATCATTGTGCAGTGTATGAATGGGCCCCCCATCCTTGTGCAGTGTATGAATGGTCCCCCCCATCCTTGTGCAGTGTATGAATGGTCCCCCCATCCTTGTGCAGTGTATGAATGGGCCCCCTCCTTGTGCAGTGTATGAATGGTCCCCCCCATACTTGTGCAGTGTATGAATGGGCCCCCCTATCCTTGTGCCGTGTATGAATGGGACCCCCTATCCTTGTGCAATGTATGAATGGTCCACCCATCATTGTGCAGTGTATGAATGGGCCCCCCCATCCTTGTGCAATGTATGAATGGGGCCCCCCATCCATGTGCAGTGTATGAATGGTCCCCCCCCCCCCCATCCATGTGCAGTGTATGAATGCCCCCCCCCCATCCTTGTGCAGTGTACGAATGGGGCCCCCCATCCATGTGCAGTGTATGAATGATCCCACCCCCCATCCTTGTGCAGTGTATGAATGGGCCCCCCATCCTTTAGAAATGTATGAATGGTCCACCCATCATTGTGCAGTGTATGAATGGGCCCCCCCATCCTTGTGCAATGTATGAATGGGGCCCCCCATCCATGTGCAGTGTATGAATGGTCCCCCCCCCCATCCATGTGCAGTGTATGAATGCCCCCCCCCATCCTTGTGCAGTGTACGAATGGGGCCCCCCATCCATGTGCAGTGTATGAATGATCCCACCCCCCATCCTTGTGCAGTGTATGAATGGGCCCCCCATCCTTTAGAAATGTATGAATGGTCCACCCATCATTGTGCAGTGTATGAATGGGCCCCCCCATCCTTGTGCAGTGTATGAATGGTCCCTCCCCCCATCCATGTGCAGTGTATGAATGGTCCCCCCCCATCCATGTGCAGTGTATGAATAGTGCCACCCCCCATCCTTGTGCAGTGTATGAATGGGCCCCCCATCCTTTAGGAATGTCCTCATTCCAGTCCCCTTACTGTCCCCTATTATGCCATTATTTACACACACACAAGTTATTCTCACCTGTCCTCCATTCTTGCGGTGTCCTTAGCTTACCAGTCCGCAGGCTCATATAGACCCCTCCATGATCTCGTCCGATGCATGGAACCACCGCCGCAGGATGCCATGATGGCTTTACTGCAGTTATTTAACTGCTTTTCGGCACCGTAAAGCATTTAACTGCAGTAAAGCCATGAAGTCAGCCTGCAGCGGTGGCTCCGTGCAGAGGACGGGATCACCGAGGGGTCGGTGTCCTGCGGTCTGCAAGAAGCAGCTGGAGGCACCACGGGAACAGAGGATAAGAGGTGAGAATATATATATTTTTCTTCTTCGGCTCCTCCTGAGCGCTTACCTGCAGCCCTGCGCGTCCTCTTCTCTGCTGCTCCGGCGGCAGTGTGATGCTCGTCCGCCTCAGTCCTGACACCGGCTGCACTGTTCACATGTACGTGCGTCTGAAAGATACGCGTACATTTGAATAGCGGCGCGGTCTCCAGGACAGGTCTGGGACTTCTGCAGTGCAGGACCTGTGGTGACATCACATGACTGTGATGTCACCACAGGTCCTTCTGCAGCCGTGGAAACTGCAGCGATAGTACGAAACTTGTGCTATCGCTGCAATTTGTGATTGAAAGGCTGGGGGCCCTCAGAGCATGGGGGTCCTGCCCAGTCTGCCTGAACATAACGCCGGCCCTGAGAAACCGGCAACCCCATGGCGCTATACACTGCCCCACACTATATAAGGCACAGGGGCCCCCTGAGGGCCCGGGGCCTACTGGGGGATTCCCCACTACCCCGGCGGGCCAGACCGACCCTATCTGTCTGTCCCTACCCTCTGTCTGTCCCCGACCACCACCCTCTGCTCCCCATATCTCCTTCCTTCCTACAGCAGCCATTTTTCCGGTTGCTAGGAGCGACGTCCTGCTGTACTAATCCTATGCCTGGGCCTGCACCCCTCATATCAGCCACTGGTTGTGGCAGATAACTCAAATGTTGAGATATTTCGCAAAACAAAAAAGAAAAGAGCAAATATTAATTTACAACCAAATGACTGGACCAATTTGCACCACATTTGGTACAAAGATAAATCGGCGATTCCAGAGCTTTTCCCTCAGATTTCATCCCTCATGTCCTATTGTTCCATGATAAATTGGGCGCTTCCGGAGGTTTTCTCTCAGATTTCATCCCTCACGTCCTATTGTTCCATGATAAATCGGGGGCTTCCGGAGGTTTTCCCTCAGATTTCATCCCTCATGTCCTATTGTTCTATGATAAATCGGGCGCTTCCGGAGGTTTTCCCTCAGATTTCATCCCTCATGTCCTATTGTTCTATGATAAATCGGGCGCTTCCGGAGGTTTTCCCTCAGATTTCATCCCTCATGTCCTATTGTTCTATGATAAATCGGGCGCTTCCGGAGGTTTTACCTCAGATTTCATCCCTCATGTCCTATTGTTCCATGATAAATCGGGCACTTCCGGAGGTTTTTCCTCAGATTTCATCCCTCATGTCCTATTGCTCCATGATAAATCGGGTGCTTCCGGAGGTTTTTCCTCAGATTTCATCCCTCATGTCCTATTGCTCCATGATAAATCGGGCGCTTCCGGAGGTTTTCCCTCAGATTTCATCCCTCATGTCCTATTGTTCCATGACTCACAAATTATAAAGTGCTCCCTCCATATACAGTAGTGTAGACGTCAAACAAAGCCAGATCAGCTAGTGCAAGACGTGATATATGAAGGACAGATATTAGTTTGGATTTGGTCCTTACTGGGAGGTGTTCTCTAGCCATATTATCAATAACCTTATGTTTAATACTTTCAGCACAAGATCGGCAGCAGCTAAATCCCACCTGAAAATAAAGTCCCGCCGAAATGTAAGAAAGACCGGCCTGAAATTAGAAGCTTCCCCTCTGAACACTGATATGTACCCCAGGACCTGGGACCCCGCTTCCATGCCGGATATCGGCTGTATGGTAATGTGCGGAGCCCCTGTTATGTGTGACTGGAGGACGGGGGACAGGAGGTATCACTTCTCTCCTTCTACCCTCTGTAGAAAGTTCAAGTCTCCAAAAAATCCAACAGGTTCTCAGAAATTGTCAGCTACTTCTCCAAGACGGTCAGTGGGTACAAGGTGAAGAGGATATGGCGTCTCCAGAACCCATCTCTGTGGCAGGTGTTCCAGTGGTAGGTCCGCTCTCCACCCTCACATCTGGAGGGGGTTATATGTGACCCATATACGGAGGTGTACATCATAAGAGGTAGTGCTGTACCAGGATGCCCCAGCTCACGGTATTCCCATCCCTTCACTATGGGTGACAAGACCTTACAAATAGAGGCTATCCCTGCTCCCGGTGGTCCTTTTATTTCATTTTTGTGCCATTTTTGTGACTTTCTTGTTTTTAAGGCAAAAGGAACAGATGAAAAAAGGCAATCAAGGACAAGACGTCAAGGAAATGCGGTTGTTCCATGGCACGGACAGTAGGCACATTGATGCCATCTGTAATCAAAATTTTGATTGGCGAATCTGTGGCACCCATGGCACCGTGTATGGACAAGGTATAAAGAAGCATCCAACAATAAATGCTCTGATTGTTGGACTTTTACTTTTCCATTGAAAACTGGAGATGACCCTGAGCGACGTTCAAGGGCTATTTCCTAGATAACCATTGAATAATGGTCCCACTGCTGGCAACCCGAGAAATCCCAGGAACAGAGCTCTGTAGACTGTAAGCCGGGCTCTGCAGTATCATCCTGATAGAACTTTGACTAGTTAATGAGGTGTTAGTTTCCTAAGGGTACCTTCACACTTTAGCGATGCAGCAGCGATCCCACCAGCGATCTGACCTGGTCAGGATCGCTGCTGCATCACTACATGATCGCTGGTGAGCTGTCAAACAAGCAGATCTCACCAGCGACCAGTGACCAGCCCCCAGCCAGCAGCGACGTGCAAGCGACGCTGCGCTTGCACGGAGCCGGCGTCTGGAAGCTGCGAACACTGGTAACTAAGGTAAACATCGGGTATGGTTACCCAATGTTTACCTTAGTTACCAGCGCACACCGCTTAACTTAGCGTGTGCAGGGAGCAGGAGCCGGCACTGACAGCGTGAGAGCTGCGGAGGCTGGTAACGAAGGTAAATATCGGGTAACCACCTTGGTTACCCGATGTTTACCTTGGTTACAGCTTACCGCAGGCTGTCAGACGCCGGCTCCTGCTCCCTGCACATTCAGGATTGTTGCTCTCTCGCTGTCACACACAGCGATGTGCGCTTATCAGCGGGAGAGCAACAATAAAAAAACGAACCAGGGCTGTGTGTAACGAGCAGCGATCTCACAGCAGGGGCCAGATCGCTGCTCAGTGTCACACACAGCGAGATCGCTAATGAGGTCACAAAAAACGTGACTCGGCAGCGATCTCAGTAGCGATCTCGCTGTGTGTGAAGCACCCCTAAGACTAGTTGACCTTCTCATCAACTTATGCCCCTCTGGGTATGATAACATGATCTGCAGGAGTGGGCATCAGCCAGCTCTCTGCAAATCCTGCACATGTGCGCGGCTCTATTTGGCAGTGTCATTGCTCCTCTGAAGCCGGATTTATGCATCTTGGCTTCAGAATGACGCTCTGAGCATGTCCAGAAGTGAAGACGATGGCGTTTTCACTTCCGGACATGCGCAATCCGCCTCTCTGAAACTGAGATGCATAAACCCAGCTTCAGCGGAGCAATGACACTGCCAAATAGAGCTGCACGCATGCGCAGGATTTTCATCATAATTTGACTAGTCAAAGACCTAATTAGCATTTTCAAAACAGAGTTTATAAAGACTGTTTTTAATTATACAATTAGGATTAAAAACACCATAAAGGGCTGGTTAGGCAGGGTATATAGTAATATATAAATGTTGGAGGGCATGGGGAAAATGACAGGCTACCTTTAAATATATCCTCTATAATTCCAAAGCTAGAGGACACCATGACATCCACTATACAGTGGCACAGTGGCATGAAAACGTTCGGGCACCCCTTGTCAAAATTACTGTTATTGTGAACTGTTAAGCAAGTTGAAGATGAAATGATCTCTATAAAGGCATAAAGTTAAAGATGATGCATTTGCTGTGTAAGCCTACAATCCCTGCCTATCCCTACTCCAGAAGCTCACCCTACACTAAATGCAGCTAAGAGCAGTATTATTAGAGAATAGATGATATTTTTTAGGTAGCAGCACAATGTGTAAAGATAGAATCACTGCCTACAGACCTCTAATACACTGTCCCTATTCCGGAAGCTCACCCTACACCAACTGCAGACTAAAGCCTGCTTTACACGAGACGATAGATTGTGCGATAGCACAATCGATCGTACCCGCCCCCGTCGTTTTTGCGTCACGGGCAATTAGTTGCCCATGGCGCACAAACTCGTTTACCCCCTGTCACACATACTTACCTTCCGGACGACCTCGCTGTGGGCGACGAACGTCCACTTCCTGGAGTGGGCGGGACGTTCAGCGTCACAGCGACGTCACACGGCAGGCCGCCAATAGAAGCGGAGGGGCGGAGATGAGCGGGATGTAAACATCCCGCCCACCTCCTTCCTTCCATTAAGCCGTCGGGTGCCGCGGGAGGCAGGTAAAGCTGCTGTTCATCGTTCCCGTGGCGTCACACGGAGCAACCTGTGATGCCACGTCAATGATGAACAACCTCCGCCATTTTAATTAAACAATTTTATGAAACCTAGCGACGAGTACACGACTCATGATTTGTGAGCGATACTGCATCGCTAGGAGGTGTCACACGAAACGACGTCGTGCGGTATGCCGGATGTGCGTCACGAAAACCGTGACCCCAACGACATATCGCACAATCTATCGCCTCGTGTAAAGCCCGCATTAGAGTGGCATTAGAGAACAGATTACATATTTTAGGTATCAGCAGCACGGTGTGTAAGGATAGAATCCCTGCCTACAGGTTTCAAATACACTATTCCTACTCCAGAAGCTCACCGTACACTAAATGCAGACTAAGAGTGGTATTATTAGAGAATAGATGACATTTTTTAGATATCAGCAGCACAGTCTTTAAGGCTACAATCACTGCTTAGATTCCTCTAATTCACTATTCCTTCTCCAGAAGCTCACCCTACACTAAGTGCAGACTAAGGCGGGCTTTGCACACTACGACATCGCAAGCCGATGCTGCGATGCCGAGCGCGATAGTCCCCGCCCCCGTCGCAGCTGCGATATCTTTGTGATAGCTGCCATAGCGAATATTATCGCTACGGCAGCTTCACATGCACTCACCTGCCGCGCGACGTCGCTCTGGCTGGCGAACCACCTCCTTATTAAGGGGGCAGGTTGTGCGGCGTCATAGCGACGTCACACGGCAGACGGCCAATAGAAGCGGAGGGGCGGAGAATAGCTGGACGTAAACATCCCGCCCACCTCCGTCCTTCCGCATAGCCGGCGTGAGACGCAGGATGCAGGTAAGGAGATGTTCCTCGCTCCTGCGGCTTTACACACAGCGATGTGTGCTGCCGCAGGAACGAGGAACAACATCGTAACATCGGTCCTTCCAAAATTATGGAAATGACCGACGCTGCACTGATGATACGATTTGGACGTTTTTGCGCTCGTTAATCGTATCAAAAAGGATGTACTACGATATTGACTGCGACGACGGATGTGCGTCACTTTCGATTTGACCCCACCGACATCGCAGCTGCGATCTCGTAGTGTGCAAAGCCCGCCTAAGAGCGGTATTATTAGAGAATAGAATAGATTTCAAGTAGCCCTGAAAATGACTGGTTACTGTTGTAGGAGCAGGTACTGTCATGTTCCATGTACAGTGCGGCAAACATGGTGTTTCTAGGTCTTATATAGACCTGATGACGCTATGCAGTAGCCAAAATGGCTACGGCATTAGCAAGATTGGCAGGCAATCTCTGCATGTTTACTGGCTGAAAGTTGGGAGGAGACTCAAGCATGGCGCCCAAGCACCAAAATGCTCAATTGAGTATTGAGCATCTTGAGTACCGTAATGCTCAATTGTGTACCGAGTAGTGCCAAGCACGCTTGCTAATCACTAATAATGATCCTAAACACACGTCACAATCCACAATAGATGACATGAAAAGATGGAAGCTGAAGGTTTTACAATGGCCTCACAGTCCCCTGATCTGAACATCATTGAAAATCTGTGGCTAGACCTCAAAAGAGCAGAGTATGCAAGACGAGCCAGGAATCTCACATAACTGGAAGACTTCTCCAAGGATGAACAGTGTATGCAAGACGAGCCAGGAATCTCACAAAACTGGAAGACGAGCCAGGAATCTCACAGTCAAGGCACTCGCAAGGCTGGAGGTCGAGGCAGGACTCTCGCAAGGCTAGAGGTCGAGGCAGGACTCTCGCAGGGCTGGAGGTCGAGGCAGGACTCTCGCAGGGCTAGAGGTCGAGCCAGGACTCTCGCAGGGCTAGAGGTCGAGCCAGGACTCTCGCAGGGCTAGAGGTCAAGCCAGGACTCTCGCAGGGCTGGAGGTCGAGCCAGGACTCTCGCAGGGCTGGAGGTCGAGCCAGGACTCTCGCAGGGCTGGAGGTCGAGCCAGGACTCTCGCAGGGCTGGAGGTCGAGCCAGGACAACTCGCAGGGCTGGAGGTCGAGCCAGGACTCTCGCAGGGCTGGAGGTCGAGCCAGGACTCTCGCAGGGCTGGAGGTCGAGCCAGGACTCTCGCAGGGCTGGAGGTCGAGCCAGGACAACTCGCAGGGCTGGAGGTCGAGCCAGGACAACTCGCAGGACTAGAGGTCGAGCCAGGACAACTCGCAGGACTAGAGGTCGAGCCAGGACAACTCGCAGGACTAGAGGTCGAGCCAGGACAACTCGCAGGATTAGAGGTCGAGCCAGGACAACTCGCAGGACTAGAGGTCTAGCCAGGACAACTCGCAGGACTAGAGGTCTAGCCAGGACAACTCGCAGGACTAGAGGTCGAGCCAGGACAACTCGCAGGACTAGAGGTCGAGCCAGGACAACTCGCAGGACTAGAGGTCGAGCCAGGACAACTCGCAGGACTAGAGGTCGAGCCAGGACAACTCGCAGGATTAGAGGTCGAGCCAGGACAACTCGCAGGATTAGAGGTCGAGCCAGGACAACTCGCAGGACTAGAGGTCGAGCCAGGACAACTCGCAGGACTAGAGGTCGAGCCAGGACAACTCGCAGGACTAGAGGTCGAGCCAGGACAACTCGCAGGATTAGAGGTCGAGCCAGGACAACTCGCAGGATTAGAGGTCGAGCCAGGACAACTCGCAGGATTAGAGGTCGAGCCAGGACAACTCGCAGGACTAGAGGTCGAGCCAGGACAACTCGCAGGACTGGAAGAATTTTCCAAGGAAGAATTGAAAGACTTTTGGTTGGTACAAAGTGTTTACAAGCTGTGATACTGCCAAAGAAGGGGACACTAGGTGCTAACCTTGCAGGGTGCCCAAACATTTGCATCGGCCCATTGTCCTCTTTTATTAACAGTAATTTTCACCAGGGGTGCCCAAACGTTTCCATGCCACTGTATGCACATGAATCCCCCCATTCTTTGAGCCCTTCCGCATTTCTCTGTAGTGGTAACTCCATAGAAATCCTCAGACCCCTGGGATGGAGTTCGGGGGTGCTTAAGTTCACTGCTTTTTTTAAAGCAAACATCAAATAGGTATTCTCAGCTAAATGGAGGCAGATCCCTTTAGGAAAGGGAATAGCAGCATGATAATGTATTAACACTGTACAGAGGGCACTTTCCATGTTACTTTGTTTGCGGCTATACCCATAATCTAACGTTTTTGCTATCGAGCCTCATATAACTGTCTTGCCCCATGACCAGCCAGCGCAGGTGTCTATCATGTGTGATATTTTACGGTCGTCATCTCTCAGGAGTTTCTTGTAACCGGTCGTCGTTCTCCCCATAGGAAGCTACTTTGCCCGAGACGCCTCGTACTCCCATGACTACTCCCCACCGACGTCTGGTGGGACACGGGCCATGTTCATAGCTCGCGTGCTGGTGGGAGACTACGAAACTGGAGACCCCCAGATGAAGCGCCCGCCGCTGAGACCCGGCAGCAGCACGCGGTACTATGACTCCTGTGTGGACAACATCACCGATCCCTCCATCTTTGTGGTGTTTGAGAAGCATCAGCTCTACCCGGAATATCTCCTGGAGTACGAAGAGCAGAAACAAAAGTTCCAATTGCAGAATTGGCCATATTAGGCTGTGTGCACATGCTGCAGTTTTGTGCCTTCACCAAACAAATGCTCCCTCTGGCAGAAAAACGCACATTGCCAGGAAATGCATCCAAAAAACACATGCACTTTTTGCAAGTTTTCGTGCATATTCCGCACATGGTTTTTTGGCATGTTTTTGTCTCATTCAGATACCCGGGGTCAGTGGGTTTAACCGGGTTTAAAGAAGAAAAAAACGGTTCTGGCCCGGAGTTGATCCTGGGTACTGGCTGGACGCTGGTCCCCACATAAGTCTATAGGGACCAGAATCTGATGCATAAAAATAGTGGTAGAAGGAATAGAGCTTCATACTTACCGAGGCTCCGGCGTGGCTGTAACTGCTCCCGCGACCGCTCTTTAGTCTCATGCATATTCACTGCTTTCCCCACCCACCAGCGTCTGTGATTGGTTGCAGTCAGACAGCGCCCCCACCCTGTCAGCTGACGTCTAACAATCACAGGCGCTATGTGCATCTATAGCGTACTGTAAAAAAAAATAAAACAATTGGTGTAGGGTCCCCCCATATTATGATACCCAGAACAGATAAAGCATACTGCTACAGGCTGCAGCCACCAGCCATGCACATATCTTGGCTGTGTATCAAAATCGGAGGAACTGCATGCGGATTCTTTTTTAAATTTAAATAAATTTAAAAAACGGTGTGCGGTCCCCCATCGATTTTACACCCATCCAAGGGCTGATATTCTCAGGCTGAGGAGACCCATGCTTATTGGTCTCCCCCAGCCTAAAATTAGCAGCCTGCAGCTCCCGGAATTGTCATAGTATCAACATTGAGGGGCAGACCGCACGTCGTTTTTAAAAATTATTTATTTAAATAATTTAAAAAAAACTGCATGTGGTTCCTCTTATTTTGCTACACAACCAAGATAAGGGCACGGATGGGGATGGCAGCCTGGAGATGTAGGCTTTATCTGTGTTGGGTGTCATAATATGGAGGGGACTCTACACCAATTATTTTTATTTATTTTTAGACCATGATAGACCCGCAGACAGCGTCTGTGATTGGAAGCAGTGAGACATGCCGTCACTCAGAATGGCGGGGGGAAACAGTGAATATGCATGAGGCTAATGAGCGGCCCCGGAAGTAGAATGAGAGGCTGTGGGAGCAGTTACAGCCGCGCCTGAGACTCTATGATATAGCACACTTGCTCCTCTCCCCCTATACCTTTTACCCCCATTTTTAAGTGCTGGATTCTGGTCCCCATGGACTTATATGGGGACCAGAATCTGGAAAGATACCTGGGTTGAATTCCGGGGCGGATCCAGTTTTTTTTTTAAACCTGGTTAGACCTGCTGATCCCGGGTATCTGCGAGTCCACACATCACTAAAACGCTGGTCAAACACACACAAAAGTGACATGCTGCTTCTATGTTCAGTACACAAAACTGCAAGGAAAAAGGAAGCAACGTGCGCACAGCAAGCCAGGTGTCTCATAGACTTTGTTGGGGAAGGAAAGACATGCAGTTTTGGACAACAAACTGCACCAAAAATGTGGCAAAAACGCAGTGTGTGCACAAAGCCTTACATCTATTACAGTGCCCATCAGAATAGGAGGAGGGGTGGTAGATGCTGATGGGTCCCACTGGCTCCATCAGCTTCAGGCCAGTGGGTGCCAGGGGGCCCCTCATTACCCTTGTCCTTCTACTAGATGAAACGTTTTCTGGACTATAGTGTTATTGTGCCAGGTCTGCTCAAACAAGACGACCTATCAACCCTCATAAAATATCCCCTTCACCACCGGCCCCTCAATATTGTGTAAAAATGTCAGACATTTTCTTAAGATTTTTTTCAAATAAAAGAACAACCCAAAATTATTCACTGATTTCCTGTCTTTACACACTGCTCTCACAAATACATTGTTTCCTTTTCCTGATATTAATAAAGAACAGACTGTATGTATTGCTAAAACTAGGTCTTATCTTTTAAAGTCCACCAAAAAAAAAAAAAATAACCAACATGCATTTTTTTTTTTTTTTTTTAGTGGATAGTTGTGGACTTCAAAAAGATAAAACCTGGTTTCAGCAATATATATATATACAGTTAGGTCCAGAAATATTTGGCCAGTGACACAATTTTGGCGAGTTGGGCTCTGCATGCCACCACATTGGATTTGAAATGAAACCTCTACAACAGAATTCAAGTGCAGATTGTAACGTTTAATTTGAAGGTTTGAACAAAAATATCTGATAGAAATTGTAGGAATTGTCACATTTCTTTACAAACACTCCACATTTTAGGAGGTCAAAAGTAATTGGACAAATAAACCAAACCCAAACAAAATATTTTTATTTTCAATATTTTGTTGCGAATCCTTTGGAGGCAATCACTGCCTTAAGTCTGGAACCCATGGACATCACCAAACGCTGGGTTTCCTCCTTCTTAATGCTTTGCCAGGCCTTTACAGCCGCAGCCTTCAGGTCTTGCTTGTTTGTGGGTCTTTCCGTCTTAAGTCTGGATTTGAGCAAGTGAAATGCATGCTCAATTGGGTTAAGATCTGGTGATTGTCTTGGCCATTGCAGAATGTTCCACTTTTTTGCACTCATGAACTCCTGGGTAGCTTTGGCTGTATGCTTGGGGTCATTGTCCATCTGTACTATGAAGCGCCGTCCGATCAACTTTGCGGCATTTGGCTGAATCTGGGCTGAAAGTATATCCCGGTACACTTCAGAATTCATCCGGCTACTCTTGTCTGCTGTTATGTCATCAATAAACACAAGTGACCCAGTGCCATTGAAAGCCATGCATGCCCATGCCATCACGTTGCCTCCACCATGTTTTACAGAGGATGTGGTGTGCCTTGGATCATGTGCCGTTCCCTTTCTTCTCCAAACTTTTTTCTTCCCATCATTCTGGTACAGGTTGATCTTGGTCTCATCTGTCCATAGAATACTTTTCCAGAACTGAGCTGGCTTCATGAGGGGTTTTTCAGCAAATGTAACTCTGGCCTGTCTATTTTTGGAATTGATGAATGGTTTGCATCTAGATGTGAACCCTTTGTATTTACTTTCATGGAGTCTTCTCTTTACTGGTGACTTAGAGACAGATACACCTACTTCACTGAGAGTGTTCTGGACTTCAGTTGATGTTGTGAACGGGTTCTTCTTCACCAAAGAAAGTATGCGGCGATCATCCACCACTGTTGTCATCCGTGGACGCCCAGGCCTTTTTGAGTTCCCAAGCTCACCAGTCAATTCCTTTTTTCTCAGAATGTACCCGACTGTTGATTTTGTTACTCCAAGCATGTCTGCTATCTCTCTGATGGATTTTTTCTTTTTTTTCAGCCTCAGGATGTTCTGCTTCACCTCAATTGAGAGTTCCTTAGACCGCATGTTGTCTGGTCACAGCAACAGCTTCCAAATGCAAAACCACACACCTGTAATCAACCCCAGACCTTTTAACTACTTCATTTATTACAGGTTAACGAGGGAGACGCCTTCAGAGTTAATTGCAGCCCTTAGAGTCCCTTGTCCAATTACTTTTGGTCCCTTGAAAAAGAGGAGGCTATGCATTACAGAGCTATGATTCCTAAACCCTTTCTCCGATTTGTATGTGAAAACTCTCATATTGCAGCTGGGAGTGTGCACTTTCAGCCCATATTATATATATAGAATTGTATTTCTGAACATGTTTTTGTAAACAGCTAAAATAACAAAACTTGTGTCACTGTCCAAATATTTCTGGACCTAACTGTATATATATATATATATATATATATATATATATATGTATATATAGATATATACACACACACTAAAATACAAAATCCTTGTTTAAGTGTTCCCTTTATTTTTTTGAGCAGTACATATATACAGTATATATATAATTATATATATGGTACGGAAAGTATTCACACCCCTTTACATTTTTCCCTCTTTGTTTCATTGCAGCCATTTGGTATTTTTTTCTCATTATTGTGCACTCTGCCCCCATCCCCCATCTTGACAGAAAAAAAACAGAAATGCATAAATTTTGCCAATTTTTTTAAACAAGAAAACCTGAAATATCACATGATCATAAGTATTCAGCTCCTTTGCTCAGTATATCACATGGTGATAAATATTCAGCCCCTTTGCTCAGTATATCACATGGTCATAAGTATTCAGCCCCTTTGCTCAGTATATCCCATGGTGATAAGTATTCAGCCCCTTTGCTCAGTATATCACATGGTCATAAGTATTCAGCCCCTTTGCTCAGTATAACACATGGTGATAAGTATTCAGCCCCTTTGCTCAGTTTATCACATGCTCATAAGTATTCATCCCCTTTGCTCAGTATATCACATGGTCATAAGTATTCAGCCCCTTTGCTCAGTATAACACATGGTGATAAGTATTCAGCCCCTTTGCTCAGTATATCACATGGTCATAAGTATTCAGCCCTTTTGCTCAGTATAACACATGGTGATAAATATTCAGCCCCTTTGCTCAGTATATCACATGCTCATAAGTATTCAGCCCCTTTGCTCAGTATATCCCATGGTGATAAGTATTCAGCCCCTTTGCTCAGTATATCACATGGTCATAAGTATTCAGCCCCTTTGCGCAGTATAACACATGGTGATAAGTATTCAGCCCCTTTGCTCAGTTTATCACATGCTCATAAGTATTCAGCCCCTTTGCTCAGTATAACACATGGTGATAAGTATTCAGCCCCTTTTCTCAGTATATCACATGCTCATAAGTATTCAGCCCCTTTGCTCAGTATATCACATGGTCATAAGTATTCAGCCCCTTTGCTCAGTATATCCCATGGTGATAAGTATTCAGCCGCTTTGCTCAGTATATCCCATGGTGATAAGTATTCAGCCCCTTTGCTCACTATTGAGTAGAGGCACCCTCCCTTTTGAGCTCGTGCAGCCATGAGTCTTCTTGGGATCCTAGATTTGGGGATCCTCGGTCATATTTCCTTGCAGATCCTCTCCAGTTCCGTCAGGCAGGAAGGTGAATGTTAACAACAAAAACAAAGGAAAGTTGGGATTTCATTATTGAGTCATGGGGTCACTCCCTATATATACACTGAACTCCATACACTCAAACACCTGGGAGTTGTATGGCCCAGATAATATATACCACCATATTCTAAATAAACTCCAAAACTGTTTATAATTAATTTATTTTTATTGAAAACTACAAAAAAACAGTTTATTACATTACGATTTTTAAACACTATGGGGTTAAATTTAATAACATATTGATCATATAAAGTCCAAAAGGACCAGAACAGAAAGTGAGGACACCAGTAAAAAGCCCTATAGGACGGAGCTGGACATCAGAGCCTTCACATACCAAATATATAAGTGGGTAATAGTGAACAATCAATATTGCAGCTGGAGCACGGGTAGATAAATATAGATTAAGTCAGTATAGAAAAATGTAAGCTATTATACAAACAGACACTAGGTGGCGCTCAAATAGCAGTTTACAACCTTAAATGTGCCTATTTGTTCTAGAGATGTGATAAAATCACCATCCTCCAGACTTACCCATATTAATTAAGTGTGGGGCTCAGACACCGAGGCCCGACGCACGTTTCGATGTAATCTTCGGGGGCATCCACAGAAAAAGGGGAAGGAATGAATGTGGATCCAGATCCAAAAGTACTGTAGAGAGAAAATGGGTCATGCTAGACCCCTAGGAAGGTGGGTATACAAACTCCTCACTTGTGTACAATAATAGTATATTCATATAAGAAATCAGACATCCATCATACAGAACCTAGTATAAGATCTTTACACCACATATACAAAATATACACATCAGTAAGTATATCGTTCAATTACATAAATAATGATATTCAAACACAGATAATGTAGTCAACTTCCCGTTCTCTGTCCGTGTCTGGTTATTTGACAGACAATATGGCCGGCAGTCCATCTAAATAGCTTAAGAATTAGAAAAGCAGAAAAATAAAGAAAAAAACAAGAATATAAACCACACAAATATAAAATAAAAAAGGGGGAAACTGAGGATCACTCAATATTATAAGAATGGAGAAAAAGACAATTTTTCGTTCAAGCCATATGGGGACATTATCCCCAAACGTACGATCCAACGGCACTCCAACTGCGCCAAGATCCGTTTTTTATTTTCCCTCTCGTGCCGCAATTCTATTTGTGACAATGTGGGTGAGTGGTGCTGCGCTCTGATGGTGATACGTCTTTGCCGGCCACATGTTGCCGTTGGTTTCGGTGGGCCAAAACAAGATGATGCATGGGTTTCGCCTGGGGGGGGCTTCTTCATGAGGGCGAAACTCGTCAGGGTGATCGATTCTCCCCCTGCTCATCCTTGCCAGATATCTTATCCTTCTTCTTGGCTGCATGGCTTTTTCCTCATCCTGACCTTTCTCTTTGGCTGTTTGTTCTACCTCGGACGTCCTTATCTAGCATTTTTGCTGTTTTCTTTGTGCAGCTAATTCTGGGTTTGTGCAATATATTGGACTCCTTACAGATATATCTCTACCTACATTTGTTTTATGTTGTTGGTGTTTTTCTTGCATGCACCTTTTAACCCTGAAAATTCTTTGTATTTTTTTGCACATTAAAACTTTATTTAATGTAAATGTTACTTATATGGATGATGCAACGAGGAGGACTGTTCAGTGCATGCCCCCGCTATTGTTTATCATATTTAATTTACTTTTAACCTTCAATAAAGAATTTATTTAAAAAAAAGAATTTTTATTTGGCTTTAAACCCATTTTTTCTATCGGGTGTTTTTCACTTGGGATTTTAGTGGGCCGCGTTACTGGAAAGCCCTGTCCCCCGCAGTGCGCTGACGCCTTCAATCTCTGAGCTCTTAGGGAAGTTCATAAAGAGACTCTCGCTCCCAGGTTAATTATCAGGACAATGAACTGGCTCCTGATCTAGGGTCCTGTACCCCGTCGTGCTCGGTACCAGTCAGTTCTTTTGGATGTCTAAGACTGTCCGTCACACCCTTCCAATGTCGCTGCCACCGGTCCCCGACTCCTCTGGTCCCGGACTACCATCAGCGACCCAACCTCAGTCTAGCTCCCCGGGAGCTACTACTCCAGCTCCTCACTCCTTGAGGGCTCTACTCAACTCCACTCCTCAACACTAACTGAAACTAACTTCCCTCCCACCAGTCTGCCTGACCCCTAGATGGGTGGCCTTATTCCGCTTATCCAACCCACTGGTGTGTCTGACAGGACAGGATCTGAGGTGTGATTGGAATTTGTGCTGATGTCAGTGACACCGGTCTCTTAAGAACCTGGAACCATGGGGGGGTAGGCCCTGTACCCTGGGCATGCAGTACCCTGTGGCACCCTGATATACTCAGGGGCGCCACACTGTCACAGGCCGGGCCCTAACTGACGTTACCACAGAAACCATCTCTCTCCCTCAGCACTGGCTCCTCCCCTATAGGCTGAGCCCAACTGTCTATTGCCGGGCAGATTTCACCTGTACACATATATCTTATGAAGCCTCCTACATTATATACTACATAATATTACACCTTATCCCAATACACATATATTACATCAACACTGCTACACCGACACACAGGAGCAGTCTCACCTCTGCTACATCTTATATATTACATATATTACAATACCTTACACTATACATTTCTACATAACATTACTTTATATCTTAATTTATATACAGTACTAGCTGTACTACCCACCTTCGCCCGGGTTAATAACTGTTGTTAACAAAATAGAATGCATTAACATTCCCGGGATAGAATGTATAAATAGAATGTATTAACACTCCCGGGATAGAATGTATAAATAGAATGCATTAACATTCCCGGGATAGAATGTATAAATAGAATGCATTAACATTCCCGGGATAGAATGTATAAATAGAATGCATTAACATTCCCGGGATAGAATGTATAAATAGAATGCATTAACATTCCCGGGATAGAATGTATAAATAGAATGCATTAACATTCCCGGGATAGAATGTATAAATAGAATGCATTAACATTCCCGGGATAGAAAGTATAAATAGAATGCATTAACACTCCCGGGATAGAATGTATAAATAGAATGCATTAACATTCCCGGGATAGAATGTATAAATAGAATGTATTAACACTCCCGGGATAGAATGTATAAATAGAATGCATTAACACTCCCGGGATAGAATGTATAAATAGAATGCATTAACACTCCCGGGATAGAATGTATAAATAGAATGCATTAACATTCCCGGGATAGAATGTAGAAATAGAATGCATTAACATTCCCGGGATAGAATGTATAAATAGAATGCATTAACACTCCCGGGATAGAATGTATAAATAGAATGCATTAACACTCCCGGGATAGAATGTATAAATAGAATGCATTAACACTCCCGGGATAGAATGTAGAAATAGAATGCATTAACATTCCCGGGATAGAATGTATAAATAGAATGCATTAACATTCCCGGGATAGAATGTATAAATAGAATGCATTAACACTCCCGGGATAGAATGTATAAATAGAATGCATTAACACTCCCGGGATAGAATGTATAAATAGAATGTATTAACACTCCCGGGATAGAATGTATAAATAGAATGTATTAACATTCCCGGGATAGAATGTATAAATAGAATGCATTAACACTCCCGGGATAGAATGTATAAATAGAATGTATTAACATTCCCGGGATAGAATGTATAAATAGAATGCATTAACACTCCCGGGATAGAATGTATAAATAGAATGCATTAACACTCCCGGGATAGAATGTATAAATAGAATGCATTAACATTCCCGGGATAGAATGTAGAAATAGAATGCATTAACATTCCCGGGATAGAATGTATAAATAGAATGCATTAACACTCCCGGGATAGAATGTATAAATAGAATGCATTAACACTCCCGGGATAGAATGTATAAATAGAATGCATTAACACTCCCGGGATAGAATGTAGAAATAGAATGCATTAACACTCCCGGGATAGAATGTAGAAATAGAATGCATTAACACTCCCGGGATAGAATGTATAAATAGAATGCATTAACATTCCCGGGATAGAATGTAGAAATAGAATGCATTAACATTCCCGGGATAGAATGTATAAATAGAATGCATTAACACTCCCGGGATAGAATGTATAAATAGAATGCATTAACATTCCCGGGATAGAATGTATAAATAGAATGCATTAACATTCCCGGGATAGAATGTAGAAATAGAATGCATTAACATTCCCGGGATAGAATGTAGAAATAGAATGCATTAACATTCCCGGGATAGAATGTATAAATAGAATGCATTAACACTCCCGGGATAGAATGTATAAATAGAATGCATTAACATTCCCGGGATAGAATGTATAAATAGAATGCATTAACATTCCCGGGATAGAATGTATAAATAGAATGCATTAACACTCCCGGGATAGAATGTATAAATAGAATGCATTAACACTCCCGGGATAGAATGTATAAATAGAATGCATTAACACTCCCGGGATAGAATGTATAAATAGAATGTAACGCCCGGGATAGTGACTGTCTCTCTGTTTCTCTCCCATTCTCTGTCTGTCTCCCCCTCTGTATATATCTCTCTGTCTCTCTCTCTTTGTCTGTCTCTTTCCCTGTCTGTCTCTGACTGTCTCGGTCTCTTTCTTCGTCTGTCTCAATCTCTTTCCTTGTCTGTCTATCTATATCTGTCACTTTCCCTGTCTGTCTCTTTCCCTCTCTTTTCCTGTCTGTCTCTTTCCCTGTGTCTGTCTCTTTACCGGTCTCTTACCCTGTCTGTCTCTTTCCCTTTCTTTCCTTGTCTGTCTGTTTCCCTGTGTCTGTCTCTGTCTCTTTGTCTGTGTCTGTCTCTTTCCCTGTCAGTCTGTCTCTTTGTGTCTCTCTCTTACCCTGTCTATGTCTGTTTCTTACCCTGTCTGTGTCTGTCTCTTTCCCTGGCTGCATTGTGACACGCCAACATTCCATATAAGGGCGTGGCTGCACATTCTTCTGAAGTTCTGGCTGCACTGTGGCTCCCAGCTCCATTCGCTTTAATGGAGGCAGGTTTTTTGGCGAATAACTGTAAAGCGCAGGGTTAAAATTTCCCCTCAAAACATAGCCTATGACGCTCTCGGGGTCCAGACGTGTGAGTGTGCAAAATTTTGTGGCTGTAGCTGCGACGGTGCAGATGCCAATCCCGGACACACACACACACACACACACACACACACACACACACACACACACACACACATTCAGCTTGATATATTAGATTATTTTTTTTATTTTTTTCAGTGTAGGAAAAAAGTATTTGATCCCTTGTTGATTTTGTGTGTTTGCCCACTGACAAAGACATGACCTGTCTATAATTTTAAGGGTTGTTTAATTTTAACAGTGAGAGGATAGCCAAAATAATCCAGAAAATCACATTGTATAAATTCCATAAGGTTATTTGCAATTTATAGAGAGAAATAAGTATTGGATCCCTCTGACAAACAAGGCTTAATACTCGGTGGCCGTCCCCGTGGTGGCCGCACGGCAGTCAGACGTTGATGATGAGGTTTGATGTCAGGAGGATTTTGCTCCCCTCCTTTTTGGAGATCACCTCTGTCACTTGGCAGCTCAGAGCTTCAGCTCCTCCGTACGTTTTCTATAGGATTAAGGTCTGGAGACTGGCTAAGCCACACCATGACCTTAATGTGCTTCTTTTTGAGCAATTCCTTTGTTGCCTTGGCTGTATGTTTTGGGTCATTGTTGTACTGGAAGACCCAGCCATGACCCATTTTTAATGTCCTGGTGGAGGGAAAGAGGTTGTGACTCAGGATTTTACAGTACATGTCTCCATCCATTGTCCCATTGATGCGGTGAAGTAGTCCTGCGCTCTTAGAGAAACACCCACAAAACATAATGTTTCCCCCTGCATGCTTGACAGTGGGGATGGTGATCTTTGGGTCATAGGCAGCATTTCTCTTCCGCCAAACAATGCGAGTTGAGTTAAGGCCAAAGAGCTGAATTTTTGTTTCCTCTGATCCCAGCCTCTTCTCCCAATCAATCTCAGAATCATCCAGGTGTTCATTGGCAAACTTCACACGGGCCGGCTGCACATGGGCCTTCTTCAGACGGGCCGGCTGCACATGGGCCTTCTTCAGACGGGTTGGCTGCACATGGGCCTTCTTCAGACGGGCCGGCTGCACATGGGCCTTCTTCAGACGGGCCGGCTGCACATGGGCCTTCTTCAGACGGGCCGGCTGCACATGGGCCTTCTTCAGACGGGTTGGCTGCACATGGGCCTTCTTCAGACGGGTTGGCTGCACATGGGCCTTCTTCAGACGGGCCGGCTGCACATGGGCCTTCTTCAGACGGGCCGGCTGCACATGGGCCGCCTTCAGACGGGCCGGCTGCTCATGGGCCGCCTTCAGACGGGCCGGCTGCACATGGGCCGCCTTCAGAAGGGCCGGCTGCACATGGGCCGCCTTCAGACGGGCCGGCTGCACATGGGCCGCCTTCAGACGGGCCGGCTGCACATGGGCCGCCTTCAGACGGGCCGGCTGCACATGGGCCGCCTTCAGACGGGCCGGCTGCACATGGGCCGCCTTCAGACGGGCCGGCTGCACATGGGCCGCCTTCAGACGGGCCGACTGCACATGGGCCGCCTTCAGACGGGCCGGCTGCACATGGGCCGCCTTCAGACGGGCCGGCTGCACATGGGCCGCCTTCAGACGGGCCGGCTGCACATGGGCCGCCTTCAGACGGGCCGGCTGCACATGGGCCGCCTTCAGACGGGCCGGCTGCACATGGGCCGCCTTCAGACGGGCCGGCTGCACATGGGCCGCCTTCAGACGGGCCGGCTGCACATGGGCCGCCTTCAGACGGGCCGGCTGCACATGGGCCGCCTTCAGACCGGCCGGCTCCACATGGGCCTTCTAAATCCCTCGCACAGGCCCAAATTTCGAAAAATGAGAACATTGCGAGTCTCATAAAATGGTGACATAAGCACTTTGTATATGTATATATATATATATATATATATATATATATATATATATATATATACAGTCATATGAAAAAGTTTGTGCACCCTTATTAATGTTAACCTTTTTTCTTTATAACAATTTGGGTTTTTGCTATTTCTGTTTCATATATCTAATAACTGATGGACTGAGTAATATTTCTGGATTGAAATGAGGTTTATTGCACTAACAGAAGATGTGCAATCCGCATTAAACAAAATTATACCAGTGCAAAAGTATGGGCACCTCAACATAAAAGTGACAATAATATTTTGTAGATCCTCCTTTTGCAGAAATCACAGCCTCTAGTGGCTTCCTGTAGCTGTTAATGAGTTCCTGGATCCTGGATGAAGGTAGATTTGACCATTCCTGGTTACAAAACAATTCCAGTGCAGTTCAGTTTGATGGTCGCCGAGCATGGACAGCCGCTTCACATCATCCCACAGATGTTCAATGATATTCAGGTCTGGGGACTGGGATGGCCATTCCAGAACATTGTAATTGTTCCTCTGCATGAATGCCTGAGTAGATTTGGAGCGGTGTTTTGGATCATTGTCTTGCTGAAATATCCATCCCCTGCGTAACTTCAACTTCGTCACTGATTCTTGCACATTATTGTCAAGAATCTGCGGATACTGAGTTGAATCCATGCGACCCTCAACTTTAACAAGATTCCCGGTGCCGGCATTGGCCACACAGCCCCAAAGCATGATGGAACCTCCACCAAATGTTACTGTGGGTAGCAAGTGCTATTCTTGGAATGCCGTGTTTTTTGCCTCCATGCATAACGCCTTTTTGAATGACCAAACAACTCAATCTTTGTTTCATCAGTCCACAGGACCTTCTTCCAAAATGTAACTGGCTTGTCCAAATGTGCTTTGCATACCTCAGGCGACTGTTTGTGGCGTGCTTGCAGAAACGGCTTCTTTCGCATCACTCTCCCATACAGCTTCTCCTTGTGCAACGTGCGCTGTATTGTTGACCGATGCACATTGACACCATCTGCAGCAAGATGATGCTGCAGGTCTTTGGAGGTGGTCTGTGGATTGTCCTTGACTGTTCTCACCATTCCTCTTCTCTGCCTTTCTGATATTTTTCTTGGCCTGCCACTTCTGGGCTTAACAAGAACTGTACCTGTGTTCTTCCATTTCCTTACTATGTTCCTCACAGTGAAACTGACAGTTTAAATCTCTGAGACAACTTTTTGTACCTTCCCCTGAACAACTATGCTGAATAATCTTTGTTCTCAGATCATTTGAGAGTTGTTTTGAGGAGCCCATGATGCCACTCTTCATAGGAGATTCAAATAGGAGAACAACTTGCAAGTGGCCATCTTAAATACCTTTTCTCATGATTGGATACACCTGCCTATGAAGTGCAAAGCTCAATGAGGTTACAAAACCAATTTAGTGCTTTAGTAAGTCAGTAAAAAGTAGTTAGGAGTGTTCAAATCAAGAAATTGATAAGGGTGCCCATACTTTTGCACCGGTCAAATTTTGTTTAAATGCGGATTGCACATTTTCTGTTAGTACAATAAACCTCATTTCAATCCAGAAATATTCCTCAGTCCATCAGTTATTAGATATATGAAACCGAAATAGCAAAAACCCAAATTGTTATAAAGAATAAAGGTTAACATTGATAGGGGTGCACAAACTTTTTCATATGACTGTATATGTATGTATGTATGTATGTATGTTTGTATGTATGTATATGTGTGTGTATAATATTAATTTTTTTGTTTTTGTTTTACAAATTTGATTTCCCCAATTTAATTATTTTTTTAAAAAAAGTGAAGACAAAACTTTTTGATATCCATGAACTTGTACTGCCCTGAAAAGATAATAATGCCAGGTCAGTTTTGCTATATAATGAACATGGTAAATAAAAAAAAACAATTGTGGAATTGCATTTTTATTTATTTTTTTGTAATTTCATTGCTTTTCTATGCCAATATTTGTATATTTTTTTTTTCCGTTAATCTACACTGCAGATTATTCATCGTATTCTCTTGTGTTGTCCAACGCTCTTCCATGTAATTCCCACAAATAATACGTTGATACACGGGCTCCACTTATTTTATTTATATATATATAAAATATTTTTTTTTCTTCATTTTAAATGTATTTATATAAAAAGTCTTTAAAGTCGTTTTTTGTGAGATGTATACATCAATAGTTTTTCTTTTTCAATCACTTCTGTATTCCCTTTTTCTTGGCATGACTCCTGTTATATCTTTATTGATAATTGTGTACCATTCCCAACTCATCCCTTCTTACTCTTTTTCCCTCCCGTTGATCTTAACATGTCAGTCACTTCACTTCTATCCCCCCCTTTCTATCCAGTATCCGAATACTGTAACTCGTTTTTAGCTCTTTATTTTCCCGCTGTATGCAGTCATCACTTTTTTGGGCATGTGCTCTTTATTTTCCCACGGTTTGCACTTTTGTCACCTTTTTGGGCATGCACTCTTTATTTTCCCATGGTTTGCACTTTTGTCACCTTTTTGGGCATGCGCTCTTTATTTTCCCATGGTTTGCACTTTTGTCACCTTTTTGGCATGCGCTCTTTATTTTCCCATGGTTTGTACTTTTGTCACCTTTTTGGACATGCGCTCTTTATTTTCCCACGGTTTGCATTTTTGTCACCTTTTTGGGCATGCGCTCTTTATTTTCCCATGGTTTGTACTTTTGTCACCTTTTTGGGCATGCGCTCTTTATTTTCCCATGGTTTGTACTTTTGTCACCTTTTTGGACATGCGCTCTTTATTTTCCCACGGTTTGCACTTTTGTCACCTTTTTGGGCATGCGCTCTTTATTTTCCCATGGTTTGTACTTTTGTCACCTTTTTGGGCATGCGCTCTTTATTTTCCCATGGTTTGTACTTTTGTCACCTTTTTGGACATGCGCTCTTTATTTTCCCACGGTTTGCACTTTTGTCACCTTTTTGGGCATGCGCTCTTTATTTTCCCATGGTTTGCACTTTTGTCACCTTTTTGGACATGCGCTCTTTATTTTCCCACGGTTTGCACTTTTGTCACCTTTTTGGGCATGCGCTCTTTATTTTCCCATGGTTTGCACTTTTGTCACCTTTTTGGGCATGCGCTCTTTATTTTCCCACGGTTTGCACTTTTGTCACCTTTTTGGGCATGCGCTCTTTATTTTCCCATGGTTTGTACTTTTGTCACCTTTTTGGGCATGCGCTCTTTATTTTTCCATGGTTTGCACTTTTGTCACCTTTTTGGGCATGCGCTCTTTATTTTCCCACGGTTTGCACTTTTGTCACCTTTTTGGGCATGCGCTCTTTATTTTCCCATGGTTTGTACTTTTGTCACCTTTTTGGGCATGCGCTCTTTATTTTCCCATGGTTTGTACTTTTGTCACCTTTTTGGACATGCGCTCTTTATTTTCCCACGGTTTGCACTTTTGTCACCTTTTTGGGCATGCGCTCTTTATTTTTCCATGGTTTGCACTTTTGTCACCTTTTTGGGCAGGCGCTCTTTATTTTCCCATGGTTTGCACTTTTGTCACCTTTTTGGGCATGCGCTCTTTATTTTTCCCATGGATTGCCCTCTGGTCACCTTTATGGGTGTGTGCTCTTTGATTTTTTTTTCCCACGCTCTCACTACGGTGACCTGTTGGCACAAGCGCTCTGATGTTTTCTGGGTGTTGTATCCTACCGCACAGCCATGATAATTAATTTTCTCAAATAAATTAATTTTCTTAATCATTAATTTTTCACCCGACCTTTAGACTTTTAATAAACTATAGTTCAATATATTTTTATGACATAATTCTTTTTCATGGCTATGCTGTGAATATAACTATGGGGGGAGGTATGTCCATCACTTTAGTCCCCCGTGGTGCTCATCCCTCGTGCACACAACTTTCACAATAAGCGACCTCCTTGGTCACACGTTCACATCATGTATATCACAGATTTTATTTTTATTTATATCCTTCTCATTATAGTTCATACTACAGATTATAGGTCCTGTGTTTTCCCAAAAATAAGACACGGTCTTATATTACTTGTTTGCCCCCAAAATACACCAGGGCTAACTTTCGAGGTAGGCCTTATTCCTGGGGAAAACACGTGTTGGGGAAGGGGGGTGTTCATCCCCACGAAAAAGGCAGAAACCCCCTGTGAGCGAAATACTCCTTCTTTGCTTCTAGAACTCCAAATTAATAGTTTGTTTTACAACCGCTGAGGAAATCAATACAGCACACACAGGCTTAGGATGGTGTACGCAAAGAATTCTCCTTTATTAGCATGTAACCAATATATATATATATATATATATATTACATTATACAGCACAGACCAAAAGTTTGGACACACCTTCTCAAAGAGTTTTCTTTATTTTCATGACTCTGAAAATTGTAGATTCACATTGAAGGCATCAAAACTATGAATTACCACATGTGGAATGAAATACTTAACAAAAAAGTGTGAAACAACTGAAAATATTTCTTATATTCTAGATTCTTCAGTAGCCTCCTTTTGCTTTGATTACTGCTTTGCACACTCTTGGCATTCTCTTGATGAGCTTCAAGAGGCAGTCACCGGAAATGGTCTTCCAACAGTCTTGAAGGAGTTCCCAGAGATGCTCCGCACTTGTTGGCCCTTTTGCCTTCACTCTGCGGTCCAGCTCACCCCAAACCATCTTGATTGGGTTCAGGTCTGGGGACTGTGGAGGCCAGGTCATCTGGCGTAGCACCCATCACTCTCCTTCTTAGTCAGATAGCCCTGACACAGCCTGGAGGTGTGTTTGGGGTCATTGTCCTGTTGAAAAATAAATGATGGTCCAACTAAACGCAAACCGGATGGAATAGCACACCGCTGCAAGATGCTGTGGTAGCCATGCTGGTTCAGTATGCATTCAATTGTGAATAAATCCCCAACATTGTCACCAGAAAAGCCCCCCCCCCACACCATCACACCTCCTCCTCCATGTGTCACAGTGGGAACCAGGCACGTAGAGTTCATCCGTTCACCTTATCTGCTTCGCACAAAGACACAGGGCCGTAACTACAACCTGGGCAGCCGGGGCACTGCCCTGGGGCCCCAACCACCCAAGGAGCCCCAAACTGATGGTGAAAAATTGTATTTAATTCTTTAATTTTTCCTTAAAATACCCAGCTCCTATATTATTCAAGTTTAAAGTTAATAAAAATAACGAAAAGATCCATGAAAGTGCAAGCGTAAATGTTTTTTGTTCATTTACTTTAAACGGGGAAATGCTATTTGGCTTAGTAACAGGAGCTCTATGGCAGACAGTAGACTGTTAGCTGATCGTGTGGTGTTGCGCCAGGCGGTGACTCCGCCAATAGTTCAGGCAGCGGCTGCGACATGCACTGACGTCTTGTTTTGAGAGGAGACAGACAGTCTTAGCAGACACAGATATCTCTGTGACAAACTGTGAGAAGCCCGGCCCCTCTCCAGTCTGCAGGTCTATACTGCTGCGAGGGTGCAGGTCTATACTGCTGCGAGGGTGCAGGTCTATACTGCTGCGAGGGTGCAGGTCTATACTGCTGCGAGGGTGCAGGTCTATACTGCTGCGAGGGTGCAGGTCTATACTGCTGCGAGGGTGCAGGTCTATACTGCAGCGAGGGTGCAGGTCTATACTGCTGCGAGGGTGCAGGTCTATACTGCAGCGAGGGTGCAGGTCTATACTGCTGCGAGGGTGCAGGTCTATACTGCTGCGAGGGTGCAGGTCTATACTGCTGCGAGGGTGCAGGTCTATACTGCTGCGAGGGTGCAGGTCTATACTGCTGCGAGGGTGCAGGTCTATACTGCGGCAAGGGTGCAGGTCTATACTGCGGCGAGGGTGCAGGTCTATACTGCTGCGAAGGGTGCAGGTCTATACTGCTGCGAGGGTGCAGGTCTATACTGCTGCGAGGGTGCAGGTCTATACTGCTGCGAGGGTGCAGGTCTATACTGCGGCAAGGGTGCAGGTCTATACTGCGGCGAGGGTGCAGGTCTATACTGCTGCGAGGGTGCAGGTCTATACTGCTGCGAGGGTGCAGGTCTATACTGCAGCGAGGGTGCAGGTCTATACTGGTGCGAGGGGGAGGAGGGGAGGAGGGGAGGAGGGGGAAGTCTCCATAATCACACATTCCTATCGGCTCCGGGTCATGCAGTATCTATCCTTCTCAGTCTTCTGCCTCTTGTTTTCAATATTCAGAGCTGTGTACAACCCCCACTCTCCTCACAACCGGGAGGGAGCAATAGTGACTGCTGCTGTACCTGTGGCACCTGCTGGGGGAGGCAGAAATGTCCGCTCCAGTCTCTCTCCTCCTGGAGAGAGCGGCTGGACACAGTGCACATATCCTGGGCAGCCGCACTGTCTCTTTGCCAGTAGGTGGCCGTGGCGCCCCGCACCTGGCGTATAAGACGACCCCTGACTTCTGAGATTTTCAGGGGTTAAAAATTAGTCTTATTTATACACCGTCGCCGGAAAATACGGTGCTGTGATTGTGTGCGTTAATAAAACGGTTTATTATGAAACGAATCCGGCACCAGCCAAAAGGAAATAAAAAAAGACAGAAGAAAAGAAGAAACTTGGAGGCTGAAAAAAGCTCGAAGAACTGAGCAGCATGGCGGGGTGCGGAGACCACTCGACAGGGAATGATGATAGGAAAGGGATGTAGGATTGGATTGTTACATTTTAATGAGGTTTGTTTTTTTCTCTGAAAGTTAGGACACAAATGGTTAAGCAGCTGTTCAATACTGAACAAATTGGTAATGTTTAAGTCATGTTATGTTTAAGTGAACAAAGTTTAAATATATACTGTTTAAAAATACTTAATATTTAATAAACATATACAGTTATTTGAAAATTGTGCAATATTTGGAATTATTCACCTTATTAATTTTCCAAACATATTCACTGAATATTTAACTTCTAAAACTTGCATCATAAACAAAATCTGTTAAAGGTCTTGCAGAGCGTGGTGGAGCCTGTGTGTTGTATACAACAATGCGCAGCAGCTTCACCACGCTGCGCACAACCTCTACTCATTGAAATGTTGAGGGGCCCCACTATGAAGTTTTGCCCCGGGGCCCTGAGGTTTTTAGTTACGGCACTGTTGTGAGCACTGGTTGGGGTGGCCGATAGGTTTATGCACCACAGCAAGCCTCTGAAGGATCCTACCTGAGGTAATCTGCCGTGGTGTTGAGAAGACCCTTTATGTGCAGAGGGAGAAGAGATTCTGCTCCGCCCAGTGAAAAAGACTGTAAGATGCCTGCATGAGGGATGGGGACCTTGTGCCCCCTTGGTGGCTTATGTATGAGACTGTGGACTGATTGTCCGACATTACGCGAACGTGTTGCCTTCGGAGGAGGGGGAGGGGAAGGATTTCAGCGCTCGTTCCACTGCCCTAAGCTGCCAGAGGTTTGAGGGCTGTGCTGCTTCTTGTGCCGACCACCAGCCCTGGGATATCTGCTCGCGGAGGTGAGCTCCCCAGCCGGACTGGCTGGCATTGGTAGTGACCACTTTCTGATCCTGTGGTAACCAGGGAACACCCACAGACAAGTTGTCTATGGACGTCCACAAAAGCAGGGAATTCTTGACTGCCAAGGATAGAGTGACGTCCCCTTCCAAATGTTCTCCTAATGCTCTTTGGGCAGACAGCATTTGCCATTGGAGATTCCTCGAGTGGATCTGGTCCCGTGGAACCACCGGGAAGCAGGATGTCATAGTGCCTAGCAGAGACATAGCTTTTCTCAGAGACGTTTTGGGAAGGCGAATTGCCCTCAGGGCCAACTCCAACATCTTGAGTATTTTTTCCACTGGAAAAAGGCATAACTGATGCTCTCAGTCTAGTTTGAGACCGAGAAACATTTGAGTCGTAACTGGTTCTAATTTCGATTTTTCGTGATTCACAATCCATCCTAGGTCTCGCAGGATCATCTGGAGGTACTGCAGGTGTTCTGCACATTGTTTGGAGTTGCCAATCACCAGGAAGTCGTCTAGATAAGGAACGAGCAGTACATTCTAGATTCGCAAGTCAGCCGTCATCTCTGCTACAATTACAGCCCGAAATGAAGTGCTCTGAACTGAAAATGACGAAGTCTGTTTAGGATTGGAAGTGCCACTCGGAGAAACCGTTGATATTTTTGATGGATGGGGACATGGTAATAGGCGTCCTTTAGGTCTATCACCGCCATATCACAGTCGCGGAACAACAGCTTTATGGCTGACTGAACGGATTGCATCTTGAATGGATAATTCTGAAGAAACTGGTTGAGACGTTTGAGGTTGATTATGGTTCGGAAGGAACCATCTTTTTTTTTTTATAAGAAAAATAGGGGAATAAAATTGTTCCTCTTTCTGAAAGAGGAACCTCGCAAAGGACTTATTTGTCCAGAAATTCCATAATTTCTGATTCCAGAACCTGTTGTTCTTCCAATGACCTCGGAAGAGGCGTGACGATGAAATACTGCGGGGTTGAAGGAGAAATTGCAACTTGAGACCCTCCTGCCATCTTCTCATCATCAAAGGGATACTTCCTTTTTGAGGAGGAACGGAGAGCGCCTGCTTTGTCGGGACGCTTCCACTCTTACTGGATAAGAGCTTCTATTTTAGCGTTTACCGGGAAGGTACGCTACTTTTTTTCATCTAATCCTCCAAACATAACATCCTCAAGGGATCTGGGGCATTTCTCATCCGTTAGGCCCATAGTCGCCCAGACTGCCTTAACCAGATTCCCGACATCATCAATTGAGAAACACGGCCTACCTCCCATATCACTATCTGAGGATGAAGAGTCCGGGTGTGAAATGGCACTGGACGAGGCAGAAGAAACTGAGTCAGTGTCTACCGCCTTTGACCTCTTCTTCTTCAACAAAGCCTTCTTGGAATCTTGTACCTCAGATCTTATGACTGACCTAAGGTCCGCTGAGAACCCTGGAAACTCCTCTGGAATTGTGCTACGGATGCATGCCGCAAAGTTTTTCAGCTACTGAGCCGAGAGCGGCTCTCTGCACAGGGGACACTCCTAAGGTTTTTTTTTTTTTTTGGACGTGGAGTTTTTAGGAGCCACCTAGTGATACAGAAAAAAAAAAAAAAGGGAAAATCACAATGGACCTATGAGTAAGGTGACATTCACGAAGATCACTCACGCAACATAGTAGATCAAGGGTACCGGTTCTGGAGGCTGCGTCGGAACATCCACAGGTCTCACAGAAGCTGCAGAGCCGTGGTAGGATCTGCTCTTCTGGCTGCCATTGCTGGGCCGGCTTGAGTCACTAGAATGACTACCATCCTTACGTGCATGCTGCCAACGCGCCGGAGTGCTGCTTCCCATCTGTATCCATCATTGAATGTAGGTACAAGTACCTGTCCGTGCCAGTAAGTGCTTCTTTAATAGTGATTCTCTGCCTTCTGTTCCCATATGCCCCCTCCCCCTTTGTCTACGCTCCTAGCGGTGTCCAAAAAAAAGAGAATTTTGTTACTTACCGTAAATTCTTTTTTTTATAGTTCCGACATGGGAGACCCAGACCATGGGTGTATAGCTTCTGCCTCCGGAGGACACACAAAGTACTACACTAAAAGTGTAGCTCCTCCCTCCGAGCATATACACCCCCTGGATGACACATCTAACCAGTTTAGTGCAAAAGCTGAAGGAGGACATCCACCCATAAGTAGAGACAGAGTAAAACCCGGAATAACCGGAACCTCTGTCTACAACAACAGCCGGTGAAAACACACGGAACAAGAACTGCCAACAGGCAACAGGGAGGGTGCTGGGTCTCCCATGTCGGAACTATAAGAAAAAGAATTTACGGTAAGTAACAAAATTCTCTTTTTCTTCATTGTTCCTTTGGGAGACCCAGACCATGGGACGTCTCAAAGCAGTCCATGGGTGGGAAATAAACAGAACTGAGAAGTAGGCAAAACCTAACTTCACAAATGGGCGACAGCCGCCTGAAGGACGCGTCTGCCCAAGCTCGCATCTGCCGAAGCATGAGCATGCACTTGGTAGTGCTTCGAAAAGGTGTGCAGACTAGACCAAGTGGCAGCCTGACAGACCTGCTGAGCCGTAGCCTGGTGCCTGAAAGCCCAGGAGGCACCGACAGCTCTGGTCGAGTGCGCCTTAATCCCTGGCGGTGGGGGGCACCTGAGAACATTGGTAGGCATCGGATATGGCCGACCTAATCCAACGAGCTAGGGTCGGTTTAGAAGCCGAGAGACCCTTGCGCTGACCCGTGGTTAGTACAAAAAGAGAGGTGCACCACTTAAGAGCGGCGGTGCGTGACACATAGATCCGGAGTGCCCGCACCAAATCCAAAGTATGCAACGCTTTCTCAAAGTGATGCACAGGGGCCGGACAAAGGGAAGACAATGAAATGTCCTGGTTAAGGTGGAAAGGAGACACCACCTTAGGGAGAAAGTCCGGAGTCGGACGGAGAACCACCTTGTCTTGGTGAAAAACCAAAAAGGGTGACTCCGAAGAGAGCGCAGCCAAATGAGAGACTCTCCTGAGAGAAGTTATGGCCACCAGAAAGACCACTTTCTGTGAAAGTCGGAACAAAGGAACCTCCCTAAGAGGCTCAAAGGGGGGTTTCTGTAAGGCCGTGAGGACCAGATGAAGGTCCCAGGGATCCAAAGGCCGCCGATAAGGAGGAATGATGTGAGATGCGCCCTGTATGAAGGTGCGCACCTGGGCCAGTCGGGCGATACGCCGCTGGAACAACACTGACAGAGCCGAGACCTGTCCCTTGAGGGAATTGAGGGATAGTCCTAGCTGCAGGCCGGACTGTAGAAAGGACAGGATGGTCGGCAAAGAAAACGGCCAAGGAGCATGGCCGGAAGAGCGACACCAGGACAGGAAAATCCTCCAAGTCCTGTGGTAAATCCTGGCCGAGGAAGACTTCCGAGCCTGAGTCATAGTGGAGATGACCTCGGAAGGAATGCCTGAAGCCGTCAGGATCCAGGACTCAAGAGCCACGCCGTCAATCTGAGGGCCGCAGAATTCTGGCAGAAAAACGGACCTTGAGAGAGAAGGTCTGGGCGGTCCGAGAGATACCACGGCATTTCTACGGACAGACGGAGCAGGTCTGGGTACCAAGCTCGCCTGGGCCAGTCTGGAGCAATGATTATAACCCGACGGCCCTCCATTCTGATCTTGCGCAGGACTCTGGGCAAGAGAGCTAGAGGGGGAAACACGTAGGCCAGACGGAACTGGGACCAATCTTGAACCAGAGCGTCCGCTGCCAAGGCCTGAGGATCGTCGGAGCGAGCCACGTAAACCGGGACCTTGTTGTTGTGCCAGGATGCCATTAGATCCACTTCCGGAGTGCCCCACTTGCGGCAGATTGACCGGAACACTGCCGGATGCAGGGCCCACTCGCCGCTGTCCACGGTTTGACGGCTGAGATAATCTGCCTCCCAGTTTTCTACGCCTGGGATGTGGACTGCGGATATGGTGGACTTGGAGTCCTCCGTCCACTGAAGGATGCGTTGAACCTCCAACATCGCCAGGCGGCTGCGAGTCCCGCCCTGGTGATTGATGTAGGCAACTGCTGTCGCGTTGTCAGACTGGACTCGAATGTGCTTGCCTGCCAACAGATGGTGAAAGGCTACGAGAGCTAGAAGTACAGCCCTGATTTCCAGCACATTGATCGAGAGGGCTGATTCGGACGGAGTCCAAGTGCCCTGTGCTCGGTGGTGGAGAAATTCTGCTCCCCAGCCGGAGAGACTGGCGTCCGTGGTGAGGATCACCCAGGACGGAGTCAGGAAGGAGCGTCCCTGAGACAGAGAGAGGGGCCGAAGCCACCACTGGAGAGAGCTCCTGGCCTGTGGCGACAGAGCCACTAGCCTGTGCAAGGAAGAGGTCCGCTTGTCCCAAAAGCGGAGAATGTCCAGCTGCAGAGGACGCAGATGGAACTGGGCAAAGGGAACCGCTTCCATTGACGCCACCATCTGACCCAGCACCTGCATGAGGTGCCTGATGGAATGACGGCGGGGCTTCAACAGAGAACGCACCTCCAGATGAAGGGACTGCTGTTTGACTAAGGGCAGCTTCACAAGTGCCGGCAGAGTCTCGAATTGCATCCTTAGGTACGTAAGTTTCTGGGTCGGGGTCAGAGTGGACTTGGGCAGATTGACAAGCCACCCGAAATGAACAAGCGTGGCGAGAGTGAGCGAGACACTCCGCTGACAGTCTGCACTGGATGAGGCCTTGACTAGAAGGTCGTCCAGGTAAGGGATTACTGCCAACCCCTGGAGATGCAGAACCGCAACCACTGCTGCCATGACCTTGGTGAAAACACGAGGAGCCGTGGCTAACCCGAAGGGGAGAGCCACGAATTGGAAATGTTCCTCTCCGATTGCAAAACGTAGCCAACGCTGGTGTGAAACTGCAATTGGCACATGCAGATAGGCATCTCTGATGTCGATGGATGCTAGAAAATCTCCTTGGGTCATTGAGGCAATGACTGATCGCAGAGATTCCATGCGAAAGTGCCGCACCTGAACATGCTTGTTGAGAAGCTTGAGATCCAGGATGGGCCGGAAGGAACCGTCCTTCTTGGGGACTAGGAAGAGGTTTGAGTAGAAACCTCTGAACCGTTCCCGGGCGGGAACCGGAACAATTACTCCGTTGGCCTGCAAGGATGCCACGGCCTGTGAGAAGGCGGCGGCCTTGGAGCAGGGGGGAGTGGACATAAAAAATCTGTTTGGCGGGCTGGAAGAAAATTCTATCCTGTAGCCGTGGGAGATGATATCCCGCACCCACTGGTCGGAGATGTGTTGAAACCACACGTCGCCAAAGTGGGAGAGCCTGCCACCGACCAAGGACGTTGCTGGCGCAGCCAGATAGTCAAGAGGAGGCTGCGTTAGTGGCAGCGGCTCCTCCGTTCTTCTGAGGACGCGGCTTCGCGCGCCAGGTAGGTTTTCTATCCTTGGCTGAGTTGGTGGACGAAGCTGAGGGCTTAGAGGATGACCAGTTAGAGGAACGAAAGGAACGAAACCTCGACTGGTTCCTGCCCTGGACAGGTTTCCTGGTTTTAGTTTGTGGCAAGGAAGTACTCTTCCCGCCAGTAGCCTCCTTAATTATTTCATCCAATTGTTCACCGAACAGCCGGGACCCAGCAAAGGGGAGCCCAGCAAGATACTTCTTGGAAGTAGCGTCTGCTTTCCACTCTCGAAGCCACAAGATCCTGCGGATAGCGAGGGAATTAGCGGAAGCCACCGCAGTGCGGTGAGAAGCCTCCAGAATGGCAGACATGGCATAGGATGAAAAAGCCGAAGCCTGGGAAGTTAGGGCAACCATCTCGGGTATAGAGTCCCTGGCGAGGGAATGTATCTCCGCCAGAGAAGCAGAGACTGCTTTAAGAGCCCACACTGCTGCAAAGGACGGGGAGAACGAGGCTCCTGCCGCCTCATATACAGATTTGGCCAGAAGGTCAACCTGGCGGTCAGTGGGATCCTTAAGAGAGGTGCCATCGGCCACAGATACGACTGTCCGGGCTGAGATTCTAGACACCGGAGGATCTACCTTTGGTGACTGAGCCCACTCCTTGACCACTTCTGGTGGAAAAGGAAAACGGTCATCAGAACTACGCTTTGGAAAGCGTTTGTCAGGACAGGCCCTGGGATTGGTCACAGTGGCCTGAAAACTGGAGTGGTTAAAAAACATACTCCTTGCTCTCTTAGGTGAGGTAAACTGGTGTTTTTCTACCAGAGAGGCTTGTTCCTCTGATACTGGCGGATTGAGGTTCAGTACGGAGTTAATGGACGCAATCAAGTCTCTAACATCCGCATCACCCTCAGATAAATCAATGGGGTACATAGAGGTAGCGTCTGAGCCCACAGTAAAAGTATCCTCCTCGCCCTGCAATTCAGCTTGTGAATCAGAGCCGTGGGACGAGGCAGGACAAGAGTCCCTGCGTCTCCGTTTAGGAGGACGGGGTCCTAAAACATGCTCTGTTAGCTCTGCAGAGCGAGTCGGAGCAGCAGAGACGCCCTGAGAAGGGGGCTGATGCATGGTCAGCAGAGTCCGGGACAGCTGTCCCATGGAGTCGGCAAAGGACTGTGAGATAGCTTTAGAAAACGATGCTACCCAAGCCGGGGGTTCAGCCACCGGGACCGGAGCAGCCGGAGGGACCCCTGAGGAGGCTCCAGGCTGAGGCACCACCATGTTAGAGCAGGCATCACAATGTGGATATGTGCTCGGTTCAGGCAGAATGAGCTGAAATGCAGTGCATATAGAGTACAGCTTTGCAGCCTTGCTCCTAGTGAGAGACATGCTGCTGAGGTGGAGGCTCTGCAGTAAAGAATACACTCCTTCAGAATGACCCCCAGAGAGTGTATAATAAAGCCCACAACCAGAGGTTGTGGCTTACCAGACCGATTCTTGTGTGCCCTCCGGATTCCCAGCTCGGACCCCCAGTGGATGCAGAAGTTGCAGCAGCCAGCGCCGATCAGTGAGTGAACGCTGATAAAATGGCGCTGGAGTGAGGAGGGGGGGGCGGGGATTAGCCCAAGAGCGGGAACCGGAGGGCCAAGTAGAGATACAGGGGAGGGAAACATCTCCTCAGAGAGGAGTGTCCTCCCCTCTGCTGAACGGCCAGTGGGCGGCGCCGCACTGTTCCCCTGCATGACTGACATGCAGGGGAACTGAAAACGAAACTAGGCCGCAACTGAAGCCGGGGCCTAGATTTTTCCATGCGGCCGACGAGCAGGCACCCTCGGCGCGGTTCTCAGGAAAAAAACAGAGAACCGGTCGGAAATTACAGCAAAGTGTCAAAACACACTCTCCCCACAATAAAAGTACCCGGGACCCCTGAATAACGTCTCAATACTTAGCTTTTGAGACGCAGGGCCAGGTCCCTGGGGGGGGGTAAACGCTCCGTCCGGCAGGATCCTGACAGGGCTGCGGATGGAGGCCGGTCTCCTGCAAAGCAGTGAGAACCGTGATGGCTCCCACGTCAAGCCAGAGCCTCAGGGGATGGTGAAGGAGCGCGGCATGTGAAGGCTCCAGCCTTGTAAAGTCAACCTTAACAGCACCGCCGACACAGTGGGGTGAGAAGGGACATGCCGGGAGTCCAGACTGGACCCGCTTTTCTTCCAAATCTTTGAAATCAAAAATCTTAAAAATCAAAAATCAGAGAATGCATGTGTTTGTGACCTCCTGAACACAAAGCATTGAACTGGTTAGATGTGTCATCCAGGGGGTGTATATGCTCGGAGGGAGGAGCTACACTTTTAGTGTAGTACTTTGTGTGTCCTCCGGAGGCAGAAGCTATACACCCCATGGTCTGGGTCTCCCATAAGGAACGATGAAGAAAGTGGGCGCCATTGGCTTTTTTTCCTGTCCTCTTACGCCGACGCCGCATTGGCGCTGCCATCTTCTTCCAGTGACCTCACGCAAGCACGCCTCCCTTTCCCTGCATTCGTTTTGGGCGTCCCAGAGCGCGCCCAGCACCCGTAAGTCCTACAGGCTGCAGGGAAGCGCAAGGGGGAGGATGGAGCAAAGGTCCGGGACCCATGGGATGGTCCTTGTCGCACCCCCCCGCACGGACACCAGGTCCTCTAAGGGTTGGTGAACGGTGCTTCCAGCCCTGAAGAACGGCGCCACAGGACTCACCCTGCTTTTCCGGACACCGGACGGGGCTGGGTAAATATATGCTTCCAGTGACAAAACTTCTTTCTTCAAACCGCTGTATTTTCAGAAACAAGGTCTCCCATCAAGGACAGGAAACCAACTGATGAAGGGCAGCGGTTCCGCCCTATCATTTCAGAATGGTTTCCTGTCCTCGCTGGGATGATCCCTCTCTCACGAGGTGCTGTCATGGGTAAAGGGAAAAGGGAAAATAGAATTATTCTTACCGTTAATTCGGTTTCTAAGAACCCTCCACGACAGCACAACAGGAGGATGACTCCCCGCCCTAATAAAGACAGGAAACACAAAGAGGTTAAAAGGCCCTCCCCGCGCTCCTCTCCAGTGTTGTTTTCAAGTACCACACCGGTATGATTGCTCAAGTGTTGCTTATTTACATTTGTCCAACAACAAGCATAAGTACGTGAAGTAGGAAGGGAAATCCATGTGGTCGTGGAGGGTTCTTAGAAACCGAATTAACAGGAAGAATAATTCTATTTTCTCCAATCACCCTCCACGACAGCACAACAGGAGGAATACCAACGAAATCCTCAGGGGGGGACAATAGCTTGCAATACTTTCCGGCCGAAAGCTAAGTCTTGTTAGCGGTCAGATCAAGTCTATAATGTTTAAGGAACGTATGAACAGATGACCAGGTGGCAGCCCTGCAGATCTGCTTGACAGATGTGTCTTTCCTTTCAGCCCAGGAGACCGAGATGGATCGGGTGGAGTGGGCCTTCAGATTCTCAGGTGGTAACCTGCCTTGGTTGTCATAAGTCGCGCAGATAGCCTTCTTGATCCAAGTGGCGACGGTATTTTTTGAAGTTTTCTTCCCCTTATTTCTTCCGGATATTTGTACGAAAAGATTATGATGTTTCCGAAAGGACTCGGTATGTTGGAAGTAATGTACAGTCCGGCAGACATCCAGGGAATGGAACTCTGCTTCCTTGGAATTAGATGGATACTGGCAGAAAGAAGGCAGAATGATGTCCTGAGAGACATGGAAGTCCAAAACTACCATAGGCAGAAAGGTAGGGTCAAGGCGAAGAACCATTCTGTCATCCAGGATCTTCATGTACGGTTCACTAATAGAGAGAGCCTGGATTTCCCCTACCCTCCTTGCAGTAGTAATGGCTACCAGGAAGGCAGTCTTCCATGCCAGGTGCTCTGGACTGGCAGAAGCGAGAGGTTCAAATGGAGGCAAGGTAAGACCTTTGAGGACGATATTCAAATCCCAGGTTGGAATCAGGATGGATCTCCGGGGCCCGTAGTCTGGTGGCTGCCGTCATGAAGCGTTTGACCCAGAGATGACCTGCGAGATCGAAGTCAAAGAATAATGCTATAGCAGAGATCTGAACCTTAAGGTTGTTAGGTTTCAGGCCCTTTTCTAGGCCACTCTGAAGGAAATCAAGAATCTGGGCCACATTGGGGTGGAAGGGATCCGGAGGTTGAGACCCACACCAAGCAGAGAAGACCCTCCAGATTTTGTGGTAGATGGCGTTGGTGACCGGCTTCCTGCTTTTCTGAAGTGTAGAATTTACAGCATCCGAGAGACCTTTTTTCTTCAGAACCATGGTTTCAGCAGCCAGGCAGCCAAACTCCGCTTCTGTAGGTTGGGATGAGGAAGGTCCGTGATGTAGAAGGTTGTGGATTTGAGGTAACAAGAGGGACCGTCGTGGAGTAGGCTCGTCAGAGCACCGTACCAGCTCCTTCTGGGCCATAGGGGAGCAACCAGAATGGCGGTGACTTGTTCTACTCTGATCTTCTGCAGAGTCCTGGCCAGTAGTGGAAGTGGCGGGAATGCGTAGACGAGGTTGAGGTCCCAAGGATGAGCAAGGGCGTCCACGGCCAGGCATTGGTCTGTGGGATTTAAAGAAAAATATAGAGGCACCTTCGCGTTGGCTCGACTTGCAAACAGATCTACATCTGGGAGACCCCATCAAGCGACTAAGCCCTGGAAGATTTCCTCGTTCAAGCTCCACTCACCTGGCCGTATGGTTATCCGACTCAGGAAGTCCGCATGGATATTATCGGACCCTTGCAAATGGAATGCCGAAAGGGAGAGAAGATGCTGTTCGGCCCAGGAGAATATTCTGGACGACACCATCTGCAGGGTTGCATAGCTCGTACCTCCTTGGTGGCGCAGGAAGGCCACGGTTGTCATATTGTCTGAGTAGACCCTGACATGTTTGTTGTGGATGAGAGACACAGCTGCTTTCAGAGCCTCCTCCACTGCACTTAGTTCTCTGTAATTGGAGGACCTGACGTTGAACTGCCGTGTCCAGGTGCCTTGGAAAGACTGCTCCCCAACCCTTCTTGCTGGCATCTGTGGTGACCACAACCAGGAGTATGGTTCCAGGGCACCCCCATGTCTTCAGGTGGTTCTGGATCAACCAACATGCAAGAGAAGCCTTCACATGGCTGGGTATCAAAATTCTTTTGTTTAACACACTTGGAGACACGTTCCAGGAAGAGAGGATGTGGGATTGCAACACCCTTGTGTGGGATTGTGCCCATGCTGACTGAATGCAGGACGTCATCAGGTCAAGTGCAGACATTGCGGACCTGAGGGAAGTTGTTCTCTGGTCCCGTAAGGCTTTGACCTTGGACTTTACTTCCAGCTGTCTGTCCTCTGGCAAGAAGGATGTTTGTCTCCCAGAGTCCAAGAGAACCCTTAAGAATTTTTTTGTCGTTGACGGCAGAAGGTTCGATTTCTGGAAGTTTATAATCCAGCCCAAGGAATCCAGGACTTGGAGGGTTGTACCGATATGACTCTCTAAGAGTGGCGTGGATGGTGCGATGATCAAGAGGTCGTCCAAATATTGGACAATGCTGATGTTCAAGTTCCGCAGGTGAGCAATCGGTTCTGCCATGATTTTAGTGAGATTCTCTGAGTGGAGGAGATGCCAAAGGGCAGGACATTGTACTGGTAGTGCAGGATCACGTTGTCGTGTCGGACTGCAAATCGTAGAAACAGACGGTGAGATGGATGAATGAGCACGTGATAGTATGCATCCTGAAGGTCCACTGTGGCCATAACGCAGTCTTGACCGATCAAGGGAATCGTGGACTTGATTGAGCTCATCTTGAACTGCCGGTACACCACATAGTTGTTCAGTGGTTTCAGATTTAGAATCATTCTGGACGAACCATTGGGCTTTTTTTTTACCATAAACAGGTAGGAGTAATGACCCCGGCCTGGTTCGTCTGTGGAGACAGGGGATATTACTCTTAATGTTTAAAAAGAGTCTGAAGATCTGACAGGAGTTGACCCCGTAGCTCTGGAGACTGGAGGGATGTGATTCTCAGCCGCCGAGGAGGGAAGGAGGAAAATTCTATTTTTAACCTTTCCTTGACGATGTTGAGAACCCAGGTGTTGGATGAGACTGTTAGCCATCGTGAGTGGAACCGAGAGATCCGTCCCCCAACAGGCATGGCGTCACTTTTTGTCGTGGGGTTGGTTACGGATGAAAAATAATATTCCTGCCACCCTTGGGGTAACTCCAACGTCCCGTTTTCGCTTTCCCCTTGTATTGGGGGGGTTGGGTTTTGAAAGGGACGAAAGGGCTTCTTCCTTTGGTCCTTTTGTTCAGGAAGGGACGTTTTTCTGTCTACTGCCTTCTCAACCAATTCGTCCAGCACAGGGCCGAACACATGTTCACCTTGGAAGGGGATGGAGCAGAGCTTGGTCTTTGAGGCGATATCTTCGCTCCAAATTTTGAGCCATAATGCACGCTTGGCTGATTTGGGCAAACGGAATTTTTATCCGCTACTCTCACAGATCCTGCTGAGGAGTCTGCCTGGAAACCAGTAGCTTTTTGGAGAAGAGGGATAGAAGCAAGTATATTCTCACTTGGAGTGCCCCCCTCCAGATGTTCCGTAAGTTTTTCCAACCAGAGAGCCATAGACCTGGTAATGCAGGTGGAGGCTATGTTAGCATTCGGGAGGAAGGAGGATGTCTCCCAGGATTTCTTGAGGAGGCTCTCCACTTTACGATCCATAGGATCTCTGAGCTGGGAGGAATTATCAAACGGCAGTGTGGTTTTCCTGGCTACCTTTGGGATTTGGACATCTCCTTTGGGAACGTCAGTCCATTGTTTGGAGATTTTTGTATCAAATGGGAAATGTCCCTTAAGCTCTAAAGGGACCAAAAGACGTTTGTCAGGCAATTCCCACTCCTGAAGGATCAGGTTCTGAATGGTCTCATGAATGGGAAAAACTTTTGACTTTTTTGCCCTGAGACCCCCAAACATTTCGTCCTATATAGATTGCACAGTCTCTTCCTCTTCTATCCCCATAGTGTGCCTCACTGCCCCCACAATTCATCCATATCCTCGAAGAGAAATAATATTTCTTCCCTGCAGAGTTGGGCCCTAGTGTGGAGACCGACTCCTCCTCGTCCAACTGTCCTGATAGAGAAGCTGGATGTTCTAAGGAATCAGAGTCTGAGTCCTCAGTGAGAGGCCTCTTACGTTTTGTCGGTGCCGAGTTGGGAATCAGGGTGGGAGCTGGTGTAGGAGCTGGTGTAGGAGCAGGGGCAGGAGCTGGGACGGGCACGGATTGAGAGAGGGAGGCAATGGAAGCCTGGACCTCCTCACGTACGAACCCTTTAATCTCCTCCAGGAATGATGGTCGTTCATCCTTGAGAACTTTATCTGTGCAATATTGGCAAAGTTTTTTTGTACGTGAAGGGGGAAGCTTTACTGCACATATAGGACAATTTCGGATCTTGGGGTTCTCCATCGATGCGGGCAATTTGTCCCCCTAAGGGGGAGAAAAAAAATAAAGTATTCAGATACCTGCCCCAATCGAGGAGAACCACATACTGCTCAGACATACTGGATAGGGAATGTGGAGCAGACACACCGACCCTCCCCCACCCGTTACAGGACTCACTGTGCTGGGAGTGATGCTGGGCTCTGTAGTTGCAGGTGGGGAAGACTGTTCACACTCCACAATCAGGGAAGGTTTGTTCCTACCTGTAGGAGTCTTCTGGCCGGGTACTCTTATAGTAGTTCCAGGCCCTAAGCATTGCATGACAGATGCAGGCTGCTCCTCCCCCAGGGGGGGTGTTTGTCATGAGTAGGCCCGAGGCGCACCCATAGTAGCCTCGTCCTCCGAGCGTGCGGTCCACGGTGGAACGCACATGGGATTCCAGTGTGTTCCAGCCTGAATGCGTCACCGCGCACAGGCACGAAACCGAAACCGGAAGTGACGAACGTGGTCACTTCCGGTAACAGCAACAGGTAACTCCGATCACCGGCCACGGAGCACCGCAGGATAACCTCTTCATGCCCTGATAACGACAGGAAAAACCACTGGAGAGGAGGGTGGGGAGGGGCCTTTTAACCTCTTTGTGTTTCCTGTCCCTGTTAGGGCGGGGAGTCATCCTCCTGTTGTGCTGTCGTGGAGGGTGATTGGAGAAATACACTGAACTAGAATGTCTACAATCTTAAATAAAATAAAAAAAAAAATTGGATGGTAAACCAAAAACAATTTATTTAAAGAATTTTTCACAAGCACGTGAAACGGTGCCGCTACTGGCACTGGCAGGCGAAGTAGTCGGACTCATCGGATCCACTGTTAAATTTGCCGGACTGACCTCTCTGGTTGTGGAGGTGTGTAGGGGCAGGTCAGGTGCAGATGAACTGGATGCCACCGGGGAAGGGGTAATAATGTCTTACGTCTGAAATAAAACTGTGGGAGTAATCGTGACGCTGGGTGGATGGTGGTTGTGGGTTAGTGGGGGGAGTGCAAGATGGCAGGAGAGGCAGAAGTAGGAGCAGAGGAAGGATCACATGGAGGATACTGGGTTTCAGTCTGTGATCGTTGTTGGGAAGGTTGAGTTTGTGCCTGAGATGGGGCAGAATGTTGTAGGGATGGGGCAGAGTATTGTTGAGATGGTGGATGGAATGGTTGGCTGGGAATTTGGTAAGGTTGGGCTGGGGCCTGTAAAGGTTGGGCGGGTGCCTGGTAAGGTTGGGCGGGTGCCTGGTAAGGTTGGGCGGGTGCCTGTAAAGGTTGAGCGGGTGCCTGTAAAGGTTGGGCTGGGGCCTGTAAAGGTTGGGCGGGTGCCTGGTACGGTTGGGCGGGTACCTGGTACGGTTGGGCGGGTACCTGGTACGGTTGGGCGGGTGCCTGGTAAGGTTGAGCGAGTGCCTGGTAAGGTTGGGCGGGTGCCTGGTAAGGTTGGGCGGGAGGTTGTTGCTTAATTTCATGTGATAGAGATTGCTGACAGGCATGCATGATATTCAGCTGGCTGTCACTAGGTAGGGTTTCCATTTGCCGGAGTACAGTCAAGAAGAACAAATTGTTGATCGATTTATTTGTATTCGCCTCAAGTTTGTCCAAGCGATCGTGGATCTCTCTGAAGCCTCTTTGTACCTCGCTGAAGCTTCTTTGAACTTCAGCGAACCCTGATGACACTTTTTCATTTAGGTTCTTCAGAGAATCGTGGAAAACTGAGCTCATGTGCACAAACTCCGGCAGAAGGCTCCTATCCGAAGGCCTCTGGTGCTGACAAACAGACAGGGAACCTGGTGTAGACGTTGGAGCAGCGTCAGAGGCCTGGGATAGGGGAAAGCCTACGCTAGGACCTTCCGGTTGAATATCAGCAGCCTGGGAGGAATCTCCAGCAGCGGCGTGTGGTTGGGAGGATTGGGAGGATGATGAATTACCAGAGAGGCCAGTGGTGGGCACAGCGATGGGCACGGCTTTAGGTGGGCGGATGGCGGTTGCTTTTGGGACCGCTACAGGAAGGACTTTGGCAGATGGCTGTGATATACTCCGAGTAGTGCTGTGGGGGTGTTAAAAAAAAAAATAATAAATAATTAGTACATGAATTTAAATGCATTGACCTGTTGGAGATAAAGCAATTACATAAGGCCACACTTTTTGTAATCAGACTTTTTCTGCTTACCTGCGGCTCGCTAGCGATGGTCTCAGGAAAGATAATGCGTTGTAGTATTTGTAGCGCTGGCGTCGACGTGCAGAGCCACTGGGAGCCATCATCTCATGATTATAGTCCTTCTTGTAGCGATCCCGAATAGACCGCCACCGTTTTATCACCCTTTCTCCTGTAAAATAAAAATTTAGAAAAGTTTTAAACTTACAATCCCTGGAAAAGAAATGCTGTTATTGAGAAAGTATTTACATTCATACATTTGAAAGCGGAATACTTACGGAGCAGACCCCGCGTGTGAGCGTCCAGGTCCACCCATCCAGCTACTTGAGCTCCGGCAACCTCATCCCACAATCGGCGCGTCACGACAGCATCCCAGTGCTGGCGGTGGGCGGTGTTCCACAAGGCGGTGCGTGCTTGAACATCGCAGATCAGCAGGTCCCCATCTATAAATGCCTCCAGCTCCTGTTCTTCTTCAACATGGGGCCTGCTGCTGCTGCTACTGGGTCCTGAAACCTGCAACCAGGCGAAAAGAAAGTATTTGTACAAACGTGCACAAGGACTCGGACAATTGAGATGTAATGCAAAGGGAGACTTTCGGGTTTTTTTACACCGCCACGGCACGTGCGCACATGACTCTGGGATGAGGTTCCAGGACCTGTATGGAGTGATGCAGCATCTGGTCCCTGAAAAAATAGTTATACAGTGGAACCTCGCTTGGGGTACTTTCACACTTGCGTTCAGCGCAGTCCGTCACTATGGCGAATAGCACAGTCCGTTAACGCACTGCGCTATTCTCCATAGACTTGTATGGACAACGCACTGTAATGCAAGTGTCAGCGTTGCATCAGCTGGACGACGCAACTTCGTTATTTTGAAGCTCCGGCGGACAGAAGAAACGCAGCATGTAACTTTTTTTGAGCAGCGCAATCCGTAGGATTTCACTGTGCATGCTCTTTTTTTTTTTTTTTTTTTAAATCACAAACTTTATTTTGTCTCTTGATGGCCAAACGTTCAGCTGAGAGCCCGCCCGCCGGCATGTGAGAGCTCTCAGCTGAGCGACCGGCCGCCGGCATGTGAGAGCGCTCAGCTGAGCGCCCGGCCGCTGGCTATTGAGAGCGATCAGCTGAGCGCCTGGCCGCCGGCATGTGAGAGCGATCAGCTGAGCGCCCGGCCGCCGGCATGTGAGAGCGATCAGCTGAGCGCCTGGCCGCCGGCATGTGAGAGCGATCAGCTGAGCGCCCGGCCGCCGGCATGTGAGAGCGATCAGCTGAGCGCCCGGCCGCCGGCATGTGAGAGCGCTCAGCTGAGCGCCCGCCGGCATGTGAGAGCGCTCAGCTGAGCGCCCGGCCGCCGGCATGTGAGAGCGCTCAGCTGAGCGACTGGCCGCCGGCATGTGAGAGCGATCAGCTGAGCGCCCGGCCGCCGGCATGTGAGAGCGATCAGCTGAGCGCCCGCCCGCCGGCATGTGAGAGCGATCAGCTAAGCGCCCGCCTGCCGGCATGTGAGAGCGATCAGCTGAGCGCCCGGCCGCCAGCACGTGAGAGCGATCAGCTGAGCGCCCGGCCGCCGGCACGTGAGAGCGATCAGCTGAGCGCCCGGCCGCCGGCACGTGAGAGCGATCAGCTGAGCGCCCGCCCGCCGGCACGTGAGAGCGATCAGCTGAGCGCCCGCCCGCCGGCATGTGAGAGCGATCAGCTGAGTGACTGGCCGCCGGCATGTGAGAGCGATCAGCTGAACGCCCGCCCGCCGGCATGTGAGAGCGATCAGCTGAGTGACTGGCCGCCGGCATGTGAGAGCGATCAGCTGAGCGCCCGCCCGCCGGCATGTGAGAGCGATCAGCTGAGTGACTGGCCGCCGGCATGTGAGAGCGATCAGCTGAGTGACTGGCCGCCGGCATGTGAGAGCGATCAGCTGAGTGACTGGCCGCCGGGTGATCAGCTGATCGTTCACAATAGTCTGCTGCCGGTACAACTGTAAAGAAGAAAAAAAAAATAAATTAAAAAAAAAAAGCTTTCCATTGTTTTGTACGATCCGTAGCATCTGTTGTGCCATTATATGCAACGCATCCGTTGCATCCGTCACACAATACAATGCTACGGAAGCCGTCCAATGCAATTGTGAAAGTAGCCTTAAAGAGTAATAACCCAGTTAGCGATTATTTCGCTATATGAGCAAGCTTTGCTGAATGAGCAAAATACTCACCGCACACACTTCCGGTTCCGTACATGCACCGTGCTCTGACCCGAACTTGCAGTCCACACAAACACACACAAGCACGCACGCACACACATATTATGCTCACCTTACCTTCCGTTCCATCGCCGGCCTCATGGTTCTTCTAGTTCGCCGCTACATGATGTGTATCGGCAACCATCACAACGAGGGAGGAACTTGCTCTGGCAGGGGAAGTTCCTCCCTCGTCGCGATGGTTACCTGATACACAGCCCGTACCGGAGAACAGCAAGTCCCAGGAGGCCAGCGATGGAACGGAAGGTAAGGTGAGCATAATATGTGGGTGTGCGTGCTTGTGCATGTGTGGAATGGCACAATAAGGGACCAGGATGGGACATTTAACACATTGTGGAACGAATCGTCTGCATTCCAATGATTTCCTATGGGAAATTTTGCTTTGCTGAACGAGTAACTTTCATTAACCAGTGCACTCCCAGAACGGATTGTTCTCGTTAACCAAGGGTCCACTGTGTTAGTATTGGGCTAATGAGGGCTGCGGGATACTGTTTGCTGATCAACTACTTACAGCGGAAGAGTCCTCGACCGGCTTCAGTCCACCCTCGTCATCCACAACCCACTCCGCTGCCAACAGACTAACCTAAAAAGAGAGGCCAGATCACAATTATTGATGCAGGAAAATATCAGTGTCAGATGCAGGACCAATTTGTCAGTTAAAATGTACTTACTTCCATTGGATGGGAAGAAGGCTCACTTGGTGGGGCGGGGGGGGTCTCCGGCACCACACTTCTGTGACATACTGCAGCTGTATATGTAAAAGCAGAGTACATTACAACTCCGGGGGGCTGTGAAAGCAGGGAGACAATGGGTAACAATGAATACACTCACATTTGAAGGGGTCACCAAAGGGCGGTCTCGGCGTCACCGTCTGGTGGCTTAATGTCCTGTTGGAGGCACGGGCTAGTATCTGGTGGAACCACGGGCCGGTATCTGGAGGAGCCTGGTGGCGTCACCGTCGGGTGGCTGAATGTCCTGGTGGAGGCACGGGCTGGTATCTGGAGGAGCCTGGTGGAGGCACGGGCTGGTATCTGGAGGAGCCTGGTGGAGGCACGGGCTGGTATCTGGAGGAGCCTGGTGGAGGCACGGGCTGGTATCTGGAGGAGCCTGGTGGAGGCACGGGCTGGTATCTGGAGGAGCCTGGTGGAGGCACGGGCTGGTATCTGGAGGAGCCTGGTGGAGGCACGGGCTGGTATCTGGAGGAGCCTGGTGGCGTCACCGTCTGGTGGCTTGAATGTTCTGGTGGAGGCACGGGCCGGTCTCTGGAGGAGCCTGGTGGAGGCACGGGCCGGTCTCTGGAGGGGCCTGGTGGAGGCACGGGCCGGTCTCTGGAGGGGCCTGGTAGATCACAGCAGCTGTGAAGGTAACAAGAAAGTACATTACAGCTCCAGGTTTCTAGCCAAGAAGTAGACATTTGGGCCACAATGAGAATACACTGCGCCGCAGCGGCTGGATGCGGCACGATGCGGTGTTTTTTGCCGGAGCAAAAAACATTGCAGGGAACGTTCGATCCGGCCGCAGCATCGGCTAAATCTGCCGCATGCTTCAAAAACCGGGCCGAACGCAAGCCCCTGCGGCACAATACGGCACTAATGTAAGTCTATGCAAAAAAAAACCGCAACCGGCGTTAGAAAAGCCGGTTGCGGTTTTTCTGCAGAACGCCGTATTGTGCCGCAGAGCAAAAATCCGGATGTGTGAAAGTAGCCTTAGTATTGCACAGGGGTTAGAATCATCACCAGTGCAGGTGATTAAATTACCACCTGTGCAAAACTAAGGAGATCCTGAAAACCTGCACTGTTGGTGTGCCTTGAGGACTGGAGTTGGGAACCTCTGGTCCAGGGTGTATGTACATGGAGATAAGGGTATTTGGCTACTTTCTGGGCATGCTCAGTACAGAAAACAGAATCCTGCCTATCAGAATGCAGGATCCGGCGCGCATTGAAATGCATTGTAGCTAGTGCCGCAATATGACGGATGCAGTGAGATGCGGTATTTTGACCGAGAAGTAGCGGTTTTGAAACAAGATAAAATACCACAAAACTATGGATCCAGTGTATGACGCACGCAACCGCATGTAACCGCGATTCCACTGGAAATTAATTGAACTGACGACGTATTTGTAAAGGATCCGGTTTTGAGGCAAAAATTCCATTCATGACGCAGTTAAAATACCGCTGATGTGAAAGATGCCTTATGGTGTATGACAACACTGAGAAAGTGAAAATCCTCCCTGCAGCACTCCCCCTCCAGCGCTCACCCCCCCCTCTCCAGAACTCCCCTCCCCCTCCCTCCCTCCAGAACTCCCTCCCCTCCCTCCAGCACTCTCCCCCTCCCTCCAGCACTCTCCCCCTCCCTCCAAAACTCTCCCCCACTACTCCAGCACTCTCCCCCTCCCTCCAGCACTCTCCCTGCCCCTCCAGCACTCCCCCACCCCTCCAAAACTCTCCCCCACCCCTCCAGCACTCACCCCCTCCCTCCACAGCACTCACCCCCTCCCTCCAGCACTCACCCCCCTCCCCTCCAGCACTCAACCCCCTCCCCTCCAGCACTCACCCCCTCCCTCCAGCACTCACCCCCTCCCTCCAGCACTCACCCCCTCCCTCCAGCACTCACCCCCTCCCTCCAGCACTCACCCCCTCCCTACAGCACTCTCCTGCCCCTCCAGCACTCCCCCACCTCTGCAGCACTCCCCCACCCCTCTAAAACTCTCCCCCACCCCTCCAGCACTCTCCCCCCCTCCAGCACTCCCCCACCCCTCAAAAACTCTCCCCCACCCCTCCAGCACTCCTCCCCCACCCCTCCAGCACTCTCCCCCACCCCTCCAGCACTCTCCCCCCACCCCTCCAGCACTCTCCCCCCACCCCTCCAGCACTCTCCCCCCACCCCTCCAGCACTCTCCCCCCACCCCTCCAGCACTCTCCCCCCACCCCTCCAGCACTCTCCCCCCACCCCTCCAGCACTCTCCCCCCACCCCTCCAGCACTCTCCCCCACCCCTCCAGCACTCTCCCCCACCCCTCCAGCACTCTCCCCCCCACCCCTCCAGCACTCTCCCCCATCCAGCACTCCCCCCCTCCAGCACTTCTCTCCCCCCCCCCTCCAGCACTCCCCCCCACCTCCAGCACTCCTCTTCCCCCCCCTCCAGCACTTCTCTTCCCCCCCTCCAGCACTCCTCCCCCCCCCCTCCAGCACTCTCCCCTCGTACACTCTCCCCCACCCCATCCAGCACTCCTCTCCCCCCCCCTCCAGCACTCCTCTCCCCCCCCCTCCAGCACTCCTCTTCCCCCCCCCTCCAGCACTCCTCTTCCCCCCCCTCCAGCACTCCTCCCCCCCCCCCTCCAGCACTCTCCCCTCGTACACTCTCCCCCACCCCATCCAGCACTCCTCTCCCCCCCCCCTCCAGCACTCCTCTCCCCCCCCTCCAGCACTCCTCTCTCTCCCCCCCTCCAGCACTTCTCTTCCCCCCCCCTCCAGCACTCCCCCCCCCCTCCAGCACTCCCCCCCCCACCTCCAGCACTCCTCTTCCCCCCCCCTCCAGCACTCCTCTCCCCCCCCCCCTCCAGCACTTCTTCCCCCCATCCAGCACTCCCCCCCCCACCTCCAGCACTCCTCTTCCCCCCCCCCTCCAGCACTCCTCTCCCCCCCCCCTCCAGCACTTCTTCCCCCCATCCAGCACTCCTCTTCCCCCCCTCCAGCACTCCTCTCCCCCCCCCTCCAGCACTCTCCCCTCGTACACTCTCCCCCACCCCTCCAGCACTCTCCCCTCGTACACTCTCCCCCACCCCTCCAGCACTCTCCCCCCACTCTCCTGCACTCCTCTCTCCCCCCTCCAGCACTCTCCCCTCGTACACTCGTCCCCCACCCCATCCAGCACTCCTCTCCCCCCCCTCCAGCACTCCTCTCTCCCCCCCCTCCAGCACTCCTCTCTCCCCCCCCCTCCAGCACTCCTCTCTCCCCCCCCCTCCAGCACTCCTCTCTCCCCCCCCTCCAGCACTCCTCTCTCTCCCCCCCCTCCAGCACTCCTCTCTCTCCCCCCCTCCAGCACTCCTCTCTCTCCCCCCCCTCCAGCACTCCTCTCTCCCCCCCTCCAGCACTCCTCTCTCCCCCCCCTCCAGCACTCCTCTCTCCCCCCCCTCCAGCACTCCTCTCTCCCCCCCTCCAGCACTCCCCTCCAGCACTTCTCTCCCCCCTCCAGCACTCTCCCCTCGTACACTCCCCCCCACCCTCCAGCACTCCTCTCCCCCCCATCCAGCACTCCTCTCTCCCCCCCTCCAGCACTCCTCTCTCCCCCCCCTCCAGCACTCCCCTCCAGCACTCCTCCCCCCTCCTCCAGCACTCTACCCTCGTACACTCTCCCCCCCACCCTCCAGCACTCCTCTCTCCCCCCCCTCCAGCACTCCTCTCTCTCCCCCCCCTTCAGCACTCCTCTCTCTCCCCCCCCTTCAGCACTCCTCTCTCTCCCCCCCTCCAGCACTCCTCTCTCTCCCCCCCTCCAGCACTCCTCTCCCCCCCCCTCCAGCACTCCTCTCCCCCCCCCCAGCACTCCTCTCTCTCCCCCCCCTCCAGCACTCCTCTCCCCCCCCCCCTCCAGCACTCTCCCCTCGTACACTCTCTCCCACCCCTCCAGCACTCCCCCCCCCCCCCCTCCAGCACTCCTCTCTCCCCCCCTCCAGCACTCCTCTCTTCCCTTCCCTCCAGTACTCCTCTCTTCCCCCCCCTCCAGTACTCCTCTCTTCCCCCCCCCTCCAGCACTCCTCTCTTCCCCCCCCCTCCAGCACTCCTCTCTTCCCCCCCCCTCCAGCACTCCTCTCTTCCCCCCCCTCCAGCACTCCTCTCTTCCCCCCCCTCCAGCACTCCTCTCTCTCCCCCCCCTCCAGCACTCTCCCCTCGTACACTCTCTCCCACCCCTCCAGCACTCCTCCCCCCCCCCTCCAGCACTCCTCTCTCCCCCCCTCCAGCACTCCTCTCTTCCCTTCCCTCCAGTACTCCTCTCTTCCCCCCCCCCTCCAGTACTCCTCTCTTCCCCCCCCCCCTCCAGCACTCCTCTCTTCCCCCCCCCCTCCAGCACTCCTCTCTTCCCCCCCCCTCCAGCACTCCTCTCTCTTCCCCCCCCTCCAGCACTCCTCTCTCTCCCCCCCCCCTCCAGCACTCCTCTCTCTCCCCCCCCCTCCAGCACTCCTCTCCCCCCCCCCTCCAGCACTCCTCTCTCCCACCCTCCTCCAGCACTCCTCTCTCCCCCCCCCCTCCAGCACTCCTCTCTCCCCCCCCCCCCCTCCAGCACTCCTCTCTCCCCCCCCCCCTCCAGCACTCCTCTCTCCCCCCCCTCCTCCAGCACTCCTCTCTCCCCCCCCCCCCTCCAGCACTCCTCTCTCCCCCCCCCCCTCCAGCACTCCTCTCTCCCCCCCCCCCCTCCAGCACTCCTCTCTCCCCCCCCCCCCTCCAGCACTCCTCTCTCCCCCCCCCCCTCCAGCACTCCTCTCTCCCCCCCCCCCAGCACTCCTCTCTCCCCCCCCCCAGCACTCCTCTCCCCCCCCCCCCCCTCCAGCACTCCTCTCCCCCCCCCCTCCAGCACTCCTCTCTCCCCCCCCCCCCCCAGCACTCCTCTCTCCCCCCCCCCTCCAGCACTCCTCTCTCCCCCCCCACCACTCCTCTCTCCCCCTCCAGCACTCCTCTCTCCCCCCCCCCCTCCAGCACTCCTCTCCCCCCCCCCCTCCAGCACTCCGCTCTCCCCCCCCCCCTCCAGCACTCCGCTCTCCCCCCCCCCCTCCAGCACTCCGCTCTCCCCCTCCCCTCCAGCACTCCGCTCTCCCCCCCTCCCCTCCAGCACTCCGCTCTCCCCCCTCCCCTCCAGCACTCCGCTCTCCCCCTCCCCTCCAGCACTCCGCTCTCCCCCTCCCCTCCAGCACTCCGCTCTCCCCCCTCCCCTCCAGCACTCCGCTCTCCCCCTCCCCTCCAGCACTCCGCTCTCCCCCTCCCCTCCAGCACTCCGCTCTCCCCCTCCCCTCCAGCACTCCGCTCTCCCCCCTCCCCTCCAGCACTCCGCTCTCCCCCTCCCCTCCAGCACTCCGCTCTCCCCCTCCCCTCCAGCACTCCGCTCTCCCCCTCCCCTCCAGCACTCCGCTCTCCCCCTCCCCTCCAGCACTCCGCTCTCCCCCTCCCCTCCAGCACTCCGCTCTCCCCCTCCCCTCCAGCACTCCGCTCTCCCCCTCCCCTCCAGCACTCCGCTCTCCCCCTCCCCTCCAGCACTCCGCTCTCCCCCTCCCCTCCAGCACTCTGCTCTCCCCCTCCCCTCCAGCACTCTGCTCTCCCCCTCCCCTCCAGCACTCTGCTCTCCCCCTCCCCTCCAGCACTCTGCTCTCCCCCCTCCCCTCCAGCACTCTGCTCTCCCCCTCCCCTCCAGCACTCTGCTCTCCCCCCTCCCCTCCAGCACTCTGCTTCTCCCCCTCCCCTCCAGCACTCTGCTCTCCCCCTCCCCTCCAGCACTCTGCTCTCCCCCTCCCCTCCAGCACTCTGCTCTCCCCCTCCCCTCCAGCACTCTGCTCTCCCCCTCCCCTCCAGCACTCTGCTCTCCCCCTCCCCTCCAGCACTCTGCTCTCCCCCCTCCCCTCCAGCACTCTGCTCTCCCCCCTCCCCTCCAGCACTCTGCTCTCCCCTCCCCTCCAGCACTCTGCTCTCCCCCCTCCCCTCCAGCACTCTGCTCTCCCCCTCCCCCTCCAGCACTCTGCTCTCCCCCTCCCCTCCAGCACTCTGCTCTCCCCCTCCCCTCCAGCACTCTGCTCTCCCCCTCCCCTCCAGCACTCCTGCTCTCCCCCCTCCCCTCCAGCACTCTGCTCTCCCCCTCCCCTCCAGCACTCTGCTCTCCCCCTCCCCTCCAGCACTCTGCTCTCCCCCTCCCCTCCAGCACTCTGCTCTCCCCCTCCCCTCCAGCACTCTGCTCTCCCCCTCCCCTCCAGCACTCTGCTCTCCCCCTCCCCTCCAGCACTCTGCTCTCCCCCTCCCCTCCAGCACTCTGCTCTCCCCCTCCCCTCCAGCACTCTGCTCTCCCCCTCCCCTCCAGCACTCTGCTCTCCCCCTCCCCTCCAGCACTCTGCTCTCCCCCTCCCCTCCAGCACTCTGCTCTCCCCCTCCCCTCCAGCACTCTGCTCTCCCCCTCCCCTCCAGCACTCTGCTCTCCCCCTCCCCTCCAGCACTCCGCTCTCCCCCCTCCCCTCCAGCACTCCGCTCTCCCCCTCCCCTCCAGCACTCCGCTCTCCCCCTCCCCTCCAGCACTCCGCTCTCCCCCTCCCCTCCAGCACTCCGCTCTCCCCCCTCCCCTCCAGCACTCCGCTCTCCCCCCTCCCCTCCAGCACTCCGCTCTCCCCCTCCCCTCCAGCACTCTGCTCTCCCCCTCCCCTCCAGCACTCTGCTCTCCCCCTCCCCTCCAGCACTCTGCTCTCCCCCCTCCCCTCCAGCACTCTGCTCTCCCCCTCCCCTCCAGCACTCTGCTCTCCCCCCTCCCCTCCAGCACTCTGCTCTCCCCCCCCCCAGCACTCCTTTCTCCCCTCCCCCTTCAGCGCTCTCCCTGTCCAGCTTCCAGAGCAAGTCTACAAGATCCAGAACCAGGCTCTCAGTTGTATAGAGTTGTGACTCTGGAGAATTCCATGAAACAGCCGGTAGGTCACAGATCATCGGAGATCGACCAGGTCGGCAGCGAAAGAAGACTCCTGAAGGTAAATATAACACAGGATGTCACGGGGTCCTTCTCCGATATCACACAATCAACATAGCGAGAGATGGTTGAACAATCCAAAGAGCATTTATTCCAAGCAAAACAGAAGGTCCCTAACATAATCCACCACACAGAGGGTAAAGTAGTCCAGTAATGGGATAAATGTCTCGGGGATCAGTCACAATCCTCCAGCAGTCCTTCTCCAGGGACATCAGGGTTTCTCACAGTCTCTCTGGGGTGTCAGCTTCTCCCTCTGAGGATCAATCTTACTTCTTCTCGTCTTTCTCACCCAGAATGACTAATCTCCCAGGTAAACAGAGTTTGGGTGGATTCCAGGCCCCCCTCCCCCAGACCTAGGGACAGAAGCACTGCAAGAGGATATAACCTGACTTAGGCTATGTGCCCACGTTGCGTTCTATTATGCAGCTTTTAGTCACTGCATGTCCGTCTCAGAATGCAGCCCAAAAGCTGCGTTCTGAAACGCATTGTTACTGCAGAATTCATGCGTTTTGGATGCTTCCAGAACGCACATTTTTGACATTGCGGTCCCTCTCAGTTCTCAAGCATTCCCATAGACTTGCAGCAGAGCAGAGTGGGACCGCACTGTCATAAAGAGCATGACTGGCTGCAAGACTGAGCCGCGCGATCAGAATGTACTCGGATGAACTTCACCCAACTTCATTGCGACCACGCGGCTCTGTCTGTGTGCTGTGGCTTGATTTGCAATCACAGGTGAAGGACTCACCGGAGACCGCAAATCTCCTGAGTGACTGAAGTGAGCCGTGCGATCAGCGGTGCCGTCACTCAGGTTACCCGCGGCCAGCTCGAGTCCTCCACCCGAGACCTTGTGGCCGCGAGTAACCTGAGTGATGTCTCCGCTGACAGTGCGACTCACTTCAGTTGCTACTTGGAGCTGACAGGAGCAGCGGTGTTCTACGGCCGCTCCCGTCAGCTTCATGTAGCAGAGCTGGATGCGTCGTGGGACCTCGTGTGGATTACGCCGGACCTGGAGGGGCGTTTGGGGATTTTAATAAAGTGGTGAAAGACGGTGTTTTTTTGTCTTTTATTTCAAATAAAGGATTTTTTGGGTGTGTTTATTTACTTTCACTTACAGGTTAATCACTGGGGGGGTCTCAGACGCCTGCAATGATCTAATGTAGGGACTTTGTGGCAGCTATGGGTTGCCATTAACTCCTTATTACCCAGATTGCCACCGAATCAGGGCAATTCTGGATGAGCCGGGTGGAGTCCCGGGACTGTCACATCTAGCCGATGCGGCATTTCTGGGCGGCTGCTGGCTGATATTTTTAGGCTGGGGGGCTCCCCATAACGTGGGGCTCCCCATCCTGAGAATACCAGCCTTCAGCCCTGTGGCTTTATCTTGGCTGGTATCAAATTGGGGGGGACCGCACGCCAGTTTTTTTTTTTAATTATTTATTTTACTGCACTACATAGACCCGCCCACAGGTGGCTGTGATTTGTTGCAGTGAGACTGCTGTCACTCAGCATAGGGGCACATCTGACTACAACCAATCATAGGCGCTGGTGGGCGGGGAAAGCAGGGAATACCAGATTGAATAATAAGCAGCCGGCATTTTCAAAAGCTGGAGAAGCCGCCGCAGTGTGATAGCTGTGCAGCGCCGCGCCGGTGAGTATGAGAGAGGGGGAGAGGGATAGACCGACAGAGAGAGACCGACCGACCGGGAGAGAGAGACCGACCGACCGACCGACCGGGAGATGAGGCCGACATTGCAACCAAAATGCACAAAAAAAGTCACATGTTGCTTTTTAGAACGCAGCGTTTTGGCAGCAGCTGAAACGCAACGTGCGCATGGATTACGCACAATCTTCATAGATTGTGCTGGGGACGCAGGACGCATGCAGCTAGGCTGCAGCGCAATACGCAATGTAACTGCATGCAAATCACGCAACGTGTGCACCTAGCCTTAGGCTGGTTTCACATCAGTGTTGTTTTTTTTACAGTCCAGTGCCGGCCGAATTGCGCTGACCTCACCGCCCGCACTCGCTGCGATGGATACAGGGGGACACAGAATAAGTAACGGCCGGCACTGGAGTCATCCGATTGCTTGTTCTGCTGGCGCTGTGGTCAGTAGGATGATGTGAGCAGTAAAATGCACGGTGCTCAATGGGCGAAGCCAATGTCGATTTTATTTTTTTTAAAAAATTCCTTAAATATCCCCCCCCACCAAAAAAATAAAATTACATGGGCTTTGCTTTGTCATTTTTGTATGCTAACCAGGTACAGGCTGCCCCCAACCCCCAGATGCCTATTTGTACCCGGCTGTGAACCAAAAATGTAGGGAAGCCTTTTTTTTTTTTAAATTATCTCATGAACCTTAATGAAATAATCTAATAAAAAACACATGGGCTTCGCCAAATTTGTGTGTCCAGCTGGGTCCAACTAGGCAGCTGGGGACTGGAATCCATAGCGCAGGGTGGCCCAGCCAGCAGGTAACCCCCCCCCCACCAGCCAGCGGTAACCCCCCCCCCACCAGCAGTAACCCCCCCCCAGCGGTAACCCCCCCCCCATCACAGGGACCCCCCCCACCAGCAGTAACCCCCCCCCCCCATCACAGGGACCCCCCAGCCAGCGGTAACCCCCCCCCATCACAGGGACCCCCCAACCCAGCAGTAACCCCCCCCCCATCACAGGGACCCCCCCCAGCCAGCGGTAACCCCCCCCCCCATCACAGGGACCCCCAACCAGCGGTAACCCCCCCCCCCATCACAGGGACCCCCCACCAGCAGTAACCCCCCCCCCCCATCACAGGGACCCCCCAACCAGCAGTAACACCCCCCCCAGCCAGCGGTAACCCCCCCCATCACAGGGACCACCCCCACCAGCAGTAACACCCCCCCAGCCAGCGGTAACCCCCCCCATCACAGGGACCCCCCCCACCAGCAGTAACACCCCCAGCCAGCGGTAATTCCTCCACCGCATTATTAACCCACCACTGGTATTAACCACTCACCTCCCACCAGAGCCCCTCCCCCAGCAGTATTAACCCCTCACCCCCCCACCATCCCCATATCCGCACACACAGCCGCCCAGCATGAAGCCTCTCACTGACCCCGCTCTGTGCAGGAGACAATGTCAGCCACGGGGAAACCGAAGAACCCGGCGCTGCTGAGGAACCGGCGTCCACAAATGGCGGGAAGCAGGAGGCTATGCGTCTCCTCGCGCATTCTGAAATCCGACCACGCCCCTAACACATGGCGGAAGTGACGTCATACCGGCAAGGAGCCCGCACAGTGTGATGGAGTCCGGCTGTGTTCGGTGATCCGGTTCCTTCTTTTCGCCGGTTTGGCGGATCCGCTGCACTCCAGTACAGTCTATACAGCACAATGGCAGCGCCGCAACTTCCGGGTCACATGCTCCGGTCACGTGACAGCACATGGCTGGAGCTTGTCGCGCTGCCATTGTGCTGTATACACTGCACTGGAGTGCGCCGGATCCGGAAAACCGGCGAAAACTGGATGGCGCTTACAAAACCCCGCCCACCCACTGCTAAATCCCGCCCACTTGCACGGGCCTATTACATTGTTGAGTGGGCGTGTATTTATCCAGGTGGGCGGGGTTTTGTCCACTGAGCACCGGTCTTCGCTCTCTCTGCGGTGCCGGCTCCGGTCAGTCACATCAGGAGCCGGATCGTGCGCGGCCGCCACATCCCAGGAGCGGGCACGTCCTCTCCCTGCAGCCCCTCTCTGCACGCCCCCCCCCCCCCCCCTGACCCGTGTACACCGGCACCGACAGTCCGGGCTCTGACCCGTGTACACCGGCACCGACAGTCCGGGCTCTGACCCGTGTACACCGGCACCGACAGTCCGGGGGCTCTGACCCGTGTACACCGGCACCGACAGTCCGGGCTCTGACCCGTGTACACCGGTACAGACAGTCCGGGCTCTGACCCCAGTACACGGCACCGGCACCGACAGTCCGGGCTCTGACCCCAGTACACCGGCACCGACAGTCCGGGCTCTGACCCCTGTACACCGGCACCGACAGTCCGGGCTCTGACCCGTGTACACCGGCACCGACAGTCCGGGCTCTGACCCCAGTACACAACACCGGCACCGACAGTCCGGGCTCTGACCCGTGTACACCGGCACCGACAGTCCGGGCTCTGACCCCAGTACACAACACCGGCACCGACAGTCCGGGCTCTGACCCGTGTACACCGGCACCGACAGTCCGGGCTCTGACCCCAGTACACGGCACCGACAGTCCGGGCTCTGACCCGTGTACACACGGCACCGACAGTCCGGGCTCTGACCCGTGTACACCGGCACCGACAGTCCACGCTCTGACCCGTGTACACCGGCACCGACAGTCCGGGCTCTGACCCGTGTACACCGGCACCGACAGTCCGGGCGCTGACCCGTGTACACCGGCACCGACAGTCCGGGCTCTGACCCCAGTACACGGCACCGGCACCGACAGTCCGGGCTCTGACCCCAGTAGACAACACCGGCACCGACAGTCCGGGCTCTGACCCCAGTACACGGCACCGACAGTCCGGGCTCTGACCCCAGTACACGGCACCGGCACCGACAGTCCGGGCTCTGACCCCAGTACACGGCACCGGCACCGACAGTCCGGACTCTGACCCCAGTACACGGCACCGACAGTCCGGGCTCTGACCCCAGTACACGGCACCGGCACCGACAGTCCGGGCTCTGACCCCAGTACACGGCACCGGCACCGACAGTCCGGGCTCTGACCCCAGTACACGGCACCGACAGTCCGGGCTCTGACCCGTGTACACCGGCACCGACAGTCCGGGCTCTGACCCCAGTACACGGCACCGGTACAGACAGTCCGGGCTCTGACCCCAGTACACGACACCTGCACCGACAGCCCGGGCTCTGACCCGTGTACACCGGCACCGACAGTCCGGGCTCTGACCCCAGTACACGGCACCGGTACAGACAGTCCGGGCTCTGACCCCAGTACACGGCACCGGCACAGACAGTCCGGGCTCTGACCCCAGTACACGACACCAGCACCGACAGTCCGGGCTCTGACCCCAGTACACTGCACCGGTACAGACAGTCCGGGCTCTGACCCCAGTACACGGCACCGGCACAGACAGTCCGGGCTCTGACCCCAGTACACGGCACCGACAGTCCGGGCTCTGACCCCAGTACACGGCACCGACACAGACAGTCCGGGCTCTGACCCCAGTACACGGCACCGGCACCGACAGTCCGGGCTCTGACCCCAGTACACGGCACCGGCACAGACAGTCCGGGCTCTGACCCCAGTACACGGCACCGGCACCGACAGTCCGGGCTCTGACCCGTGTACACCGGCACCGACAGTCCGGACTCTGACCCGTGTACACCGGCACCGACAGTCCGGGCTCTGACCCCAGTACACGGCACCGACAGTCCGGGCTCTGACCCCAGTACACGGCACTGGCACAGACAGTCCGGGCTCTGACCCCAGTACACGGCACCGGCACCGACAGTCCGGGCTCTGACCCGTGTACACGGCACCGACAGTCCGGGCTCTGACCCGTGTACACGGCACCGACAGTCCGGGCTCTGACCCCAGTACACGGCACCGACAGTCCGGGCTCTGACCCCAGTACACGGCATCGGCACCGACAGTCCGGGCTCTGACCCGTGTACACCGGCACCGACAGTCCGGGCTCTGACCCGTGTACACCGGCACCGACAGTCCGGGCTCTGACCCGTGTACACCGGCACCGACAGTCCGGGCTCTGACCCGTGTACACCGCACCGGCACAGCCATGTCTGACCTCGCGGTCACCGTGTTCACTAGGCTGCTCTGCGCACATGGCGGACGGCTCCACATAGACTGGTTGTCTGGATTCTTGATGCGCCCGACCGACAAGATTAAGCAAATGCTAAATCACAGATTCCACATGTTCCCTGTGGTCGGGGATCTGGTCCTGGCCCAGAATCCGGTGAGGATCTGCCCGAAATATCAGAGGAATGAAGAGGAGGAGAAGTGCGACAGACTGCATCTCTGCAAAGACTATCTGCAAGGGAAGTGTAAAAGGTGCGTGACCGGGAGTAACGTGCAGGAGGAGGGGGACCGGGAGTAATGTACAGGAGGAGGGGGACCGGGAGTAACGTGCAGGAGGAGGAGGACCGGGAGTAACGTACAGGAGGAGGAGGAGGACCGGGAGTAACGTGCAGGAGGAGGAGGACCGGGAGTAACGTACAGGAGGAGGGGGACCGGGGAGTAATGTACAGGAGGAGGAGGAGGACCGGGGAGTAATGTACAGGAGGAGGAGGACCGAGAGTAACGTGCAGGAGGAGGAGGAGGACCGGGGAGTAATGTACAGGAGGAGGAAGAGGACCGGGGAGTAATGTACAGGAGGAGGAAGAGGACCGGGGAGTAATGTACAGGAGGAGGAGGACCGGGAGTAACGTGCACTAGGAGGAGGAGGACCGGGGAGTAACATACAGGAGGAGGGGGACTGGGAGTAACGTACAGGAGGAGGGGGACTGGGAGTAACGTACAGGAGGAGGGGGACTGGGAGTAACGTGCAGGAGGAGGGGGACTGGGAGTAATGTACAGGAAGAGGAGGACCGGGGAGTAATGTACAGGAAGAGGAGGACCGGGGAGTAATGTACAGGAGGAGGGGGACTGGGAGTAATGTACAGGAGGAGGGGGACTGGGAGTAATGTACAGGAGGAGGGGGACCGGGGAGTAATGTACAGGAGGAGGGGGACCGGGGAGTAATGTACAGGAGGAGGAGGACCGGGGAGTAATGTACAGGAGGAGGAGGACCGGGAGTAATGTACAGGAGGAGGGGGACCGGGGAGTAATGTACAGGAGGAGGAGGAGGACCGGGGAGTAATGTACAGGAGGAGGAGGACCGAGAGTAACGTGCAGGAGGAGGAGGAGGACCGGGGAGTAATGTACAGGAGGAGGAAGAGGACCGGGGAGTAATGTACAGGAGGAGGAAGAGGACCGGGGAGTAATGTACAGGAGGAGGAGGACCGGGAGTAACGTGCACTAGGAGGAGGAGGACCGGGGAGTAACGTACAGGAGGAGGGGGACTGGGAGTAACGTACAGGAGGAGGGGGACTGGGAGTAACGTGCAGGAGGAGGGGGACTGGGAGTAATGTACAGGAAGAGGAGGACCGGGGAGTAATGTACAGGAGGAGGGGGACTGGGAGTAATGTACAGGAGGAGGGGGACTGGGAGTAATGTACAGGAGGAGGGGGACCGGGGAGTAATGTACAGGAAGAGGGGGACTGGGAGTAATGTACAGGAGGAGGGGGACTGGGAGTAATGTACAGGAGGAGGGGGACTGGGAGTAATGTACAGGAGGAGGGGGACTGGGAGTAATGTACAGGAGGAGGGGGACTGGGAGTAATGTACAGGAGGAGGGGGACCGGGGAGTAATGTACAGGAGGAGGAGGACCGGGAGTAATGTACAGGAGGAGGGGGACCGGGGAGTAATGTACAGGAGGAGGAGGACCGGGGAGTAATGTACAGGAGGAGGAGGACCGAGAGTAACGTGCAGGAGGAGGAGGAGGACCGGGGAGTAATGTACAGGAGGAGGAAGAGGACCGGGGAGTAATGTACAGGAGGAGGAAGAGGACCGGGGAGTAATGTACAGGAGGAGGAGGACCGGGAGTAACGTGCAGGAGGAGGAGGAGGACCGGGGAGTAACGTACAGGAGGAGGGGGACTGGGAGTAACGTACAGGAGGAGGGGGACTGGGAGTAACGTGCAGGAGGAGGGGGACTGGGAGTAATGTACAGGAAGAGGAGGACTGGGGAGTAATGTACAGGAGGAGGGGGACTGGGAGTAATGTACAGGAGGAGGGGGACTGGGAGTAATGTACAGGAGGAGGGGGACCGGGGAGTAATGTACAGGAAGAGGGGGACTGGGAGTAATGTACAGGAGGAGGGGGACTGGGAGTAATGTACAGGAGGAGGGGGACTGGGAGTAATGTACAGGAGGAGGGGGATCGGGGAGTAATGTACAGGAGGAGGGGGACCGGGGAGTAATGTACAGGAGGAGGAGGACCGGGGAGTAATGTACAGGAGGAGGGGGACTGGGAGTAATGTACAGGAGGAGGGGGACTGGGAGTAATGTACAGGAGGAGGGGGACTGGGAGTAATGTACAGGAGGAGGGGGACTGGGAGTAATGTACAGGAGGAGGGGGACCGGGAGTAACATACAGGTGGGGGGGGGACCGGGAGTAACGTGCAGGAGGAGGAGGACTGGGAGTAACGTACAGGAGGGGGGGGTCCAGGAGTAACGTACAGGAGGATGGGACCGGGAGTAACGTACAGGAGGAGGGGGACCGGGAGTAACGTGCAGGAGGAGGAGGACCGGGAGTAACGTGCAGGAGGAGGAGGAGGACGACCGGGAGTAACGTGAAGGAGTAGGGGGACCGGGAGTAATGTACAGGAGGAGGGGGACCGGGAGTAATGTACAGGAGGAGGGGGACCGGGAGAAATGTACAGGAGGAGGGGGACTGGGAGTAACGTGCAGGAGGAGGGGGACTGGGAGTAATGTACAGGAAGAGGAGGACTGGGGAGTAATGTACAGGAGGAGGGGGACTGGGAGTAATGTACAGGAGGAGGGGGACTGGGAGTAATGTACAGGAGGAGGGGGACTGGGAGTAATGTACAGGAGGAGGGGGACCGGGGAGTAATGTACAGGAAGAGGGGGACTGGGAGTAATGTACAGGAGGAGGGGGACTGGGAGTAATGTACAGGAGGAGGGGGACTGGGAGTAATGTACAGGAGGAGGGGGACTGGGAGTAATGTACAGGAGGAGGGGGACCGGGGAGTAATGTACAGGAGGAGGGGGACTGGGAGTAATGTACAGGAGGAGGGGGACCGGGGAGTAATGTACAGGAAGAGGGGGACTGGGAGTAATGTACAGGAGGAGGGGGACTGGGAGTAATGTACAGGAGGAGGGGGACTGGGAGTAATGTACAGGAGGAGGGGGACTGGGAGTAATGTACAGGAGGAGGGGGACCGGGGAGTAATGTACAGGAAGAGGGGGACTGGGAGTAATGTACAGGAGGAGGGGGACTGGGAGTAATGTACAGGAGGAGGGGGACTGGGAGTAATGTACAGGAGGAGGGGGACCGGGGAGTAATGTACAGGAGGAGGGGGACCGGGGAGTAATGTACAGGAGGAGGGGGACCGGGGAGTAATGTACAGGAGGAGGAGGACCGGGAGTAATGTACAGGAGGAGGGGGACTGGGAGTAATGTACAGGAGGAGGGGGACTGGGAGTAATGTACAGGAGGAGGGGGACTGGGAGTAATGTACAGGAGGAGGGGGACTGGGAGTAATGTACAGGAGGAGGGGGACCGGGAGTAACATACAGGTGGGGGGGGGACCGGGAGTAACGTGCAGGAGGAGGAGGACTGGGAGTAACGTACAGGAGGGGGGGGTCCAGGAGTAACGTACAGGAGGATGGGACCGGGAGTAACGTACAGGAGGAGGGGGACCGGGAGTAACGTGCAGGAGGAGGAGGACCGGGAGTAACGTGCAGGAGGAGGAGGAGGACGACCGGGAGTAACGTGAAGGAGTAGGGGGACCGGGAGTAATGTACAGGAGGAGGGGGACCGGGAGTAATGTACAGGAGGAGGGGGACCGGGAGAAATGTACAGGAGGAGGGGGACCGGGAGTAATGTACAGGAGGAGGGGGACCGGGAGTAATGTACAGGAGGAGGGGGACCGGGAGTAACGTACAGGAGGAGGGGGACCGGGAGTAACGTACAGGAGGGGGGGGACCGGAAGTAACGTACAGGAGGAGGGGGACCGGGAGTAACGTACAGGAGGAGGGGGACCGGGAGTAACGTGCAGGAGGAGGGGGACCGGGAGTAACGTGCAGGAGGAGGGGGACCGGGAGTAACGTACAGGAGGAGGGGGGGACCGGGAGTAACGTGAAGGAGGAGGACTGGGGAGTAACGTGCAGGAGGAGGAGGACCGGGAGTAACGTGCAGGAGGAGGAGGAGGACGACCGGGAGTAACGTGAAGGAGTAGGGGGACCGGGAGTAATGTACAGGAGGAGGGGGACCGGGAGAAATGTACAGGAGGAGGGGGACCGGGAGTAATGTACAGGAGGAGGGGGACCGGGAGTAACGTACAGGAGGAGGAGGACCGGGAGTAATGTACAGGAGGAGGGGGACCGGGGAGTAATGTACAGGAGGAGGAGGAGGACCGGGGAGTAATGTACAGGAGGAGGAGGACCGAGAGTAACGTGCAGGAGGAGGAGGAGGACCGGGGAGTAATGTACAGGAGGAGGAAGAGGACCGGGGAGTAATGTACAGGAGGAGGAAGAGGACCGGGGAGTAATGTACAGGAGGAGGAGGACCGGGAGTAACGTGCAGGAGGAGGAGGAGGACCGGGGAGTAACGTACAGGAGGAGGGGGACTGGGAGTAATGTACAGGAGGAGGGGGACCGGGGAGTAATGTACAGGAGGAGGAGGACCGGGGAGTAATGTACAGGAGAAGGAGGACCGGGGAGTAATGTACAGGAGGAGGAGGACTGGGAGTAATGTACAGGAGGAGGGGGACTGGGAGTAATGTACAGGAGGAGGGGGACTGGGAGTAATGTACAGGAGGAGGGGGACTGGGAGTAATGTACAGGAGGAGGGGGACTGGGAGTAATGTACAGGAGGAGGGGGACTGGGAGTAATGTACAGGAGGAGGGGGACCGGGAGTAACATACAGGTGGGGGGGGGGCCGGGAGTAACGTGCAGGAGGAGGAGGACTGGGAGTAACGTACAGGAGGGGGGGGTCCAGGAGTAACGTACAGGAGGATGGGACTGGGAGTAACGTACAGGAGGAGGGGGACCGGGAGTAACGTGCAGGAGGAGGAGGACCGGGAGTAACGTGCAGGAGGAGGAGGAGGACGACCGGGAGTAACGTGAAGGAGTAGGGGGACCGGGAGTAATGTACAGGAGGAGGGGGACCGGGAGAAATGTACAGGAGGAGGGGGACCGGGAGTAATGTACAGGAGGAGGGGGACCGGGAGTAATGTACAGGAGGAGGGGGACCGGGAGTAACGTACAGGAGGAGGGGGACCGGGAGTAACGTACAGGAGGGGGGGGACCGGAAGTAACGTACAGGAGGAGGGGGACCGGGAGTAACGTACAGGAGGAGGGGGACCGGGAGTAACGTACAGGAGGAGGGGGACCGGGAGTAACGTGCAGGAGGAGGGGGACCGGGAGTAACGTACAGGAGGAGGGGGGGACCGGGAGTAACGTGAAGGAGGAGGACTGGGGAGTAACGTGCAGGAGGAGGAGGACCGGGAGTAACGTGCAGGAGGAGGAGGAGGACGACCGGGAGTAACGTGAAGGAGTAGGGGGACCGGGAGTAATGTACAGGAGGAGGGGGACCGGGAGAAATGTACAGGAGGAGGGGGACCGGGAGTAATGTACAGGAGGAGGGGGACCGGGAGTAACGTACAGGAGGAGGAGGACCGGGAGTAATGTACAGGAGGAGGGGGACCGGGAGTAATGTACAGGAGGAGGGGGAGCGGGGAGTAATGCAGGGGGTGGGTGACCGGGAGGTACAGTGAGGGAAATAAGTATTGGATCCCTTGCTGATTTTGTGTGGTTTTCCACTGACACAGACATGACTTGTCTATAATTTTAAGGGTCGGTTAATTGTAACAGTGAGAGAAATTCCAAAATAAATTCCAGAAAATCGCATTGTATAAATTATATAAATGTATTTGCATTTTGCAGAGAGAAATAAGTATTGGATCCCTCTGGTAAACAAGACTTAATACTTGTTGCCGCACGGCAGTCAGGCGGTTTTGTAGTTGATGATGAGGTTTGGTGTCAGGAGGAATTCTGCTCCTCTCCTCTTTGCAGATCGTCAGTAAATCATTAGGATTTTGAGGCTGTCGCTTCACAACTCGGAGCTTCAGCTCCTCCATAGGTTTTCTAGGGGATCAAGGTCTGGAGACTGGCTAGGCCACTCCATGACCTTAATGTGCTTCTTTTTGAGTCACTCTTTGTTGCCTTGGCTGTATGTTTTGGGTCATTGTCGGGCTGGAAGACCCAGTCACAACCCATTGTAATGTCCTGGTGAAGGGAAGGAGGTTGTCACTCAGGATTATACGGTACATGGCTCCATCCATTGTCCCATTGATGTGGTGAAGTAGTCCTGTGCCCCTAGAGAAATACCCCCAAAACATAATGTTTCCCCCTCCATGCTTAACGATGGGGATGGTGTTCTTTGGGTCATAGGCAGCATTTCTCTTCCTCCAAACACAGCGAGTTAAGGCGAAAGAACTGAATTTTTGTCTCCTCTGACCCCAGCACCTTCTCCCAATCAGTCTCAGAAGCATCCAGGTGTTCATTGGCAAACTTCAGACGGGCCGGCCGCACGTGGGCCTTCTTCAGACAGGCCGGCCGCACGTGGGCCTTCTTCAGACGGGCCGGCCGCACGTGGGTCTTCTTCAGACGGGCCGGCCGCACGTGGGTCTTCTTCAGACGGGCCGGCCGCACGTGGGTCTTCTTCAGACGGGCCGGCCGCACGTGGGTCTTCTTCAGACGGGCCGGCCGCACGTGGGCCGCCTTCAGACTGGCCGGCCGCACGTGGGCCTTCTTCAGACGGGCCGGCCGCACGTGGGCCTTCTTCAGACGGGCCGGCCGCACGTGGGCCTTCTTCCGACGGGCCGGCCGCACGTGGGCCTTCTTCCGACGGGCCGGCCGCACGTGGGCCTTCTTCAGCAGTGGGACTTTGCGGGCACTGCAGGATTTTAAGCCATTACGACGTAATGTGTTACCAATGGATTTCTTGGTGACAGTGGTCCCAGCTGCCATGAGATCAGTAACAAGTTCCCCCGTGTAGTTTTTGACCGATCTCTCACCTTCCTCATGATCCTGGAGACCCCACGAGGTGAGATGTTGCATGGAGCCCCAGATCGATAGCGAGTGACATTCATCCTGTACTTCTTCCATTTCCTTACTATTGCACCAGCAGTTTCTCCTTCTCCCCCCAGCGTCTTACTTATGGTTTTGTAGCCCTTTCCAGCCTTGTGCAGGTCTATGGTCTTCTCCATTCCAGCCTTGTGCAGGTCTATGGTCTTCTCCATTCCAGCCTTGTGCAGGTCTATGGTCTTCTACATTCCAGCCTTGTGCAGGTCTATGGTCTTCTCCATTCCAGCCTTGTGCAGGTCTATGGTCTTCTCCATTCCAGCCTTGTGCAGGTCAATGCTTTTCTCCATTCCAGCCTTGTGCAGGTCTATGGTCTTCTCCATTCCTGCCTTGTGCAGGTCTATGGTCTTCTCCATTCCAGCCTTGTGCAGGTCTATGGTCTTCTCCATTCCAGCCTTGTGCATTGCTATGGTCTTCTACATTCCAGCCTTGTGCAGGTCTATGGTCTTCTCCATTCCAGCCTTGTGCAGGTCTGTGGCCTTCTCCATTCTAGCCTTGTGCAGGTCTATGGTCTTCTCCATTCCTGCCTTGTGCAGGTCAATGCTTTTCTCCATTCCAGCCTTGTGCAGGTCTATGGCCTTCTCCATTCCAGCCTTGTGCAGGTCTATGGCCTTCTCCATTCCAGCCTTGTGCAGGTCTATGGTCTTCTCCATTCTAGCCTTGTGCAGGTCTATGCTTTTCTCCATTCCAGCCTTGTGCAGGTCTATGGTCTTCTCCATTCCAGCCTTGTGCAGGTCTATGGTCTTGTCCATTCCAGCCTTGTGCAGGTCTATGATCTTCTCCATTCCAGCCTTGTGCAGGTCTATGGTCTTCTACATTCCAGCCTTGTGCAGGTCTATGGTCTTCTACATTCCAGCCTTGTGCAGGTCTGTGGTCTTCTCCATTCCTGCCTTGTGCAGGTCAATGCTTTTCTCCATTCCTGCCTTGTGCAGGTCAATGCTTTTCTCCATTCCAGCCTTGTGCAGGTCTATGGCCTTCTCCATTCCAGCCTTGTGCAGGTCTATGGCCTTCTCCATTCCAGCCTTGTGCAGGTCTATGGTCTTCTCCATTCTAGCCTTGTGCAGGTCTATGGTCTTCTCCATTCCAGCCTTGTGCAGGTCTATGGTCTTCTCCATTCCAGCCTTGTGCAGGTCTGTGGCCTTCTCCATTCCAGCCTTGTGCAGGTCTATGGCCTTCTCCATTCTAGCCTTGTGCAGGTCTATGGCCTTCTCCTTTCTAGCCTTGTGCAGGTCTATGGTCTTCTCCATTCCAGCCTTGTGCAGGTCTATGGTCTTCTCCATTCCAGCCTTGTGCAGGTATGTGGCCTTCTCCATTCCAGCCTTGTGCAGGTCTATGGCCTTCTCCATTCTAGCCTTGTGCAGGTCTATGGCCTTCTCCTTTCTAGCCTTGTGCAGGTCTATGGTCTTCTCTATTCCAGCCTTGTGCAGGTCTATGGTCTTCTCCATTCCAGCCTTGTGCAGGTCTGTGGCCTTCTCCATTCCAGCCTTGTGCAGGTCTGTGGCCTTCTCCATTCCAGCCTTGTGCAGGTCTATGGTCTTCTCCATTCTAGCCTTGTGCAGGTCTATGGTCTTCTCCATTCTAGCCTTGTGCAGGTCTATGGTCTTCTCCATTCCAGCCTTGTGCAGGTCTATGGTCTTCTCCATTCTAGCCTTGTGCAGGTCTATGGTCTTCTCCATTCCAGCCTTGTGCAGGTCTATGGTCTTCTCCATTCCAGCCTTGTGAAGGCCTATGGCCTTCTCCATTCCTGCCTTGTGCAGGTCTATGCTTTTCTCCATTCCAGCCTTGTGCAGGTCTATGGTCTTCTCCATTCCAGCCTTGTGCAGGTCTATGGTCTTCTCCATTCCAGCCTTGTGCAGGTCTATGGTCTTCTCCATTCCAGCCTTGTGCAGGTCTATGGTCTTCTCCATTCCAGCCTTGTGCAGGTCTATGGTCTTCTCCATTCCAGCCTTGTGCAGGTCTATGGTCTTCTCCATTCTAGCCTTGTGCAGGTCTATGGTCTTCTCCATTCCAGCCTTGTGCAGGTCTGTGGCCTTCTCCATTCCAGCCTTGTGCAGGTCTATGGCCTTCTCCATTCTAGCCTTGTGCAGGTCTATGGCCTTCTCCATTCTAGCCTTGTGCAGGTCTATGGTCTTCTCCATTCCAGCCTTGTGCAGGTCTATGGTCTTCTCCATTCCAGCCTTGTGCAGGTCTGTGGCCTTCTCCATTCCAGCCTTGTGCAGGTCTGTGGCCTTCTCCATTCCAGCCTTGTGCAGGTCTGTGGTCTTCTCCATTCCAGCCTTGTGCAGGTCTATGGCCTTCTCCATTCCAGCCTTGTGCAGGTCTATGGTCTTCTCCATTCTAGCCTTGTGCAGGTCTATGGTCTTCTCCATTCCAGCCTTGTGCAGGTCTATGGTCTTCTCCATTCCAGCCTTGTGCAGGTCTGTGGCCTTCTCCATTCCAGCCTTGTGCAGGTCTATGGCCTTCTCCATTCCAGCCTTGTGCAGGTCTATGGTCTTCTCCATTCCAGCCTTGTGAAGGCCTATGGCCTTCTCCATTCCAGCCTTGTGCAGGTCTATGGTCTTCTCCATTCCTGCCTTGTGCAGGTCTATGCTTTTCTCCATTCAAGCCTTGTGCAGGTCTATGGTCTTCTCCATTCCAGCCTTTCGCAGGTCTATGGTCTTCTCCATTCCAGCCTTGTGCAGGTCTATGGCCTTCTCCATTCCAGCCTTGTGCAGGTCTATGGCCTTCTCCATTCCAGCCTTGTGCAGGTCTATGGTCTTCTCCATTCCAGCCTTGTGCAGGTCTATGGTCTTCTCTATTCCAGCCTTGTGCAGGTCTATGGTCTTCTCCATTCCAGCCTTGTGCAGGTCTATGGTCTTCTCCATTCCAGCCTTGTGAAGGCCTATGGCCTTCTCCATTCCAGCCTTGTGAAGGCCTATGGCCTTCTCCATTTCAGCCTTGTGCAGGTCTATGGTCTTGTCCATTCCAGCCTTGTGCAGGTCTATGGCCTTCTCCAGTCCAGCCTTGTGCAGGTCTATGGCCTTCTCCATTCCAGCCTTGTGCAGGTCTATGGCCTTCTCCATTCCAGCCTTGTGCAGGTCTATGGTCTTCTCCATTCCAGCCTTGTGCAGGTCTGTGGTCTTCTCCATTCCAGCCTTGTGTAGGTCTGTGGTCTTCTCCATTCCAGCCTTGTGCAGGTCTATGGCCTTCTCCATTCCAGCCTTGTGCAGGTCTATGGTATTGTCTGGATACCCTTAGAAAGCTCTTTGGTTGCCCGTGTTGTAGAGGTTAGAGTCTGATTAATGGAGTTTGTATACAGGAGTCTTTATAGAGGGGACAATGTAAGGGCCGTCTGTAATGCAGGGAACGAGGGGATTAGGAGCGGCTAATGTCTGTAGCCAGAACTCTTAATGGTTGATAGGGGATCAAATACTTATTACTCTCTGCAAAATGCAAATACATTTATATACGGTAATTTATACAATGGCATTTTCTGGATTTTATTTTGGATAATTTATCTCTCACTGTTAAAATTAACCTAAAATTATAGATTGTTCATGTCTGTGTCACTGGGAAACTTACAAGATCAGCGAGGGATCCAATACTTACCTCCCTCACTGTAATGTACAGGGCTCTGCTCATCATTTGTCATGTGTTTTTATTATTTCAGGCCACATTGCAGTCTCTTCCATGATGTTTCATCCGACCACAACCAATCAGTGTTAAAAGTGAATGAGATCAGTGGACTGAATATAGACGAGGTGAAGACTCTCCTGCTGCAGAACGACAGAGAGCTGCACCCCGAGGTCAGGAACACCGGACAACCATCACCCCGATAATATAACCCGGGACTATAACTATAATACTGCCCCTATCTACAAGAATATAACTACTATAATACTGCCCCTATGTACAAGAATATAACTACTATAATACTGCCCCCTATGTACAAGAATATAACTACTATAATACTGCCCCCTATGTACAAGAATATAACTACTATAATACTGCTCCTATGTACAAGAATATAACTACTATAATACTGCTCCTATCTACAAGAATATAACTACTATAATACTGCTCCTATGTACAAGAATATAACTACTATAATACTGCCCCCTATGTACAAGAATATAACTACTATAATACTGCTCCTATGTACAAGAATATAACTACTATAATACTGCCCCCTATGTACAAGAATTTAACTACTATAATACTGCTCCTATGTACAAGAATATAACTACTATAATACTGCCCCCTATGTACAAGAATATAACTACTATAATACTGCCCCCTATGTACAAGAATATAACTACTATAATACTGCCCCCTATGTACAAGAATATAACTACTATAATACTGCTTCTATATACAAGAATATAACTACTATAATACTGCTCCTATGTACAAGAATATAACTACTATAATACTGCCCCTATGTACAAGAATATAACTACTATATAATACTGCTCCTATATACAAGAATATAACTACTATAATACTGCCCCCTATGTACAAGAATATAACTACTATAATACTGCCCCTATGTACAAGAATATAACTACTATAATACTGCCCCTATGTACAAGAATATAACTACTATAATACTACCCCTATATACAAGAATATAACTACTATAATACTGCCCCTATGTACAAGAATATAACTACTATAATACTGCCCTCTATGTACAAGAATATAACTACTATAATACTGCCCCTATGTACAAGAATATAACTATTATAATACTGCCCCCTATGTACAAGAATAACTATTATAATACTGCCTCCTATGTACAAGAATATAACTGCTATAATACTGCCCCTATGTACAAGAATATAACTACTATAATACTGCCCCTATGTACAAGAATATAACTACTATAATACTGCCCCTATGTACAAGAATATAACTACTATAATACTACCCCTATATACAAGAATATAACTACTATAATACTGCCCCTATGTACAAGAATATAACTACTATAATACTGCCCTCTATGTACAAGAATATAACTGCTATTATACTGCCACCTATGTACAGGCATATAACATAATACTGTAGCCTCCTGAGTATAACATTACTCTACCTCTTCCGTTAGGTTTGTCGGGGTTATATGGATGACACTTGTGCTCTCGGGAAGGATTGTTCCCGTCTTCACGTCTGTGATTACTTCACACGCGGAGAGTGTAATCGTCGCTCCTGTAGTCGCTCTCACGATCTCCTGGATGTCGGTGCTGACCGCTATCAGATGTCTGAGGTGTCTATTAGGAATTTCCAGATGCTTTGTGAGGTGAAGCACAGTCAGCGCCTCCAGAGCCGCCATGAAGCAGGAACGATGGAGAATCCTGCAGCAAAAAGTGATCGAAGAAGACGTAGAAAAAAAGAGGATTCAGAGGACGCTCTGCAGAGCAAGTTACCGAGAATACAGGAAGGATCAGCAGGTGCGGTATAAGCCGGTATTGTAGAATCTGTCACGGGTCCTTCTCCGATATCACACAATCAAGAGCGGGAGATGGGTGAACAATCCAGAGATCCTTTATTCCATGCAAACCAGAAAGTCCATAACATAATCCACCACACAGAGGGCAAAATAGTCCAGTAAGTGATAAATGTCCCGGGGATCAATCACAATCCTCCAAATGTCTCTTTTTCAGGGGAATCTGGCTTTCTCCAAGTCTCTCTGGGGTGCGGGCCGCAGCCTCAGCTTCCCACACAGAGGATCAATCTTACTGCTCCTCTCGTGTTTTTCTCAGGCAGAATCCCTATATCCCAAGGTAAACAGACAGGTAGGGGCTTTCAGGCCACCCCAATCCTGGGACAGAGGCACTGCAGGGGGTGATGTCCAGTATTTGGTGAGCTGGGGAGTAAAGAATGGACAGTCAGGAAATGTCAGAAGGGGTTCAACAAAAGGCAAGAAAATGGTAACTGAGCTAAGTTAATAACCATATTTTTCGTATTATAAGTTATGGAGGACTATGGGAGATGCATTGTACTATGTGGAGGAATATGGGGGTGCATTATACTATATGGAGGAATATGGGGGTGCATTATACTATATGGAGGACTATGGGGGTATATTATAATATATTGAGGACTATGGAGGTGTATTATACTATATGGAGGACTATGGGGGTGCATTGTACTATATGGAAGATTATGGGGGTGCATTATACTATATGGAAGACTATGGGGGTGCATTATACTATATGTAGGACTATGGGAGTGCATTATACTATATGGAGTACTATGGGGGTATATTATAATATATTGAGGACTATGGGGGTGTATTATACTATATGTAGGACTATGGGAGTGCATTATACTATATGGAGGACTATGGGGGTGCATTATACTATATGGAGGACTATGGGGGTGCATTATACTATATGGAGGACTAGGGGGGTATAATATAATATATTGAGGACTATGGAGGTGCATTATACTATATGGAGGACTATGGGGGTGCATTATACTATATGGAGGACTATGGGGGTATAATATAATATATTGAGGACTATGGAGGTGCATTATACTATATGGAGGATTATGAGAACTGCATTATACTATATGGAGGACTATGGGGGTGCATTATACTATATGGAGGACTATGGGGGTGCATTATACTATATGGTTGATTTTGGGGGTGCATTATACCAGGGTTCCCCAACTCCAGTCCTCAAGGCCCACCAACAGTGCATGTTTTCAGGATTTCCTTAGCATTGCACTGCTGTTGGAACCAGCACCTGGGCAGGTAATTACATTAACACCTGTGCAATACTAAGGAAATCCCAAAAACCTGCACTGTTGGTGGGCCTTGAGGACTGGAGTTGGGGACCTCTGCATTATACTATATGGAGGACTATGGAGGTGTATTATACTATATGGAGGACTATGGGAGTGCATTATACTATATGGAGGACTATGGAGGTGCATTATACTATATGGAGGGCTATGGTGGTGTATTTACTATATGGAGGGCTATGGGGCTGCATTATACTATATGGAGGTGCATTATACTATATGGAGGACTATGGGCGTGCATTATACTATATGGAGGACTATGGGGGTGCATTATACTATATGGAGGACTATGGGGGTGCATTATACTATATGGAGGTGCATTATACTATATGGAGGACTATGGGGGTGCATTATACTATATGGAGGACTATGGAGGTGCATTATACTATATGGAGGACTATGGGGGTGCATTATACTATATGGAGGACTATGGGGGTGCTTTATACTATATGGAGGACTATGGGGGTGCATTATACTAAATGGTAACTGCATATAGTTGTTAAACAAGAAGGAATCCTGGGTAAACTTAATTAAATTAGAGTGGAATATTTTCTCATTAAACTCAAAGTAACATACCCGCTCCCTTAGATTTAATTTACCCCAAAACAGGACTGCACAAAAATCGTGTATATTAATTGTATGAAATGAAAAATTGTTACAATAGAATAAATTGGATACAGTATTCAAACGCCGTGTCAGCAGCTATTTATCTATATCATTCCCAGGGACCACCTGTCTCCAGCGCTGCTGTCTTTGGCGTTGCTGTCTCTTGCTTCAGGGCCCGCTCATTATGCTCATTACATATTCACTGCACCGCGGACCTGGAAGCAGCAGCACTGGAGACAGCAGTGCCTGGGACAGGTGAGTAAAAAGTTCCTGCTCTCCGTGTGCTATCACGGATAGCACACAGAGGACACATGTGCTAAAATCACGACACACAGAGGACCATACGCACCTTCAATATGTTCGTGCAAAATGTGTTTTCCTTTGAAATATCTTCCAGTTCTTTGAAATTCCTGGCTCATCTCACATGCACTATTCTTGTTGGCGACATTTTCCAGTTCTGTGAGATTCCTGGCTCGTCTCCCAGTTCTGTGAGATTCCTGGCTCGTCTTGCAGGCTCTGCTTTTGCTTGCAGAAATATTCCAGTTCTGAGAGATTCCTGGTTCATCTTGCATGCACTGCTCTTCCTTAGAGATGTCTTCGTCTGCCAGTTCTGTGAGACTCCTGGCTCGTCTCACGTGCACTGCTCTTGCTTGGAGACGTCTTCCAGTTCTGTGAGATTCCAGTCTCATCTTGCATGCTCTGCTCTTCCTTGGAGACGTTTTCCAGGTATGTGTGATTCCTGGCTTATCTTCCAGTTCTGTGAGATTCCTGGTTCGCTTTGCATGAACTGCTCTTCCTTGGAGACATTTTCCAGTTCTGTGAGATTCCAGTCTCCTCTTGCATGCACTGCTCTTCCTTGGAGATGTCTTCCAGGTATGTGAGATTCCTTGCTTATCTTCCAGTTCTGTGAGATTCCTGGCTCGTTCACATGCACTGCTCTTCCTTAGAGACGTCTTCCAGTTCTGTGAGATTCCAGGCTAATCTTGCCTGCTCTGCTCTTTCTTGGAGATGTCTTCCAGGTATATGAGATTCCTGGCTTATTTTCCAGTTCTGTGAGATTCCTGGCTCGTTTTGCATGCACTGCTTTTAAGGTCTAGCCAAAGATTTTCAATGATGTTCAGATCAGGGGACTGTGTGGCCAATGTAAAATCTTCAGTTTGCGCCTTTTTGAGGTCGTCTATTGTGGATTTCGACGTGTTTAGGATCATTATCCATTTGTAGGAGCCATCCTCCTTTTTCCTCCTTTCCGCTTCAAACTTTTTCCATATAGTGTTATGTTTGCACCTAGAATTTGTTCAAATTTCATTGAATCCATTCTTTCCTCTACCAATGAAATGTTCCCTGTGCCATTGGCTGCAACACAACCCCAAAGCATGATTGATCCACCCCCATGCTTAATGGTTGGTGAGATGTTCTTTTCCTGAAATTCTCTGCCCTTTTTTCTCCACTTATGTCTGTGATCATTGTGGCTAATTCTATTGTGACCTCCTCGGTCCCCAGGACTTGTTCCCACAGTGCCTCAGACTTTGTTTAGATGTTCTTTTTTAGACTTCTGATCCTGAATTCTATGGTGAGGACGCAGGAGAGGTTTTCTTCTGATGACTCTTCCATGAAGGCCACATTTGTGCAGGTGTCTCTGAACAGTAGAACAATGTACCACAACTCCAGAGTCTGCTAAGTCTTTTGCAGTCACCCAGGGGATCCAATTTGCCTCTCTAGCAATCCTACAAGCAGCTTTCATAGAAAATTTTGCTTGGTGTTCTAGACTAATGCATGCACTGAAGTCCCCGCACTGCTCCACATCCTCCTCCTGGCATGGACGCTGGCGCACTCACCCTCCGGGCCACTCAGCTGTGGAGTCTGCTCTAGTCCCTGCTGCTGACTCCCAAGGGCTGACTCCCAAGGCCTGCACATGCCGCACAGGTCCGGGAGCGTGATTAGGGCTCTCTGCTCTTAAAAGGACAGCGTGCCCTAACCCGGAAGCGCCGCTCAGAAAAAATCATCTTATCAGGTTTACATTTCATACTGCACAATAATTTTTTTACTGTTATAAACACTGCATATCAAAAATAGGGGACTGCGATGGGCTCCAAAATCGCACCAAAAAATGCCAATTTAGTCATGGCAGTTTTTGAGGCCCTATAGGTCTATGATTCCTTATATAGTGAAGACATGGTCATTTATAAAAGGTATATTGATGATTTATTGTTTATCTGGGATAATTCAAAAAAATAATGTACAATTATTATCACATATTGCTTCTAACAATTGGGGCTTGGTGTTCTCCCAAACTATAAATGAAGCTGCAATACATTTCCTAGATCTCACTATCTTTCAACAAGGAGAAAAAATATTTACATACTTTTTTTTTTTCAAAAAATTAAACTCAGGCGAATATGTTCATTTCAACAGTGATCATTATAAAAAAAATATAGTTGAAGAGGATTAGGAAAAACTGTTCCCTAGATTTGGACTTCAATATCCAAGCGAAAGTCCTAATAGAATTTTTTTTTTTAGAAAATAAATATCCTCTTATTCTAATAAATCTTCCTGAAGGTCTTTTGCAGTCATGCAGGGGCTCTGATTTGCCTCCCCACCAATCCTGAGAGAAGCTCTCACAGAAATGTTGCTTGGTCTTCCAGGCTTGATCTTGACCTCCACTGTTCCTTGTCAATAACATTTATTAATTACATTTTGAACTGACAAAAGGGCAACTTGAGAAGGAAAGAACATAATAGGAAGGATAATAATGGCCCTAAACAGGGGATACGTAGCAATATTTGCGCCACCTGATTGTCCCTTTGTCTGTAGCAAGGGTGGCCATAGAGGACCTCTGCTTATGCCCCATGTGGACTAATGGAACCGAAGTCCTGCGCATGCCTAATTTTTTGACAACGGAACAATCAGGTGGCCAATTGTGAGGACCATCCTATGTATTTGGAGTCTTTCTACCCCTGATGAACCCCTAAGGAGGGGGGAAACGCGTCGGGACTTTGATGAATATTATAAGAGGAATGTCTTGGCGTGGCAGAAAATCTTAATGGACTTCTATGGTTTCATTGCAGCCATTTGGTAAATTCAGAAAAGTTCATTTTTTTTTCTCATTAATGTGCACTCTGCCCCCATCCCCCATCTTGTGAGAAAGAAAAACAAATATAGAATTTTTGGAAAATTATTAAACAAGAAAAACTGAAATATCCCATGGTCATAAGTATTTAGCCCCTTTCCTCAGTATAACACATGGTCATAAGTATTCAGCCCCTTTCCTCAGACACTCATATGTAAGTCCCATGCTGTCCATTTCCTTGTGATTTTCCTTGAGATGGTTCTCCTCCTTCATTGGAGTCCATCTGTGTGTAATTACACTGATAGGACGTGATTTGGAAAGGTGACACCTCTATATAAGACCTCACAGCTCACACTGCATGTCACACCAAATGACAATCATGAGGTCAAAGGAACTACCCAAGGAGCTCAGAGACAGAATTGTGGCAAGGCACAGATCTGGCCAAGGTTACAAAAGAATTTCTGCAGTACTCAAGGTTCCTAAGAGCACAGTGGCCTCCATAATCCTTAAATGGAAGAAGTTTGGGACCAGCAGAACTCTTCCTAGACCCGGCCGTCCAGCCAAACTGAGCAATCGTGGGAGAAGAGCCTTGGTGAGAGGTAAAGAAGACCCCAAGATCACTGAGACCGAGCTCCAGAGATGCAGTAGGGAGATGGGAGAAAGTTCCACAAAGTCACCTATCACTGCAACCTCCACTAGTTGGGCCTTTATGGCAGAGTGGCCCGACGGAAGCCTCTCCTCAGTGTAAGACATATGAAAGCCGCATAGAGTTTGCGAAAAACACATGAAGGATCCCAGACTACGAGAAATAAGATTCTCTGGTCTGATGAGACGAAGATAGAACTTTTTGGTGAAAATTCTAAGCGGTATGAGTGGAGAAAACCAGGCACTGCTCTCATCACCTGCCCAATACAATCCCCACAGTGAGACATGGTGGTGGCAGCATCATGCTATGGGGGCAGGGACAGGACGACTGGTTACAATTGAAGGAAAGATGAATGCGGCCAAGTGCAGAGATATCCTGGAAGAAAACCTCTTCCAGATGCTCTGGACCTCAGACTTGGCTGAAGCTTCACCTTCCAACAAGACAATGACCCTAAGCACACAGCTAAAATAACAAAGGAGCAGCTTCAGAACAACTCTGTGACCATTCCTGACGGGCCCAGCCAGAGCCCTGACCTAAACCCAATTGAGCATCTCTGGAGAGACCTGAAAATGGCGTCCACCAACGTTCACCATCCAACCTGACAGAACCGGAGAGGATCTGCAAGCAAGAATGGCCGAGGATCCCCAAATCCAGGATCCCAAGAAGACTCATGGCTGCACTAGCTCAAAAGGGAGGGCGCCTCAACTCAATACTGAGCAAAGGGGCTGAATACTTATGACCATGTGATATTTCAATTTTTCTTGATTAAAAAAATTAGAAAAAAATTTCTACATTTCTGTTTTTCTTCTAAAGATGGGGGATGGGTGCAGAGTGCACATTAATGAGAATTTACCAAATGGCTGCATTGAAATAAAGAGGGAAAATGTAAAGGGATGTGAATACTTTCTGTACCCACTGTATATAGCACCACATGTGATCGCAGGAGGCCTGTGTGGTCAGGGATCTTCTTCCAACTTTTCATCCTCAGGGTTCCTCTGATTGACTTTCTGACCATGAGATCTGGGGTGCACCATGTTCGTCGTCTCTCCACCGTATCATCGGTCGTGAAGCCGTCTGAATATGTTCTGACCACTGAGTGGCTGTGGTACTGGAAGAATGAATATGGCTTCTGGAAACAATATGGACAGTCTGTAAGTGGGCACATAATAATGGGTGATCCTCAGAGGTGGAGCTGTAGGAGGGGCGATCCTCAGGGCTGAAGCTGTAGGAGGGGCAATCCTTAGGGGTGGATGTGATGGTGGGTTGTGTATGTTCAGATGTTGGGAGTGTTGCCTTATGTGTCCATTGTCCTGCCTGCAGGTTAATCACTCCCTGCAGTGCTTCTGTCCCTAGGTCTGGGGGAGGGGGTCCTGGAATGCACCTAATCTCTCTACTTACCTAGGAGATTAGTCAGTCTGTCTGGGGACAAGAGACAAGAAGGAAGATTTATCCTATGTGGGTGATGCTGGTGCTACGGTCTGCACCCCAGAGAGACGTGGAAATTTATCCCATTACTGGACTACTTTACCCTCTGTGTGGTGGATTATTTTATGGACCTTCTGGATTGCATGGAATAAAGGTTCTTTGGATTGGTCACCCAACTCCTGCTCTGTTGATTGTGTGATATCAAAGTAGGACTGTGACGGGGTGTACAACAGAGCAAAGGATGGACGAGGCCGAGGGACGATCCAACAGGTTTATTCACAAGGACACTGGAACAGCACACGATAAGTCCACGTAAAACAGATTCGGGGGCCCTTCCCGACAATCCTCGGACCGGATAACAAAGTAATCGTCCTTACAGTAGTCCAAAGAGTTCCACACAATCCCACGGGCCACTGATCTCCAGTCTGTAACTGTCCATACACCGGCTCTAGGATGCAGCCTCTGCTATTCCCTCCCAGAGGATCAATCTTCCTTCTTCAAGTTTCACACAGACTGACTGAATCTCCCAGGTAAGCAGAGTTTACACTAGTTGGACTCTAGGCCCACCTCCCCCTACTCCCAGGGATGGAAGTGCCTCAAGAGGATATAACCTTGCATTTTAGGGGGTGATTAGCTACAACAATAGAAATGTACACAGAAGTAGTTCAAATAAGACAATGAACCCAGCTTGAAATAGGAATCTGTACAGCATATACAGTGAGAGGGTAAATTACATCTTCACAATCCCTCCCCCTCCCAACTTGTGTACGTACTAGGGACCTCTACAGGTCACTGGTTAAGTACACACAGGCAGAGCGTTACTTACATGTGGCTTCATGCAGCCACGAATTGGCATCGTAGCTCTCCCACATCATTGCCCAGGAGAACAGCTGCAGGCAGACCACCCATCACCCCAACCACACATCGCCTGACCCCAAAACCAAAGTTCAGATCCACAGTGGCTGTGGGAATAGTCCTCCATTGTCCACCAGCCAGTTCAATAACAATCCCAGGTCCTCTATGGATTGCCTCAGGCCGAACCACTCGGGGATCAGCCAGTGTGAGGAAAGCACCCGAGTCACAAAATCCAACAAGTCTCTGTCCATCCAGCACAACCTCCTGCAAGTGCTTACCTCGATGAGCAGAAGTCGTCATAACTGCGGGTCGCACCCCGTAAACTCCTGGTGGTGCAACATGGGGGGCTGAGTCACTAGGCCAGTCCTCACATAGCGGTGCCACATCTTCCTCCATGGCACTGGGCTGTAAATAATTAACAATCCGATTGGGTGCAGGATCAGTCCTCATTTGAACAGCTGGGCAGGAGACTTGCCGATGCCCTGGCTGTCCACATTGATAGCATCTGAGCTGGGTCTCCCTCCATCCAAGGCGTCCTCTTGGGTAAGGGGTAGGGGAACTTGGAGGCCGGCTCCCACCTGAAGGTGCTGTAGGGGTTTGAGGATGATTCCTCCATGGCCTGGCTGGGCATGAGGCCTGCAAATGCCCGGGATGCCTACAAACATAACACCTGCGCTCTGTTACTTCCTCTCCCCGGCGTATTCCAGAAAGTGTAGTAGAAGCAACTGGAGGCACATTAACACGGGTATCAACATGTGGTGGCTTAGAGGAACGGGGAACAATGGGGACAGAATAACTGGGGGCATCCGGTGTTGTGGAACTGTTAGGCGTCTCTCCATCCTCCAACAGAACCCTCCACTGAGGCTTGATAGTGAGCACCTCATCAGCTAGAGCAGCAGCTTGTTCCACAGTTGACGGCTTTCTCTCACGCACCCATTCCCGGATCTCAGCGGGGCACTGGGCAAAGAATTGTTCTTTAAGGATGACCTGCAGGAAGGTCCCCCAAGATAAGGCCTCCTCTGCCTCCAGCCAGCGATTACATATTTGTTTGAGTCTATGAGCATATATCTTAAAAGACACTTCCCCATCACAGGCTAAAGCACGGAACTGAGTCCTGTAAGTGTCTGGGGTCACAGCATAATGTTCTAGAATAGTCTGTTTAATATCCGCATACTCACAGTTCCACCGAGGGTCCATAGCTCTATAGGCTTCAGCAGCTCCCCCCTCTAGGAGCCCAACCAGATGCCGGACACGCTCCCTGTCCGGGACTTCCATTAATCGACACTGATGCTCAAAGTCCTGGAAGAAGCCCTCAATGTCGCCTGCAGCCTCATTAAACGGCTTAAAGTCTTTGCGGGACACCCTGGGAAGTTCCCTCATGGTGGGTGCTGGGGTTACAGTCTGTCTGGAGCCTCTAGCTGCTTCCACAGCGAGCTGCTTATCCAGCAATGCCATCTCCTCCATCCTGCGCTCCTTCTCTTCAGCTCCACGCATGGCCTCCCTCTTATCTTCTATGGTGGCCTCATCTCCAAGCAGTGCCATTTCCTCCTCATACCACACAATCCATTGACTTTTTTGGGTATTTACCTCCAGCTCCCGTCTTTCCTCCCCTTGCTGTGGAAATCCTTCCTCGGTGCCATCTTGCAGGCAAGCGTTTTCCAATGCCTCAATTAGTTGCTCCTTAGAGAGTCCTTTGTAACCGACTCCTAATTCACGGGCCATTGTTTGTAGGCTCACCACAGTCCAGTTCTTGTACTCTGAGGTTCTGATTCCAGATGTTAATAGGCCGTTGTCCTCCATTCTTTCTGCTCTGATCCCAGCGCTGCCAACCAGTTTGTGACGGGGTATACAACAGAGCAAAGGATGGACGAGGCCGAGGGACGATCCAACAGGTTTATTCACAAGGACACTGGAACAGCACACGATAAGTCCACGTAAAACAGATTCGGAGGCCCTTCCCGACAATCCTCGGACCGGATAACAAAGTAATCGTCCTTACAGTAGTCCAAAGAGTTCCACACAATCCCACGGGCCACTGATCTCCAGTCTGTAACTGTCCATACACCGGCTCTAGGATGCAGCCTCTGCTATTCCCTCCCAGAGGATCAATCTTCCTTCTTCAAGTTTCACACAGACTGACTGAATCTCCCAGGTAAGCAGAGTTTACACTAGTTGGACTCTAGGCCCACCTCCCCCTACTCCCAGGGATGGAAGTGCCTCAAGAGGATATAACCTTGCATTTTAGGGGGTGATTAGCTACAACAATAGAAATGTACACAGAAGTAGTTCAAATAAGACAATGAACCCAGCTTGAAATAGGAATCTGTACAGCATATACAGTGAGAGGGTAAATTACATCTTCACAAGGACCCCTTGACAGTGGAGCTGTAGGAGGGGCAATCCCCAGGGGCGCAGCTGTAGGAGGGGCAATCCCCAGGGGCGCAGCTGTAGGAGGGGCAATCCCCAGGGGCGCAGCTGTAGGAGGGGCAATCCCCAGGGGCGCAGCTGTAGGAGGGGCAATCCCCAGGGGCGCAGCTGTAGGAGGGGCAATCCCCAGGGGCGCAGCTGTAGGAGGGGCAATCCCCAGGGGCGCAGCTGTAGGAGGGGCGATCCCCAGGGGCGCAGCTGTAGGAGGGGCGATCCTCATGGGTGGAGCTGTAGGAAGGGCGATCCTCATGGGTGGAGCTGTAGAAGGGGCAATCCTCAGGGGTGGAGCGGTAGGAGGGGCGATCCTCAGGGGGTGGGGGCTGTAGGAGGGTCAATCCTCAGGGGTGGCGCTGTAGGAAGGGCGATCCTCATGGGTGGAGCTGTAGAAGGGGCAATCCTCAGGGGTGGAGCTGTAGGAGGGGTGATCCTCAGTGGTGGAGCTATAGGAAGATGCAGAGTTTATGGTTACACCTGGCTGTAGATGCTAAGTGGTCCTAGAAGTCTTTCCGCCCCATATGAGGAGATCAATCCTACAAATAATGTGATACTTTGGGGTGCGCACTGGTGAAAATCAGACCTGCTTGGAGCATTCATTATTTTCTTCATGTTTATTTAGAATGTGAATCGGGTGATCGCCTCGATATTATCCTCAGATCTGGAGCTCCGGTATCTCGCCAATAACGATGCTGTCATTCCATTTGTTGCTGGGAAAAATATCTATGAGATCTACTGCCAAGGTACGGACATGGATAATGTAGTGATTAATGGCATTATTATCGGTGTTGGCTCCAGAACGGCCGCAGCGCTCAGTGAACTGGCCAAATACTTTTGGCATCAGCCTCCAATAATGAAGATAATATGGAGTATTCCTTTGGGATTTGAGGTTCCCCTTTAACTATTGTCTAGTTTTATAGATATGAAGCAGAAGAACGTTGCATACAAGACGGAGAGGGACGTGCGCAGGAGACCGAGATATCTGAGCTTTGATGATGTGAAATTATTAAAAGGAAGGTAAAGTCATCCCATAATATCACAGATGGAGAGATTAGTGACTCTTCAGAAGTTTCACGAGGGTCAGTGGGTGCTCTTGTGACCACACGGACCAGGGCTCATCCCACTGAGCGCTCGCACTCCTTCCCCGTGGGCAGAACACTACTCACACATTGGTAAGACTATTGGTCACCAACAGGCAAAAACATATCGTACATTCCCAAATGATACAAGCAACAGTCTCACCCTTCTGCTGGCCTGGCAGGGATTAGAGTCCTCACCAGTTCGGGGCTTCCGAGGCCATCTATCCCAGTCCAGCAACATCCCGCTTTTGGCAGGTACCCACTGAGATTAGATAGCGGCAAGCTTAGAAAGTTCTGTAATTCCCCATCTGGAGCCAAAGTTCCTTGGTTGGGGGCATGTAGAGTCTCACCCTGGTGACTGAAGCAAGGCCCTTTTATACCACTCAGTTCTTTTACAGGATTGGTGGAGATGGCTGTTCTCTCATTGGTCACTAGTTCAATCCGACTGCATAATTTTCCTCTGAGGGGCTGAGAAATACACATTTACAGACAATAAGGCTCCGATCAGTCTGGGCAGAGACAATGGCTAACTTCTCTTGATATAAAAAAATAGGACCCATACATCTGGCCTAATTAAGAACAGTTCATCTTCATACTAGTGGCCAAATGCTGAGTCGTCACATTCCTTCCCCTTCTTAATTGGATGGAACCTGGCAGTTGATTGGGCGGCCAGACATGATATGCTATCGATCATCTCTGTCCTCTTCTTATACCAACATTTCCATAATCTATGCTCATTGGGCACTAGTTGAATCCAACTGCATAATTTTGCTCTGAAGTATGTAGTCAGAAGGGCTGAGAAATACATATTTACAGACAATAGGGCTCCGATCAGTCTGGCTAACTTCTCTTGATATAACAAACAATAGGACCTATACGTCTGGCCTAAGTAATAACAGTTCACCTTCATACTAGTGGCTAAACACTGAGTTGTCATATTCCTTCCCCTTCTTAATTAGTCCTGATAAACTGTTGGATCCTGGCAGTTGACAGGGCGGCCACACGATATGCTACCGATCATCCCTGTCCTCTTCTTATACCAACATTCCCATAATTGTTGCTCTTTCAGTGGTGAGGTCAGCAAAATAGGCTGCCATCTAAGCATCTCCCCCTGATATCCTCCCCCAGGCGGGGCAGCCATACTGCGGACAAGCTCTCAGAATTTATGGGACAAAAGGGCACAGCTTAACCATTGAGGTTGGGAATGGGGGTTAAATATGGAACAGGTGGCAGAAGGATCAGCATCAAGGTGCTGCTTGGTGATGGCTGAGACATATTGACTGTAAAGTTCTTGTCCTAGGTCGTTCCTCAAAATAACAGGTGTGGCAAAGCAGTCCGTGAGCCAGACTTCAAACTCTCCCCAGTCAGTGCCCCCATCCAACTGCACACATGCCAGAGGGATGTCCGAGCACTGGCCACCATTCAGGGAGGTGGTCACTTGGCGGTCTGATAAAGGGTGTTCTGGTGGAACAATATTTGAGCTGTCCAGAGTGATGGAAGACTCAGTGTCTCAAAGTCCCTGGCCCTGTATGTCACCGGAGATAGCATCCCTTAGATAAAGTTCCTCGGCTGGGGGCATGTAGAATACTTCTCTCTGTGATTTTCCAGTTCCTCCGTTGGGAGCATATAGCCTAACCCTGGTGACAGAAGCAAGGCCCTATTATACCACCCAGTTCTTTTACAGGATTAGTGGAGATGGCTGCTCCCTCATTGGTCGCAAGTCCAATCCGACTGCATAATTTTCCTTTGAACTATGCAGTCAGAGGGGCTTAGAAAATACACATTTACACACAATACGGCTCCGATCAGCCTGGCAGAGACAATGGTTAACTTCTCTGTCTGGCCTAATTATTATATATGCTGCGTATGTGTATATATACACTGTGTGTATATATGTGTGTGTGTGTATATATATGTATGTGTGTGTGTATGTGTGTGTGTGTATATATATATATATATATATATATATATATATATATATATATATATATATATACCGTATTTTTCGCTTTATAAGACACACTTTTCCTCCCAAAAATTTGGGAGGAAAATGGGGGGGTGCGTCTTATAATCCGAATATAGCGGTACCTGGGGGTCCTGTCCGTGCGGCGATCGGGCGGCCGGGTACCTGTGCTTGCGTGCAGTGGCAGCCTGCTGGATGACACTCTGTGCGTGCGGGACGGGCGGCTGTGCAGCAAGTTACCCAGTTTGTCCGCAGTCCCAGTTTCAAATGATGGCGCCGGGAGCGGGCGCGTGCGCAGATGGAGCTCTTGGATGAGAGCTCCATCTGCTCATGCGCCGCTCCAGGCGCCATCATTTGAACCGGGACCGCAGACACTCACTGCACCGACCTGCTGCACGACTCACCCGCCGCCGCTGCTACTGCTGCTGCTGCCACCACCACGGGCCCCGCGGCTCCTGCCACCACTTATTCCCCCCCCGACTCCTGCCAGCCCGGACGCCACGGCACCTGCCACCACGGACCCCGCTGCCACTGACCCACCGTGCCTGCCAGCACAACCTCTGGCTCCTGTGACCCTGCTTCACCACCACTGCTGTCCCCCTCCAGTAAGAGAACACCGGAGTATAAGACTGACCCTATTTTTCTTTTTTTTTTTACCTTTTTTATGTCTAAGTTTGGGGTGCGTCTTATAATCTGGTGCGTCTTATAAAGCGAAAAATATGGTGTGTGTATATATATGTGTGTATATATATATATATATATATATATATATCTCTATATATATAATTGCCTTATTCTGTCTGTCTGTCTGTCTGTCTGTCATGCTCCAAAATTGTGTCCTTACGGTGACACAAAGCTGATTGGCCGCTGGGCTCGCCATGGCCCCGCCCCCCCCACACCGATTGGCCGCTCGCCCAGGCTGCGCCCCCACACGGATTGGCCAGCCGCTCGCCCAGGCTCCGCCCCCCCCCACAGATTGGCCTCTCGCCCCGGAACCCTGCAGGCATTGGCAATTCGACCACGCCACGCCCCGCCCCCCTCACGCAATGCACGCTAGCTCTGGCCCCGCCCCCTCCCTCCCCCCGCGCATTCCCCGAACTGACACGGCTGTCACCGAGGTGAGTACTGTACTTCCCCCCCCCCCTCCCCCCCCGCGCATTCCCCGAACTGACACGGCTGTCACGGAGGTGAGTACTGTACTCCACCACCCCCCCCGGCCCCCGCTCGCACGGGAGTGGTGTGGATACGTTGGTAACCATGCTCGCATGGTTACAAGCGCATCAAGGTCCTGCTGCGGCGGAAGATCCACACGCACACACATAACAGCACACACACAAACATACACACACATCAGATCACACTCACTCTCACACACACCTCACACACACCTCACACACACCTCACATCGCATCCACACACTCACAGCATCCGGCGATATCGCTTGCTTCTCGGCCTCGATACTGTGCTGTTGTGACCTTCCAGGACCTGACGGAGGATCACATGGCCAGAGGCATGTGGTATCTACGGATGTTGTGAGTGTGAGCGCGTATGTGCGATATCGTCAGTGTCTGTGTGTGTGAGTGGATGCGATCGGGTGTGTGTGAGTGGATGCGATCGGGTGTGTGTGAGTGGATGCGAGCGGGTGTGTGTGAGTGGATGCGATCGGGTGTGTGTGAGTGGATGCGATCGGGTGTGTGTGAGTGGATGCGATCGGGTGTGTGAGTGTCGGCAGAGGAGCACGGCGTGCTGGAGGAGGCTGGGACCAGAGAGGCTGATCATGGGGAAGGCTGGGAGGGGGAGGCTGATGCTGGAGGAGACTGGGAGGGGAAGGCTGATGCTGAAGGAGGCTGGGAGGGGGAGGCTGGGAGGAGAGAGGCTGATCCTGGGGAAGGCTGGGAAGGGGAGGCTGATGCTGAGGGAGGCTGGAAGGAGAGAGGCTGATGCTGGGGGAGGCTGGAAGGAGAGAGGCTGAGGCTGGGAGGAGAGAGGCTGATGCTGGGGAAGGCTGATGCTGAGGGAGGCTGGGAGGGGAAAGCTGATGCTGGGGAAGGCTGGGAGGACGGAGGCTGGGAGGAGAGAGGCTGATCCTGGGGAAGGCTGGGAGAGGGAGGCTGATGCTGGGGGAGGCTGGAAGGAGAGAGGCTGATGCTGGGGGAGGCTGGAAGAAGAGAGGCTGATGCTGGGGGAGGCTGATGCTGGGGGAGGCTGGAAGGAGAGAGGCTGATGCTGGGGAAGGCTGGGAGGAGAGAGGCTGATGCTGGGGACAGAGAGGAGAGGCTGATGCTGGGAGGAGAGAGGCTGATGCTGGGATGAGAGAGGCTGATGCTGGGAGGAGAGAGGCTGATGCTGGGGGAGGCTGGGAGGGGGAGGCTGATGCTGGTGGAGGCTGATGCTTGGGGAGGCTGATGCTGGGGGAGGCTGGAAGGAGAGAGGCTAATGCTGGTGGAGGCTGATGCTTGGGGAGGCTGATGCTGGGGGAGACTGGGAGGGGAAGGCTGATGCTGAGGAAGGCTGGGAGGGGGAGGCTGGGAGGAGAGAGGCTGATCCTGGGGAAGGCTGGGAACGGGAGGCTGATGCTGAGGGAGGCTGGAAGGAGAGAGGCTGATGCTGGGGGAGGCTGGAAGGAGAGAGGCTGATGCTGGTGGAGGCTGATGCTTGGGGAGGCTGATGCTGGGGGAGACTGGGAGCGGAAGGCTGATGCTGAGGGAGGCTGGGAGGGGGAGGCTGGGAGGAAGGAGGCTGGGAGGAGAGAGGCTGATCCTGGGGAAGGCTGGGAAGGGGAGGCTGATGCTGAGGGAGGCTGGAAGGAGAGAGGCTGATGCTGGGGGAGGCTGGAAGGAGAGAGGCTGAGGCTGGGAGGAGAGAGGCTGATGCTGGGGAAGGCTGATGCTGAGGGAGGCTGGGAGGGGAAAGCTGATGCTGGGGAAGGCTGGGAGGACGGAGGCTGGGAGGAGAGAGGCTGATCCTGGGGAAGGCTGGGAGAGGGAGGCTGATGCTGGAGGAGGCTGGAAGGAGAGAGGCTGATGCTGGCGGAGGCTGATGCTGGGGGAGGCTGGAAGGAGAGAGGCTGATGCTGGTGGAGGCTGATGCTTGGGGAGGCTGGGAGAGGGAGGCTGATGCTGAGGGAGGCTGGGAGGAGGGAGGCTGGGAGAGGTAGGCTGAGAGAAGAGAGGCTGATGCACACACACACACACACGAGCGCGCACTGCACAACACACCACACACCACACACACACACACTGGGAACCACAAACAACTGCCCTACACAGACACCCACACACACAGACAACGCTGCACACACACAACACCCAACACACAAACACCGCGGCACACACAAATATACGCACATACCGCACAACACACACATTGCACAAAACATACCTCCCCCCAAAACACACCACACACACACAAACCGCGCAACACACACACAACGCTACAGACACAGCGCTCCACAAACAACGCAACACACGCAACACACATACAACACCGCTCTCACCCCCCGTCACACCCAGACAACACCCAGAACATGTACAGCGCCTACACAAACACTTGGTAACTACACACAACAATATCTATATATATATATATATATATATATATATATATATATATATATATATATATATATATATATATATATATATAACAAAAATCATACATGAACTTCACAATACGTAAATTCTAGAATACCCGATGCGTAGAATCGGGCCACCTTCTAGTATATATATATATATATATATATATAATTACACATTATTTACAGTATGCATATAAACAAATACATTTCTGGCTTTAAAACATTTGACACCTGTGAACGTTTGGGGGCGCCGAATGCCACGCCTATCCAGCTTTGCTGCATCCTACATTAAATAATTAAATACATTACACTTTTATATACATTACACCTATCATACAATAGCAGTACTCCGTAGGAGTGGACGTAGCTCGGCCACCTCTTACATACCCCCATCCTTTAATGTCGTCCGTCCTTGGCTGATTCGCTCAGAAAGGCGCATAACATCTTTTTTCCTTTTACTCAAAACTACTATTCTTTTTACTGAGATACTTCTGTCTTCCTAATCCTTCTCTGCTCACTCCTGCCTCCTTGTCTCCGTCTTCCTGGTAACCACTCCACTACTTGCCTCTGTTCCTGTTCTATCCTATTAACTAACTGCCACTGACTCCCCACTCCTGCACACTTGGTCCCTAGTTACACTACATTAAAACATCCTATCTTATTACTGCTATATCTATCCTATCCCTAACCCTTTATCTACCAATCTCCTGGCTCTACACTACATCTCCCGCTTGAAACAGCACGAGGGGCCAACATTCTACATTACACATTATTTACAATACCCGAAGCATGCATATAATCAAATACATTTCCTTACTGCAGCGCTAGGGGCCCCAAATGCCACGCTCATTCAGCTCTGCTACATCCTTCATTATATATAATACACTTTTTCTATACATTACATTTATTTTACAATAACAGTACTCCATAGTAGGTGACGTAGACCCGCTACCTCCTACAATGTTATACATAACAAGTCAGACATTGGCTTTATATTAGAAGGAAATGTGGTAACTGATACAGATAGTAGTCTGGATGTGGTACTTACAGAGTGGAGTTCTTTTGCTATTTTATCAAACTTTTTTTTAACCTTTTAGTACAAGATCGTCAGTAGCTAACCCCCCCGAAATTAGGAATGTCCCCCCGGAACACAGACCTGTACCCAAAGGCCTGGGACCCAGAGTCCATGCCGGAGATCGGCGCTTAGGTAAAGTGCGAATCTCCAATGACGTGTGACCGGAGGACGTGGGACAGGAGGGGTCACTGCTCTTCTTCTATCCTCTATAGAAAGTTCTTCTCTCCAACACATCCATCGAGTTCTTGTTATTTGGTACCGTCTTCTCCAAAATGACCAGCGGGCACGAGGTGAAGAGGATGTGACGTGTCCAGAACCCATCTCTGTGGCAGGTGTTCCAGTGGTACGTCCGCCCTCCACCCTCACATCTGGAGGGGGTTATATGTGCCCCGTGTACGGAGGTGTAGATCATAGGTGGTGCTGAACCAGGAGGCCCCAGCTGATGGTGGCTCCATTTCTTCATTACTGGTGGCAGGACCTTACAGATGGAGGATGCTCCAAGTCACAGTAATCTTACATTTTCATTTTTGTGGCTTTTTTTTGTAATTCTTTCTTTTTTTTAAGGCAAAAAGAACAGATGAAAAAAGTAAATAACGGACAATACGCAAAGGAACTCCTGTTGTTTCATGGCACAGACGTTAAGCACATCGATGCCATCTGTGATCAGAATTTTGACTGGCGCATCTGTGGCACCCATGGCACCTTTTATGGACAAGGTAGTAACAAGCATCCCCAAAAAAAATGCCCTGATTGTTAAACAGCTTTTTGCTCCCCCCCCCCCCCCCTTTGGAAACTATAGATGACTTGGAAATAGCCCTTGAAGGTTGATCCAAGAAAACCAATGGATAGTTGACTGCATACTGACTTCTGTGGTCCCGAGAACAGAGCTGTGCGGCCTACAAACCAGGCTCTGCGGCCTACAAACCAGGCTCTGCGGCCTACAAACCAGGCTCTGCGGCCTACAAACCAGGCTCTGCGGCCTAGAAACCAGGCTCTGCGGCCTAGAAACCAGGCTCTGCGGCCTAGAAACCAGGCTCTGTGGCCTACAAACCAGGCTCTGTGGCCTACAAACCAGGCCTTGTGGCTTACAAACCAGGCCTTGTGGCCTACAAACCAGGCCTTGTGGCCTACAAACCAGGCTCTGTGGCCTAGAAACCAGGCTCTGTGGCCTAGAAACCAGGCTCTGTGGCCTAGAAACCAGGCTCTGTGGCCTAGAAACCAGGCTCTGTGGCCTAGAAACCAGGCTCTGTGGCCTGCAAACCAGGCCTTGTGGCCTACAAGCCAGGCTCTGTGGCCTGCAAACCAGGCTCTGTGGCCTGCAAACCAGGCTCTGTGGCCTAGAAACCAGGCTCTGTGGCCTAGAAACCAGGCTCTGTGGCCTACAAACCAGGCCTTGTGGCCTACAAACCAGGCCCTGTGGCCTGCAAACCAGGCTCTGTGGCCTGCAAACCAGGCTCTGTGGCCTGCAAACCAGGCTCTGTGGCCTGCAAACCAGGCTCTGTGGCCTACAAACCAGGCTCTGTGGCCTACAAACCAGGCTCTGCGGCCTACAAACCAGGCTCTTCTTTGTTCTATATTGACTGGATCGGAGGCTCACACACTCAACTTTTGACCATTCATTACCTAAGGCCTAGTTCAGGGTTAGCCAGGCTCAGGTATCCTGCTCGGCGCATAGGTGCGGAACCAATCTAGGAATGTCAGTAGAGCCAGGGGCCATCTGTAGGTCTTATCAGGGGTCTCCATCTCCCCCTTACCTTAGAGACAGGCTTTCTCTCTTCCTTCCCCTCCCTTTTTGCCGTTCGCTTGGTAGTTCCCTATACGTAGCATGACAGTTTCATATTAGAACTGCAGAGGCGGGGTCCTGGGCCCCAGTACTCCATTCTGGGGATCACTTGGGGTTGTACTATATCAGGAATAACCCTTGAGCCTCATGCTCAATCAGATGCCACCTATCTATGTAGCCTCTATAGCAGACAATAGAGGAGCTGCTCTAAATATATGCTCTGTATGTAAACCACTCCCTCTTTGAGCTCCTCTTCAAGAGGATCCAAGGCACTTTTTGGCAGATATGAAGACCACCTGGAATGGAGTGTCAGCGGTCCTTAACGAGGACACTTTACTAAATGTTTCATGTTAACCTGGACACACAATGTAAAATTAACTGCAAAGTAGAATTGTTTTAATATATTTTACCTAACAAAGTATTTTGCATCTAAACAGTTAATTTTTTTAAAAAGTGGGTGTTACCAGAAAGATTTCACTGGTGGGCGTGTACCTTTTCCTCTTTCCGAGGCTGACCAATCGTCTGCTCTCCTCACTGCAGAGTGATGACATGGGCTGGCCAATGCAATCGTGTTCTTCTTTTCCCAGTGTGTTGCTGCTTGTTTATGATTGGTTGCTGTCATAAAGGTGAAGAAGTTCCCGCCTCCAGTGAAATCTCTCTGGTAACGCCCACTTGGACTTATATTTTTTTTTTTGTTGTTTAACTGTTTAAGTGCCGAATACTTTGATCACTAATATCTCCACAACAGAAATGTGAAATTAAAGAAAAAAAAAAAGGAATTATTCTGCTCCTCGGGGCCAATTACATCGAATGTCAACATAAAGAGGACTTTTCAAAAAATAATATAAGTGGATTCACGAAGGTTCATTATTTATTAACAAACACATCAGAAAGGTCTCATGTAAATGGAGGCAGGTTCCGTGTAAGAATGTGGATAACAAGCGTTGTATTGTGTTAGTAGTTTGGACACTTTTCAGGTTACTTTGCAGTTATATTAGTTATCTATACGCTTTTGCGCCTTATACGACTTTTATCTCACACCATAACGGCCCCCTCGGGTTTGTGTCATGTGGGATATTCTTCTGATGAGATCTCAAAGAAACCTCTTGTAATCTGTCGTCGTTCTCCCCTTAGGAACCTACTTTGCCCGACACGCCATGAACTCCCATAAATTCACCGTTCCAACGTCCAGCGGGACACGGATGATGTTTATAGCTCGCGTGCTGGTGGGAGACTATGTAACAGGAGACCCCCAGATGAAGCGTCCACCGCTGAAACCCGGAAGCAGCACGCGGTACTATGACTCCTGTGTGAACAATGTCACTAAGCCACAAATCTTTGTGGTGTTTGAGAAGCATCAGATCTACCCGGAATATCTCCTGGAGTACGAAGAGCAGAAAAAGGCCTAAAATGATCAAGGTCCAACTGGCGGTGACATTAGATCTCTTCAATGAACCACAATAGAATAGGAGAAGTAAAACATAAAGCTAATGCACCCCTGCAGCTTCAGACCTGGCGGCATCGGGCATCACCTGTAATGCTCCTCATTACTGTATTTACTATGTAAACCACACTTTCCAAATGGAACATGGAAACGCCTAATTACATGCTCAGGTGTATACCGGGGTTGATTCTAGCTTTTCTCTTTCCTAAGGAAATATTTTGAAATGTCATCCCTCCCTCCAGTGCAATATAAATTTGCAGTGAAGAAATGCATTGCTGCTATTGTGTTTTTTTTCTGTTGTGGTGGGGGGGGGTTTGCTTTTACAGTATTCATTCATTAATATTTAGTCCCTGTACAAGACTTGGATCTGCAATGTCTGATCACATTCTGCAGTGCCACAATATAGCAGTATATCGAAGGAATCACTGTCTCCTATGAAGATATACATCAGAACCACAAGACGTACATGATTGCAACATCAAAACCACCATTAGTACATATATACATCACCAAAACCACCATAAGTACATAAACACATCACTGTTGTGAATACATTTGAATTAGATTCCAGTTTGGGGCCCCCTCTTGTGGTCAGTGCTGGTAGTGCAGTTGACTTACTGAATGCCAATCCTCCTCAGCTGTCTGTTTCCCAATCAGGCCATTCGGATTGTGCCTATATAACTGAGTAGTTTCCTCCTGTTCCTTGCCAGTGCTCAATGTATCTCTTGTGTGCTAAGGACAATCTGAAACCAGCCCTTTTCTCTGTGTCTACCAGAACTCCTCTCAGATAAGTTGGTCTTTGTACCTCTGCTTATGGTTTTCACTTTGATATTTTGCCTGTGTGGAGTTCCTAGTGGAATTGGATTATTCCCTGCTGGGAGTATCTGTGTATCTTGCGCCATGTTCTGCTATGTATTGTGTTTTGTCATGCTTGCTACTAAATTCAGTCCCTCCTCTATATCAGTGTTTTTCTTGGATCCCAGTAACACCAGAGTACTGATGTAGTGGGGGAGAGCCTGTGTAGGCTCAGTATTTTTCCATATCAGGCGTGCTGGTATGTACTAGGATTTTTACGACTGCAGTCAGTGCTCTTTCCTATGCAGATAGTTTGGGCTTCATCTTTGCTGAATCTATTCTCTAGCTACGTATTGTGTTTTCCTATATCACCATAGTCTTTACATGTGGGGGGACTATCTCTATCTTTGGGGACTGCTCCGAGGCAGATTAGCTTTTCTAATATTCTCTCTGTAAGAATATTTAGTTCTCCGGCTGTGTCGAGGCGACCAGGTCATCGTAGGCAAGCCCCACGGCTATTTCTAGTTGTGTGTCAGTATTAGGTCTGCAGTCCGTTAAGGTTCCCTCCACTCTTTTTATTTTTTGGGTTTCCGAGTTTTCGTCCTTTTTCTGATCCTCCTCTGTCACTAAATCATAACACATCACCATAGTTACCATCTGTGCATGAGTACATCACCAGAAGCACCATCAGTACATATATAGATCAGAACCATTATTACCACAAGTATACAACACCAGAACCATTATCACTACAATTATACAGTACCAGAATCACGACCAGTACAGGAAAATAATGCCAGAACCAACATCAGTACATGTATCCATCACCAGAAACACCATCATTACAGAAATATATCGCTAGAACCACCAATAGTACAGCAATAGATTACCAAAACCACCATCAGAACATGAACAGTGTACCAGAACAATTATCAGTCCAGAAGCACATAATGGAACCATCATCAGTACAGGATTACAGCACCAGAACCACTATCAGTATATGAATGAATCATCAAAACCACAGTCGGTACAGTAGCTTAGCACTGGAGCCATCATTTCTATGTGAAAGCAACATAGGAACCACCATCAGTATATGAAACTATCAGCAGAAGCATAGTCAGTACATGAATAAGTCACCAGAACCACCATCATAAAATGTGTATATTACCAATTATTACCAATATATTGATCATTATCGGTCCCACAGCAATTAGGGACCCTACCTGCCATCTCCATCCTGCCTGGTACCTCAGCCACCGTCAAAGAATCGAGAAAAGTGCAGACTTGGTTCTCTGAGTTTTATGGGTGCTCCAAACATAACACCACACACACCGTACCTTCCTGTACCACCGTGCAGCAAAGAATAACGCTCCAGCAGCGGCACAGAATACAGGTCCAGTAGCACAATACCGCTCCAGATGCAGCACAGAATACCACACTAGTAGCAGCACAGAATACCGCTCCAGCAGCGGCAGCACAGAATACCGCTCCAGCAGCAGTGGCACAGAATACCACACTAGTAGCAGCACAGAATACCGCTCCAGCAGCGGCGGCACAGAATACCACACTAGTAGCAGCACAGAATACCACACTAGTAGCTAGAAATACCAAAGTACAGCACAGTTACTGCATTGTAAAATTTGGCTTTTCGGAGGAGACATTCTGTGCTGTACTTTGGTATTTCTAGCTACTAGTGTGGTATTCTGTGCCACTGCTGCTGGAGCGGTATTCTGTGCTGCTACTAGTGTGGTATTCTGTGCTGCCGCTGCTGGAGCGGTATTCTGTGCTGCTACTAGTGTGGTATTCTGTGCTGCACTGTGGTATTTGGCTCTTCTGGGGAGACGCTCTACGCTGCTGCATGAGATTTGTTTGGCACATGTGGAGAGGTACTTAGTTACTGCATTGTAAAATTTGGCTTTTCGGAGGAGACATTCTAAGTACCTCTCCACATGTGCCAAACAAATCTCATGCAGCAGCGTAGAGCGTCTCCCCAGAAGAGCCAAATACCACAGTGCAGCACAGAATACCACACTAGTAGCAGCACAGAATACCGCTCCAGCAGCGGCAGCACAGAATACCACACTAGTAGCAGCACAGAATACCGCTCCAGCAGCAGTGGCACAGAATACCACACTAGTAGCTAGAAATACCAAAGTACAGCACAGAATGTCTCCTCCGAAAAGCCAAATTTTACAATGCAGTAACTAAGTACCTCTCCACATGTGCCAAACAAATCTCATGCAGCAGCGTAGAGCGTCTCCCCAGAAGAGCCAAATACCACAGTGCAGTACACAAAATATGCACCAGGAGCGCCACATCTCCCCAAACTAAAATGTGAGATGAGCGTAATGATACGACAATGTAACAAAAAGTTACGCACCCTTCTGAGTCTCCCACGCACCAACTGCCATGAGGCGATCGCAGGGAGCAAATGGTTAATCACAGCAGCTGTTGGGGAGGGAGGGGACTGCTGAAGACCCCTAACTGCCATCTTGACCCTCCCGTGAAGACAAGCCACAGACTGGCCTTCATGGAAGAACTGATTTCACTGCAGAGTGCAAAAATGTTGTTTTGTATAAAAGTGACTGAAGATTGAAGTCTAAGGAGGACACAAAATAAATTCAAAATTAAAAATATATATTTATTGGAGTCTATTGAGCACATTTATAATGCAGACACCGCCTTTTTAATGTCGAAGTGACCCCAACCTATGTGGCTCGGAGACAACCGATGGTTAGCAGCGGTAAACAGCGGCGTATTTAACCACTCCCTGCGGTATTAGACTTTATCACTACTTGTATTTTATAAATTGTCCAAAAATTATCCCTTTTTGGGGCATATTCAAGCAATACTTGTGTTTTATCACCGGCGGCGGAAGACGGAGCATTTTCACACAACTGGGGTGCAAAATTATCCATGTGAAGTAACAATTTGCTAAACAAAAAAAAATAGCTTTTTAACAAGCCGTCCAAAAATAACAGAAATAACAGGTGTACTGTGCTGTTTGGAACATAATGAAGTGATTGTTTTTCAACAAGGAGTCAAAAATGATCCCTTTTTGGGGTCTGCTTCTGGATGGATAATCACAAAATGATTAGGCAACTGTAAAGGCTTTTTTTCAAGCTGCCCAAAAACTATCCCCTTTTTTTACGGAAGATAAACAGGTGAACTGTTTTGAAAGAGAAGAAGTTATGAGTTGTTGTTGCCAAGTCTTTTAACATATTAGCCCTGGTTTGTAAGATTAATGTAGAGAGTACATTGCCCTTCATCGGTAGTAGTACTGCCTGGCACTCTGAAATACAGTGGGCAGGCAGGTGGCTGGCGTGGCTGTTCTGTGGCTGCATAAGGAGCAGTAGCAGTTAGGATAGTCAGACGGTATCCACGATTTTAATCATTGGCATCAGTCGGTGTATCCATGTCACACTGAAGCACAAGCTCCTCCCATCTGACTCCTTCACATCCCAGGAGTCCGTTGTATAATAAGTAGAATGTTTTTTTATTTTATGACAATTATACTTATTTTTTTAACCCTTGCATTGACCTGATCCACAGGCCTGGTCCATTCATCCACACACTCAACTATTGTACCAAGTCCCATTAAAAAAAACCACTATGTAATGTAAAGAAGTATCCTCCAGACCGGCTGCCGGCGGTCACCGGGGGTCCGTCCTTCGTACCCATTTTGGCACTGGGGGAGGCACATGCTGTGTCCCCTTAAAATAAATATGTCCTGAGAGTCAGATGATGAGGTAAGTAGTCCGTGCATCGGGAGGAGGGTCAGATCGCAGGATTGGTGCAGTGTTTGGCTCCGCCTTCTGCGCCCTCTTCCTCCTGGGTAACGGCGGATTCCATAGCATTTTCCTAAAAGATGGAGACAAAATGTGAGGTGAGGAGTCGTCTCATTACTCTCCCTTCACAGCTGCACTGACTGCTGGGGTCTATGGTGGTCCAAAATCCACCTCCTGCTCGGTCTCCCCAATACTTTACACTGCATATTCACGGCTTTCCCCATTCACCGGCGTCTAATTGGATGCAGTCAGACCCCGCCCCCAGACAGCGCCTGTGATTTGTTCGAATCCCGGGCACTGTCTGCGAGTCTATATTGTGGTATAAAATAAATAAGGCGTAAGGTCCCCCCATCTATTGATACCAACACATAAAGCCCACAGCTACAGGCTACATCCCGCAGCCGTGCACTTATCTTGACTGTGTATCAAAATAAGAGGAACCGCATGTGGCTTTTTTTAAATTATTAAAGTAAAAACAAAAAAAAATTATATAAAAATATATATTCATGCGGTTCTCCCCAATTTTGATACCTAGCCTTGATAAAGCCTGACAGCTGGGGGCTAGTACTCTCAAGCTGAGGAAACCCATGGTTATTGAGCCCACCAGCCTAAAAATAGCAGCTTGCAGCTGCCCAGGATTTTCACATCCATTAGATGCGACAATCCCAGCGATTTACCTGTCTCTTCCTGATTGCCCTGGTGCGGTGGTAATTGGAGTAATAAGGGGTTAATCACAGCTCACAACTGACACTAAGCCCTAGATTAGTAATGGCAGCGTCTGAGACCCCCCCTCCCCCCATCACTAATCTATAAGTGAAAAGAAATAAAACACAAACACCCCAAAAATCCTTTATTTGAAATAAAATGCAAAGAAATACCCTCTTTCACCCCTTTAATAACCCACAAAATGTAAGGTCCCAAGACAATTCCAGCTGGGCTAAATCCAAACCTGGAGAGACCGAAAACATGTCCGAACTCTCCAGGCTCTGGGAAACACTGACAAGTGGGACCGGCTGGCAGTGGTGACATCACTCAGTTCACTGGAGGTCATACCTGGGTTTTCACAGTATGACCTTGGTGACCTGAGTACTGCACTCTGGCCACCGCATCCCCTCTCTCGGCCGGCACGGTCAGTGTTAAAGGGCTGGCGTGGTGCAGGACACGGTCCACGCTTTAACAGTGACAGAGGGTCTGGGAGTGTGAGGCTGCCCCACACCCCCCTTCTCCATCCCCCTCCTGGCTGGCACTGTCAGTGAGAGCCCGGGTATGACCTCCAGTGAACTGAGTAACGTCACTGCTGCCAGCCGAGTCCCACTTGTCAGTGTTTCCCGGAGCCTGGACAGATCGGACATGTTTTTTGGTGTCTCCAGGCTCGGATGTAGCAGAGCTGAATTGTCGTGGGACCTTGTGTGGATAACATCAGACCTGCAGGAAAGTTTTGGGGGTTAATAAAGGGGTGAAAGAGGATCTTTTATTTCAAATAAAGAATTTTGGGGGTGTTGGTGTCTATTTCTTTTCACTTACAGATTAGTGATGAAGGGATGTCTCATAGACGCTACCATTACTAATCTAGGGCTTAGTGGCAGCTGTGAGCTGTGCTTAACTCCTGATATTACCTCGATTGCCACCGTACCAGGGCAATAGGGAAAAGTCGGGTAAAGTTCCGGGATTATCGCTTCTTGTGGATGATACAAGTTTAGGCGGCTGCTGGCTGATATTTTTAGGCTGCGGGCACCCAATAAACATGGGTCTCCTCAGCCTGAGAATACCAGCCCCCAGCTGTCGGGCTTTATCTCGGCTAGCGATACTGAACCGATCCGATCCTTGGCAAGATCACTCATCTCTAATTAGGACATAGCTCTGCTCTCATCATAGATTCCATCCCAGCTACATGGCTCCAAAGATAATTCAAAAAATGCTTTACACTGCAGCTTTGCTTGCTCATATTACCCTTCATAGTCCCAGAAGAGCGCCCCCCTGGTGGCGGTGCTGCCATCTTACCCATCCACCGTGGTCCCTGATCCATTGGCTGTAATTTTCCTTGAGATATCTGGCTCCAAACCCAAACATCCTGTTCATAGGATGACTGCGGATGGCGGTGAGCTTGGTGGTGGCGTGGACGCACAGCGCTATCTTACTGCTCTGCGGCACAATCTCCGACTCCGAGGGCGGAATCATCTGCTCCACATAAGTCTCTGTAAGTTTCTGGAAGAAGTCGTAAGACCAAAAGTTCCGAAGTCTCTGGAGAAGGTTCTGCTCCTGGATGATCTGAGGAAAGAGGAGCCAGAGGTTGTGGGAGCAGCGACAGCCATGGAAATTATAGTGCAACAGCGCCGCCTGCAGGCAGAGGGTTGTCACTGCACCTCCTCTACTATATAACAGTGCCACCTACAGGCAGCCTGATGTCACTGCACCTCCTCTACTGTATAACAGCACCACCTACAGGCAGCCTGAGGTCACTGCACCTCCTCTACTATATAACAGTGCCACCTGCAGGCAGAGGGTTGTCACTGCACCTCCTCTACTATATAACAGTGCCACCTGCAGGCAGAGGGTTGTCACTGCACCTCCTCTACTATATAACAGTGCCACCTGCAGGCAGAGGGTTGTCACTGCACCTCCTCTACTATATAACAGTGCCACCTGCAGGCAGAGGGTTGTCACTGCACCTCCTCTGTAGTATAACAGCGCCACCTGCAGGCAGCCTGATGTCACTGCACCTCCTCTACTGTATAACAGCACCACCTGCAGGCAGCCTGATATCACTGCACCTCCTCTACTGTATAACAGCGCCACCTGCAGGCAGGCTGATGTCACTGCACCTCCTCTAATATATAACAGCACCACCTACAGGCAGCCTGATGTCACTGCACCTCCTCTACTATATAACAGCACCACCTACAGGCAGCCTGATGTCACTGCACCTCCTCTGTAGTATAACAGCACCACCTACAGGCAGCCTGATGTCACTGCACCTCCTCTACTATATAACAGCGCCGCCTGCAGGCAGCCTGAGGTCACTGCACCTCCTCTGTAGTATAACAGTGCCACCTGCAGGCAGCCTGATGTCACTGCACCTCCTCTACTATATAACAGCACCACCTACAGGCAGCCTGATGTCACTTCACCCCTCTATAGTATAACAGTACCACCTACAGGCAGCCTGATGTCACTGCACCTCCTCTGTAGTATAACAGCACCACCTACAGGCAGCCTGATGTCACTGCACCTCCTCTATAATATAACAGCACCACCTACAGGCAGCCTGATGTCACTGCACCTCCTCTATAATATAACAGCACCACCTACAGGCAGCCTGATGTCACTGCACCTCCTCTGTAGTATAACAGCACCACCTACAGGCAGCCTGATGTCACTGCACCTCCTCTGTAGTATAACAGCACCGCCTACAGGCAGCCTGATGTCACTGCACCTCCTCTACTATATAACAGCACCACCTACAGGCAGCCTGATGTCACTGCACCTCCTCTACTGTATAACAGCGCCACCTGCAGGCAGCCTGATGTCACTGCCCCTCCTCTACTGTATAACAGCGCCACCTGCAGGCAGCCTGATGTCACTGCACCTCCTCTGTAGTATAACAGCACCACCTGCAGGCAGCCTGATGTCACTGCACCTCCTCTGTAGTATAACAGCACCGCCTACAGGCAGCCTGATGTCACTGCACCTCCTCTACTATATAACAGCACCACCTACAGGCAGCCTGATGTCACTGCACCTCCTCTACTGTATAACAGCGCCACCTGCAGGCAGCCTGATGTCACTGCCCCTCCTCTACTGTATAACAGCGCCACCTGCAGGCAGCCTGATGTCACTGCACCTCCTCTGTAGTATAACAGCACCACCTGCAGGCAGCCTGATGTCACTGCACCTCCTCTAATATATAACAGCACCACCTACAGGCAGCCTGATGTCACTGCACCTCCTCTACTATATAACAGCACCACCTACAGGCAGCCTGATGTCACTGCACCTCCTCTGTAGTATAACAGCACCACCTACAGGCAGCCTGATGTCACTGCACCTCCTCTACTATATAACAGCGCCGCCTGCAGGCAGCCTGAGGTCACTGCACCTCCTCTGTAGTATAACAGTGCCACCTGCAGGCAGCCTGATGTCACTGCACCTCCTCTACTATATAACAGCACCACCTACAGGCAGCCTGATGTCACTTCACCCCTCTATAGTATAACAGTACCACCTACAGGCAGCCTGATGTCACTGCACCTCCTCTATAATATAACAGCACCACCTACAGGCAGCCTGATGTCACTGCACCTCCTCTATAATATAACAGCACCACCTACAGGCAGCCTGATGTCACTGCACCTCCTCTGTAGTATAACAGCACCACCTACAGGCAGCCTGATGTCACTGCACCTCCTCTAATATATAACAGCACCACCTACAGGCAGCCTGATGTCACTGCACCTCCTCTACTATATAACAGCACCACCTACAGGCAGCCTGATGTCACTGCACCTCCTCTGTAGTATAACAGCACCACCTACAGGCAGCCTGATGTCACTGCACCTCCTCTACTATATAACAGCGCCGCCTGCAGGCAGCCTGATGTCACTGCACCTCCTCTGTAGTATAACAGTGCCACCTGCAGGCAGCCTGATGTCACTGCACCTCCTCTACTATATAACAGCACCACCTACAGGCAGCCTGATGTCACTTCACCCCTCTATAGTATAACAGTACCACCTACAGGCAGCCTGATGTCACTGCACCTCCTCTGTAGTATAACAGCACCACCTACAGGCAGCCTGATGTCACTGCACCTCCTCTATAATATAACAGCACCACCTACAGGCAGCCTGATGTCACTGCACCTCCTCTATAATATAACAGCACCACCTACAGGCAGCCTGATGTCACTGCACCTCCTCTGTAGTATAACAGCACCGCCTACAGGCAGCCTGATGTCACTGCACCTCCTCTACTATATAACAGCACCACCTACAGGCAGCCTGATGTCACTGCACCTCCTCTACTGTATAACAGCGCCACCTGCAGGCAGCCTGATGTCACTGCCCCTCCTCTACTGTATAACAGCGCCACCTGCAGGCAGCCTGATGTCACTGCACCTCCTCTGTAGTATAACAGCACCACCTGCAGGCAGCCTGATGTCACTGCACCTCCTCTGTAGTATAACAGCACCGCCTACAGGCAGCCTGATGTCACTGCACCTCCTCTACTATATAACAGCACCACCTACAGGCAGCCTGATGTCACTGCACCTCCTCTACTGTATAACAGCGCCACCTGCAGGCAGCCTGATGTCACTGCCCCTCCTCTACTGTATAACAGCGCCACCTGCAGGCAGCCTGATGTCACTGCACCTCCTCTGTAGTATAACAGCACCACCTGCAGGCAGCCTGATGTCACTGCACCCCTCTATAGTATAACAGTACCACCTACAGGCAGCCTGATGTCACTGCACCTCCTCTGTAGTATAACAGCACCACCTACAGGCAGCCTGATGTCACTGCACCTCCTCTATAATATAACAGCACCACCTACAGGCAGCCTGATGTCACTGCACCTCCTCTATAATATAACAGCACCACCTACAGGCAGCCTGATGTCACTGCACCTCCTCTGTAGTATAACAGCACCACCTACAGGCAGCCTGATGTCACTGCACCTCCTCTATAATATAACAGCGCCACCTACAGGCAGCCTGATGTCACTGCACCTCCTCTATAGCATAACAGCACCACCTACAGGCAGCCTGATGTCACTGCACCTCCTCTATAGCATAACAGCGCCACCTACAGGCAGCCTGATGTCACTGCACCTCCTCTACTGTATAACAGCGCCACCCGCAGGCAGCCTGATGTCACTGCACCTCCTCTGTAGTATAACAGCACCACCTGCAGGCAGCCTGATGTCACTGCACCTCCTCTGTAGTATAACAGCACCACCTGCAGGCAGCCTGATGTCACTGCACCTCCTCTATAGTATAACAGTACCACCTACAGGCAGCCTGATGTCACTGCACCTCCTCTGTAGTATAACAGCACCACCTACAGGCAGCCTGATGTCACTGCACCTCCTCTATAGTATAACAGTACCACCTACAGGCAGCCTGATGTCACTGCACCTCCTCTGTAGTATAACAGCACCACCTACAGGCAGCCTGATGTCACTGCACCTCCTCTATAATATAACAGCACCACCTACAGGCAGCCTGATGTCACTGCACCTCCTCTATAATATAACAGCACCACCTACAGGCAGCCTGATGTCACTGCACCTCCTCTGTAGTATAACAGCACCACCTACAGGCAGCCTGATGTCACTGCACCTCCTCTATAATATAACAGCGCCACCTACAGGCAGCCTGATGTCACTGCACCTCCTCTATAGCATAACAGCACCACCTACAGGCAGCCTGATGTCACTGCACCTCCTCTACTGTATAACAGCGCCACCCGCAGGCAGCCTGATGTCACTGCACCTCCTCTGTAGTATAACAGCACCACCTACAGGCAGCCTGATGTCACTGCACCTCCTCTGTAGTATAACAGCACCACCTACAGGCAGCCTGATGTCACTGCACCTCCTCTGTAGTATAACAGCACCACCTACAGGCAGCCTGATGTCACTGCACCTCCTCTGTAGTATAACAGCACCACCTACAGGCAGCCTGATGTCACTGCACCTCCTCTATAGTATAACAGCACCACCTGCAGGCAGCTTGATGTCACTGCACCTCCTCTGTAGTATAACAGCACCACCTACAGGCAGCTTGATGTCACTGCACCTCCTCTATAGCATAGCAGCACCACCTGCAGGCAGCTTGATGTCACTGCACCTCCTCTATAGCATAGCAGCACCACCTGCAGGCAGCTTGATGTCACTGCACCTCCTCTACTGTATAACAGCACCATCCAAAGGCAGCCTGATATCACTGCACCTCCTCTACTGTATAACAGCGCCACCTGCAGGCAGCCTGATGTCACTGCACCTCCTCTATAGTATAACAGCACCGCCTGCAGGCAGCCTGAGGTCACTGCACCTCCTCTACTGTATAACAGCACCACCTGCAGGCAGCCTGATGTCACTGCACCTCCTCTACTGTATAACAGCGCCACCTGCAGGCAGCCTGATGTCACTGCACCTCCTCTATAGCATAACAGCGCCACCTGCAGGCAGCCTGAGGTCACTGCACCTCCTCTACTGTATAACAGCACCACCTGCAGGCAGCCTGAGGTCACTGCACCTCCTCTACTGTATAACAGCGCCACCTGCAGGCAGCCTGATGCCACTGCACCCCATGATTTACAGCAGATAGCAGGCATTGGAGGGTTTCCTATGTTCCCCATATGGCGTCTGTCATTCCTTATAGTATATAATATCACATCGCAGTAGTCACCTCGGCATTTATCTTGTCGCCTTCCGCTCTCAAAAGGATCACGAGATCTTCAATTAATTTTTCTTCACCTGGAAAAAAAAAAATTATCAGAAATTCCGGTCAGCGGCGGATTGTGACCCAGGACCGGGCGTCCGTCATACATTCACACATTCAGCTCTGCTACATCTCAACTTATATAATACAAAAACACTGCAGCTTTATGGAAAAGTCCAGGTGACGGCTGCTGCACCCGATACTGAGTTCACCCAGAAACCCAAACCCATCCGCCGGGGGTCATCCTGACAGGGTGCGGGTCCTAGATATCCCTGTCACTGTGGGGGCCTCCTATCACCCCTGTGCGGTGGTGGGCTTCCAGCAGAGCTCTGTATAGCAGACATCATGTGTCCAGGAGCAGACCACCACCAGGTCCAGAGCTCGCTGCACACGGACGATGTGACCGTGATCCGCTCTGGTCGGTGACTGCACCCGACCAGACCTGAGACGTTCAGAAACGTTTTCGGCTCTTCTGAGGTCGGCTTCATCAGATATCCTGGTGTAGTCGGGTTGTAGAGTGAAGGTGCGGCCTGAAGTCCTGGGAGGAACACTTGTTCTGTGGAGCCTCGGACAGCACCATCCTCCGACACCGACATGGTCCCCTCTTGTCATCAGGACAGTCTTTTGCCTTTTTTTGGCCAAAAGGATGTTTGTGTGTGTGATGGTGGGTTGTGTGTGTGTGTGATGGTGGGTCGTGTATGTCCAGATGCTGGGAGTGTTGCCTTGTGTGTACATTGTCCTGTCTGCGGGTTAATCACCCCGTGCAGTGCCTTTGTCCCTACGTCTGGTGGAGGAGGGCCTGGAATCCACCCAACCTCTTTGCTTACCTGGGGCATTATTCAGTCAGGCTGGGAACGACAAGAGAGAAGGATTGATTCTCTGAGGGAAAAGCGGAGGCTGTGGCCTGCACCCCAGAGAGACTGTGAGAAACCCCCATTTCCCAGGAAAAGGACTGCTGGAGGAGTGGAATTGATCCCCAGGACATTTATGCCATTACTGGACTACTTTACCCTTTGTGTAGTGGATTATTTTATGGACCTTCTGGATTGTTTGGAATAAAGGATCTTTGGATTGTTTAAGCATTTCTCGCTCTGTTGATTGTATGATATCGGAGAAGGACCCCGTTACAGTGTGTGGGGGGTGTATGGTGCGGCCGACCCTGTTCTGCATCCACCTTTATTTATGAAACTATGCAGTGTTTGAAATTGATGTGACGGTGTAATGTGTTCACACAGCCACTAGGTGGCCACAGTGCAGTGACTGCTTCCCTGGTGCCCTCGGGTTAGGTAGGGGTAACTGCAGGGAGGAATTTCGTGAATATAAAGGTCAGGGACCCAGGACGTGACAGGAGAGTCCCCAGAGGAGAGGAAAGAGGCAGAAGCTGCAGCTGTGGGAGGCGCAGTGACATGGGGCCCTGTAAACAGCATTTGGCAGGGTCCTAGAGGGTGTAGAGGATCGGTTGTATCTGTGTCCCTAGAAGAGGGTTGAGTCCGGGCGCTTCTGGCATATACCTGAAGAAGCCCCTCAGTCGGTGGAAGGTCATTTGGCTCTAGAGAGCAGGGATCGAGTGTCCGCCGCAGGAACGCTGCCATGAAAGGCCCCTTCAATAGTTCCATACTAAATCCCTGTGTGAGGGACGAGGGACGGCCCAAAAGGACGACTGGACTCATCCGTGCATCATGAAGTCAGCAGAGGATGAGGGGCTTAGAGGCCGAGTACCAGGGCAGAGTCGGCCGATAAATCGACGTGTAAGACTGTTACTACCGGAAACCTCCTCGGGGAACACGAGTGTGAGATAAGATGGTGGAACAGTCCGTGTCTATACACCCACACGAGAAGCAACGATATACTGCACTGGAGAGGCGAGCGGGGCGCAAAGAGGGACCACCAAGCCTCTGTGAGGACTACAGCTGCCTCCATCCGCCCCTCCTGAGCGTTCCGGAACTTTCCGTCCTACTGTGAAACGCTTTATTCTGTGATAGTGTATTCTGGAGTCCGAGCGTCAGGAGAGGCTCGGCGGGACGTCCATGTCTCGCTTTTTCCTCCATCCCCTATATTGGGGGCTCGGTAAGAGGGACAGGAACGTCGACAAACTGGTGACTCTATAGGGACATTATCCGAGAGGGAAAGTCAAGGTAAGAACAGAAGTGGATGGAGCCTATCCCAAATCTGCAGAGACTGTATGGAGGAACGTGAGGTTCTGTCAGCTCCACCACCGGGCGCAAGGACTTGTCGTCAATTCAGGAGGTCTCCAATCTATCATACACGCCGGTGCTCAGCGCAAAACTCCATCCCCACTGGACAAGTCCAACCTCCGTACGCACCAGTCCCACCTCCGTACGCACCAGTCCCACCTCCTTACGCACCAGTCCCACCTCCTTACGCACCAGTCCCACCTCCTTACGCACCAGTCCCACCTCCTTACGCACCAGTCCCACCTCCTTACGCACCAGTCCCACCTCCGTACGCACCAGTCCCACCTCCGTACGCACCAGTCCCACCTCCGTACGCACCAGTCCCACCTCCGTACGCACCAGTCCCACCTCCGTACGCACCAGTCCCACCTCCGTACGCACCAGTCCCACCTCCGTACGCACCAGTCCCACCTCCGTACGCACCAGTCCCACCTCCGTACGCACCAGTCCCACCTCCGTACGCACCAGTCCCACCTCCGTACGCACCAGTCCCACCTCCGTACGCACCAGTCCCACCTCCGTACGCACCAGTCCCACCTCCGTACGCACCAGTCCCACCTCCGTACGCACCAGTCCCACCTCCGTACGCACCAGTCCCACCTCCGTACGCACCAGTCCCACCTCCGTACGCACCAGTCCCACCTCCGTACGCACCAGTCCCACCTCCGTACGCACCAGTCCCACCTCCGTACGCACCAGTCCCACCTCCGTACGCACCAGTCCCACCTCCGTACGCACCAGTCCCACCTCCGTACGCACCAGTCCCACCTCCGTACGCACCAGTCCCACCTCCGTACGCACCAGTCCCACCTCCGTACGCACCAGTCCCACCTCCGTACGCACCAGTCCCACCTCCGTACGCACCAGTCCCACCTCCGTACGCACCAGTCCCACCTCCGTACGCACCAGTCCCACCTCCGTACGCACCAGTCCCACCTCCGTACGCACCAGTCCCACCTCCGTACGCACCAGTCCCACCTCCGTACGCACCAGTCCCACCTCCGTACGCACCAGTCCCACCTCCGTACGCACCAGTCCCACCTCCGTACGCACCAGTCCCACCTCCGTACGCACCAGTCCCACCTCCGTACGCACCAGTCCCACCTCCGTACGCACCAGTCCCACCTCCGTACGCACCAGTCGCCCAGTTCTGCACCAGTCCCACCTCCATACGCACCAGTCGCCCAGTTCTGCACCAGTCCCACCTCCATACGCACCAGTCGCCCAGTTCTGCACCAGTCCCACCTCCATACGCACCAGTCGCCCAGTTCTGCACCAGTCCCACCTCCATACGCACCAGTCGCCCAGTTCTGCACCAGTCCCACCTCCATACGCACCAGTCGCCCAGTTCTGCACCAGTCCCACCTCCATACGCACCAGTCGCCCAGTTCTGCACCAGTCCCACCTCCATACGCACCAGTCGCCCAGTTCTGCACCAGTCCCACCTCCATACGCACCAGTCGCCCAGTTCTGCACCAGTCCCACCTCCATACGCACCAGTCGCCCAGTTCTGCACCAGTCCCACCTCCATACGCACCAGTCGCCCAGTTCTGCACCAGTCCCACCTCCATACGCACCAGTCGCCCAGTTCTGCACCAGTCCCACCTCCATACGCACCAGTCCCACCTCCATACGCACCAGTCCCACCTCCATACGCACCAGTCCCACCTCCATACGCACCAGTCCCACCTCCATACGCACCAGTCCCACCTCCATACGCACCAGTCCCACCTCCATACGCACCAGTCCCACCTCCATACGCACCAGTCCCACCTCCATACGCACCAGTCCCACCTCCATACGCACCAGTCCCACCTCCATACGCACCAGTCGCCCAGTTCTGCACCAGTCCCACCTCCATACGCACCATTCCCACCTCCATACGCACCAGTCCCACCTCCATACGCACCAGTCCCACCTCCATACGCACCACTCCCACCTCCATACGCACCACTCCCACCTCCATACGCACCACTCCCACCTCCATACGCACCACTCCCACCTCCATACGCACCACTCCCACCTCCATACGCACCAGTCCCACCTCCATACGCACCAGTCCCACCTCCATACGCACCAGTCCCACCTCCATACGCACCAGTCCCACCTCCATACGCACCAGTCCCACCTCCATACGCACCAGTCGCCCAGTTCTGCACCAGTCCCACCTCCATACGCACCATTCCCACCTCCATACGCACCAGTCCCACCTCCATACGCACCAGTCCCACCTCCATACGCACCAGTCCCACCTCCATACGCACCACTCCCACCTCCATACGCACCACTCCCACCTCCATACGCACCACTCCCACCTCCATACGCACCACTCCCACCTCCATACGCACCACTCCCACCTCCATACGCACCACTCCCACCTCCATACGCACCAGTCCCACCTCCATACGCACCAGTCGCCCAGTTCTGCACCAGTCCCACCTCCATACGCACCACTCCCACCTCCATACGCACCACTCCCACCTCCATACGCACCACTCCCACCTCCATACGCACCACTCCCACCTCCATACGCACCACTCCCACCTCCATACGCACCACTCCCACCTCCATACGCACCACTCCCACCTCCATACGCACCACTACGCCCCATTCTGCACCAGCCACCTCCATACATACCAGTCACCCCTTTCTGCACCAGTCCCACCTCCATACGCACCAGTCCCACCGCCATCAGCACCAGTCACTCTGCTCCGCACCAGTCCCACCTCCACCAGTCCCACCAGCACCAGTCCCGTCCCACTGACTGTTTCATCCCTTACCGCCTCCATCAGGCTGGACGCTGGACGCCCGCCGGAATGTCCTGAACTCCAGGCGCTCGCGGTCGTGCTTTTCCAGGTCCTTTACGATGGTTCTCAGGCTCCGCACGACTCCCTTCATCGGCCGCACATCTTCTTTATCCTCTGCAAGGAATAAATACAATACATTTTTGAGAACTTTGGATATAAAGTACTGAAAGCGAACAGGATAGAAGGTTACAGTCCTTAGGGGGGCATCATGTGGACGTCCCCCCACAGCGTGATCATAGGAAGATCAGATAGGACACAATACACACAGAAAAGCAGAGACCAGTGCAATCCTGTGCAGAGGAGGAGGCAGTGCCCTGTATGGAGGGGTCAGAGGATAGCACCGAGCAGGAGCCTGTGCAGAGAAGGAGGCAGTCCCCTGTATGGAGGGGTCAGAGGATAGCACCGAGCAGGAGCCTGTGCAGAGGAGGAGGCAGTGCCCTGTATGGAGGGGTCAGGGGGGTAGCACCGAGCAGGAGCCTGTGCAGAGGAGGGGGCAGTGCCCTGTATGGAGGGGTCAGGGGGAAGCACCGAGCAGGAGCCTGTGCAGAGGAGGGGGCAGTGCCCTGTATGGAGGGGTCAGGGGGTAGCACCGAGCAGGAGCCTGTGCAAAGGAGGGAGCAGTGCCCTGTATGGAGGAGTCAGAGGATAGCACTGAGCAGAAGCCTGTGCAAAGGAGGGAGCAGTGCCCTGTATGGAGGGGTCAGGGGGTAGCACCGAGCAGGAGCCTGTGCAGAGGAGGGGGCAGTGCCCTGTATGGAGGGGTCAGGGGGAAGCACCGAGCAGGAGCCTGTGCAGAGAAGGAGGCAGTGCCCTGTATGGAGGGGTCAGAGGATAGCACCGAGCAGGAGCCTGTGCAGAGAAGGAGGCAGTGCCCTGTATGGAGGGGTCAGGGGGAAGCACTGAGCAGGAGCCTGTGCAGAGGAGGGGGCAGTGCCCTGTATGGAGGGGTCAGGGGGAAGCACCGAGCAGGAGCCTGTGCAGAGAAGGAGGCAGTGCCCTGTATGGAGGGGTCAGAGGATAGCACCGAGCAGGAGCCTGTGCAGAGAAGGAGGCAGTGCCCTGTATGGAGGGGTCAGAGGATAGCACCGAGCAGGAGCCTGTGCAGAGAAGGAGGCAGTGCCCTGTATGGAGGGGTCAGGGGGAAGCACTGAGCAGGAGCCTGTGCAGAGGAGGGGGCAGTGCCCTGTATGGAGGGGTCAGGGGGAAGCACCGAGCAGGAGCCTGTGCAGAGAAGGAGGCAGTGCCCTGTATGGAGGGGTCAGAGGATAGCACCGAGCAGGAGCCTGTGCAGAGAAGGAGGCAGTGCCCTGTATGGAGGGGTCAGGGGGAAGCACCGAGCAGGAGCCTGTGCAGAGAAGGAGGCAGTGCCCTGTATGGAGGGGTCAGAGGATAGCACCGAGCAGGAGCCTGTGCAGAGAAGGAGGCAGTGCCCTGTATGGAGGGGTCAGGGGGAAGCACCGAGCAGGAGCCTGTGCAGAGGAGGGGGCAGTGCCCTGTATGGAGGGGTTGGGGGGGGTAGCACCGAGCAGGAGCCTGTGCAGAGAAGGAGGCAGTGCCCTGTATGGAGGGGTCAAAGGATAGCACCGAGCAGGAGCCTGTGCAGAGAAGGAGGCAGTGCCCTGTATGGAGGGGTCAGAGGATAGCACCGAGCAGAAGCCTGTGCAGAGAAGGAGGCAGTGCCCTGTATGGAGGGGTCAGAGGATAGCACCGAGCAGGAGCCTGTGCAGAGGAGGGGGCAGTGCCCTGTATGGAGGGGTCAGAGGATAGCACCGAGCAGGAGCCTGTGCAGAGGAGGGGGCAGTGCCCTGTATGGAGGGGTCAGAGGATAGCACCGAGCAGGAGCCTGTGCAGAGGAGGAGGAGGCAGTGCCCTGTATGGAGGGGTCAGAGGATAGCACCGAGCAGGAGCCTGTGCAGAGGAGGGGGCAGTGCCCTGTATGGAGGGGTCAGAGGATAGTACCGAGCAGGAGCCTGTGCAGAGGAGGAGGAGGCAGTGCCCTGTATGGAGGGGTCAGAGGATAGCACCGAGCAGGAGCCTGTGCAGAGGAGGGGGCAGTGCCCTGTATGGAGGGGTCAGAGGATAGCACCGAGCAGGAGCCTGTGCAGAGGAGGAGGAGGCAGTGCCCTGTATGGAGGGGTCAGAGGATAGCACCGAGCAGGAGCCTGTGCAGAGAAGGAGGCAGTGCCCTGTATGGAGGGGTCAGAGGATAGCACCGAGCAGGAGCCTGTGCAGAGGAGGGGGCAGTGCCCTGTATGGAGGGGTCAGAGGATAGCACCGAGCAGGAGGCTGTGCAGAGGAGGAGGAGGCAGTGCCCTGTATGGAGGGGTCAGAGGATAGCACCGAGCAGGAGCCTGTGCAGAGAAGGAGGCAGTGCCCTGTATGGAGGGGTCAGAGGATAGCACCGAGCAGGAGCCTGTGCAGAGGAGGGGGCAGTGCCCTGTATGGAGGGGTCAGGGTGTAGCACCGAGCAGGAGCCTGTGCAGAGGAGGGGGCAGTGCCCTGTATGGAGGGGTCAGAGGATAGTACCGAGCAGGAGCCTGTGCAGAGGAGGAGGAGGCAGTGCCCTGTATGGAGGGGTCAGAGGATAGCACCGAGCAGGAGCCTGTGCAGAGGAGGGGGCAGTGCCCTGTATGGAGGGGTCAGAGGATAGCACCGAGCAGGAGCCTGTGCAGAGGAGGAGGCAGTGCCCTGTATGGAGGGGTCAGAGGATAGCACCGAGCAGGAGCCTGTGCAGAGGAGGAGGCAGTGCCCTGTATGGAGGGGTCAGAGGATAGCACCGAGCAGGAGCCTGTGCAGAGGAGGGGGCAGTGCCCTGTATGGAGGGGTCAGAGGATAGCACCGAGCAGGAGCCTGTGCAGAGGAGGAGGCAGTGCCCTGTATGGAGGGGTTGGGGGGGTAGCACTGAGCAGGAGCCTGTGCAGAGGAGGGGGCAGTGCCCTGTATGGAGGGGTTGGGGGGTAGCACTGAGCAGGAGCCTGTGCAGAGGAGGAGGCAGTGCCCTGTATGGAGGGGTTGGGGGGTAGCACTGAGCAGGAGCCTGTGCAGAGGAGGGGGCAGTGCCCTGTATGGAGGGGTTGGGGGGTAGCACTGAGCAGGAGCCTGTGCAGAGGAGGAGGCAGTGCCCTGTATGGAGGGGTTGGGGGGTAGCACTGAGCAGGAGCCTGTGCAGAGGAGGAGGCAGTGCCCTGTATGGAGGGGTTGGGGGGTAGCACTGAGCAGGAGCCTGTGCAGAGGAGGGGGCAGTGCCCTGTATGGAGGGGTTGGGGGGTAGCCCCTCAGCTCTGGGGCCCCTGTGACTTATAATGAAGGTTTTATCGCGGACAGAAGAGTAAACACCTTGCACCCACCGTGTGCCCCGGAGGCGACCCTCTGCTTGTCTCTCTGGGGTCGCAGACATTTTGGGGTGAGCTTCCGGCGGAGACTTTTCTTCTTTTTCTTCGGAGACGCGGATGTGAGGTCAGTAACCGCTCGTCCGTCCCCGTTACAGGCCACATTATTCTTCAGCGCAGAATTTTGTCTCAACAGATCTTGGAAATTACTTTTTGACATATTACGCTGTGCATAGGCCATAAACACCCGGAACTCCACACTGTCCTCATCATGGAGGGAAACCTCGTCCAAAGCATCATCTTCCACCGAGACCATAGCTGCCGAGAAAGACGGGAACAGTGTGAGGGCAGTATTATAGCAGTTATATTCTTGTATATAGGAGCAGTATTATAGTAGTTATATTCTTGTATATAGGGGCAGTATTATAGTAGTTATATTCTTGTACATAGGGGGCAGTATTATAGTAGTTATATTCTTGTATATAGGGGCAGTATTATAGTAGTTATATTCTTGTATATAGGGGCAGTATTATAGTAGTTATATTCTTATATATAGGAGCAGTATTATAGTAGTTATATTCTTGTACATAGGGAGCAGTATTATAGTAGTTATATTCTTGTACATAGGGAGCAGTATTATAGTAGTTATATTCTTGTATATAGGAGCAGTATTATAGTAGTTATATTCTTGTATATAGGGGCAGTATTATAGTAGTTATATTCCTGTATATAGGGGGCAGTATTATAGTAGTTATATTCTTGTATATAGGGGCAGTATTATAGTAGTTATATTCCTGTATATAGGGGGCAGTATTATAGTAGTTATATTCTTGTATATAGGGGCAGTATTATAGTAGTTATATTCCTGTATATAGGGAACAGTATTATAGCAGTTATATTCTTGTATATAGGGGCAGTATTATAGTAGTTATATTCTTGTATATAGGGGCAGTATTATAGTAGTTATATTCCTGTATATAGGGGCAGTATTATAGTAGTTATATTCGTATATAGGAGCAGTATTATAGTAGTTATAGTCTTGTACATAGGAGCAGTATTATAGTAGTTATATTCTTGTACATAGGGGCAGTATTATAGTAGTTATATTCTTGTACATAGGAGCAGTATTATAGTAGTTATATTCCTGTACATAGGGGCAGTATTATAGTAGTTATATTCCTGTACATAGGGGGCAGTATTATAGTAGTTATATTCTTGTACATAGGAGCAGTATTATAGTAGTTATATTCTTGTATATAGGGGCAGTATTATAGTAGTTATATTCTTGTACATAGGGGCAGTATTATAGTAGTTATATTCTTGTACATAGGAGCAGTATTATAGTAGTTATATTCTTGTATATAGGGGCAGTATTATAGTAGTTATATTCTTGTACATAGGGGCAGTATTATAGTAGTTATATTCCTGTACATAGGGGGCAGTATTATAGTAGTTATATTCTTGTATATAGGAGCAGTATTATAGTAGTTATATTCTTGTACATAGGGGCAGTATTATAGTAGTTATATTCTTGTACATAGGAGCAGTATTATAGTAGTTATATTCTTGTATATAGGGGCAGTATTATAGTAGTTATATTCTTGTACATAGGGGCAGTATTATAGTAGTTATATTCCTGTACATAGGGGGCAGTATTATAGTAGTTATATTCTTGTACATAGGGGGCAGTATTATAGTAGTTATATTCTTGTATATTGGGGCAGTATTATAGTAGTTATATTCTTGTACATAAGGGCAGTATTATAGTAGTTATATTCTTGTACATAGGGGCAGTATTATAGCAGTTATATTCTTGTACATAGGGGCAGTATTATAGCAGTTATATTCTTGTATATAGGGGCAGTATTATAGTAGATATATTCTTGTATATAGGGAGCAGTATTATAGTAGTTATATTCCTGTACATAGGGTGCAGTATTATAGTAGTTATATTCTTGTACATAGGGGCAGTATTATAGTAGTTATATTCCTGTATATAGGGGCAGTATTATAGTAGTTATATTCCTGTATATAGGGGCAGTATTATAGTAGTTATATTCTTGTATATAGGGGCAGTATTATAGTAGTTATATTCTTGTATATAGGGGCAGTATTATAGTAGTTATATTCTTGTATATAGGGGTAGTATTATAGTAGTTATATTCTTGTATATAGAGGCAGTATTATAGTAGTTATATTCCTGTACATAGGGAGCAGTATTATAGTAGTTATATTCTTGTATATAGAGGGCAGTATTATAGTAGTGATATTCTTGTATATAGGGGCAGTATTATAGTAGTTATATTCTTGTATATAGAGGCAGTATTATAGTAGTTATATTCTTGTATATAGGGGCAGTATTATAGTAGTTATATTCTTGTATATAGAGGGCGGTATTATAGATTTTTTTTTTCCTTTTTTGCCGCCTGTTTTTCGTGTTCTGTAGGTTTTTGGACTCTGATCCTTTGTTCACTGTTGATTTTCTCCTCGCGCTTATCTTTTGTAGTGGATTCTCAGATCTAGGTCTCGGGTATACAGACAGTGCAGTGCAGTATTTGGTGTTGGAGCCTCTGGAGAAGGTTAATCATTATTTCTCGGGTGTTTGGGTTCTGTGGTGTTTGTATTTGGAGATTTCGGATATTTGCGCCATGATCTTTAGTTCTGTGGAGGAATCTGATTTCCGCTGATCAGGAGACTCCGGGGGTCACCGGCGGGGGGGGAAGCGGAGGGGGCGGAGGGGGGGGGGAGGGAGGGGGCCTGAAATACTAAAAATATCCGGTCACAGGAAGCAAAAATGAAACTGAAATGTGTGGTGCAATCACGGAGTCCCCAACCTCAGCCTTGTTTACATTCAGTGCGGTCCCCCCCCCCCCCCCCCTCACACACACACACACACACTTCACAGCTGAGGGTTTGTTGCATTTGTATCCAGTCATCACGACACACTGCAACAAATTCTCAGCTGTGTGAGATACAGGATAAGAGTGTGCAGGAAATCTCCCACCGGAGCAATCAGATATGGGATTTGGATGTTTTACATGGGGCTGTTTTTTTCCTCTTTCGGTTTAAAGGGAAGGTGTTGTACAAGAAAAAATTGTTTCAATAACTGAAAAAAAATATAAAAGTATTAATGTTTTAATGGTTTTGCTTAAATAAAATTGTTTTTAATTGAGAAAAATATAAAAACAAATAAATTACAAGTTTGATATTTTCCACTCTTAAACACTAGGGGGAGCAGCTGCTGAAATCCTGCAGAAATCCCACTGTAGAAATAGCTCACATTACAGCTGCAGTAAAGTGGGCGGAGTCTGCTCTCCTTTGTGTGTGATGTCACCTCACCCTCCTGATCTGGGGGTTTCCAAAAGGATAAAAGGAAGATTAAATTAAGGATCACAGTGCGGAGCCATTTTGTTGGTGTCACAAACCACCGGGGGGGTCACTCAGAAATCCCCCGCGCTGGCTACCAGTACGTCACAATCGGGGGGTAACAAGTGGGGGCCACCCCTCCTTTATACCTCCCGACCGACAGACAGAGCACGTGACGCGCTCTCTAGCGCCCCTCTTATAGTCAGGCCAATTATGGAATTGCCCGACAATAAGCAAGGAGGCCGCTATACTACTTATGCCGATTATTGAAGGGTCCCCGGTGAGAGTAAGGTATATATTCCCCCGACCTCCGCGGGCGGAATATATAAAATCTCCCCGAATCTCACTGGCCTCCCCACAATAATCCTTGGCACAAACTCGCTGCCACCAACCGATTTACGGTAACTATTAGCCGAACACACAGACGTGGGATTCAAGATCGAGATAACAGAACAGCCCAAGATTAATTATATAATTTAATCAGCCTAAAACACACTAGAAACTACAATATATACAATAGGGAATCTACAGAATATACATATGTCAGAGTACAGTTACAATCAAAGCATGGGTTACAAACAGGCATACACAGTTCCAGCAGTTACCTTGTTGCGTCTGGCCACAGGGGGGCGCTGTACCCAGGTTTCTAGGATCCTTCCCACAGATGTTTCCTACACGTGCCCCCAGCGAAAAGAACACTGGAAAATGGCCGAAGTAGGGTTATCAACCTGGGCAAATCCAGGTCCCCTCCTACCTTAGTGACCTCAGAGGGAGCACTGCTCCACCCCTGGCTTGAGTTATGGACAATCCACAACATGGAATATGGGCCATAACTTTGCCTGGGAGCGTCGTAGGCGGACGCCAATGCTCTCATTGTGACAGTTATGAATTTAGCTACAGAACGAGGGGACTCATGACCTGTCTGCCAGTTCCCCATTGGCTGATATCACGCCTGGGGCATTTCCCAATGTCCTGCTCCCATAAAAAGGGTGTGCCGGCATCGTCCGCATGCGGAGACACCATTTTTATGGTTGCCATATTTATCGGAAATATGGCTTGCGAGATATGAACCATTTTTTACTGGAGTCGTTCTGTCTGGCTATTTCCATAGCCTTGCTAACTAGCTAGCAGCCCCCACTACAGGGTCACGGCAGGGAGTCATCCTGTGTCCATTGTCCCCACATCATCTCATCTCCATATCACAGGAGATGGCCATGGAGGTGTAACACCTTCACAGATGCTGGACATTGAGAACAAGAAGGGAGGGGGCACTGCCAGGGAGGGGATGAGGGATTATGACTGGAGTCATAATTCATCTTCATATCCCGGGATTTGCCTCACACCTCCCCCCTTTTGAGGGCGCTAGGGGGCAGCACACTCCGGTGTTCCCCCGTGCGCCCGTCCGCGACCTCTCCTTGTCGGGACAGCCCGTCTGCGTTACCGTGGTCACGGCCCCTTTTGTGGCGAATGGTGAAGTTGTATTGCTGGAGCGCAAGGCTCCATCGCAACAATCGCCCATTCGTCCCAGAGACGGTGTGCAACCAGCTGAGGGGATTGTGGTCCGTCTCCACGATGAAGTGGCGCCCGTATAGATAGGGTTGCAGACGCTGCAGGGCCCACACTATGGCCAGGCACTCCTTCTCCATCGTGGAATAGGCAACTTCCCTTGGTAACAGCTTCCTGCTCAGGTACAAGACTGGGTGCTCTTGGCTCGCAGAGTCCACCGGGCTGAGCACCGCACCGAGGCCGAAGTCACTGGCGTCGGTCTGTACTACAAACGGCCGCGTGAAGTCGGCTGCCTGTAGCACGGGCGGGCTGGACAGGGCGTCCTTTAGGGCCCGGAAGGCTGTCTCGCAGTCCATTGTCCAATCGACTGCAGAGGGCAGCTTCTTCTTGGTGAGGTCCGTCAAGGGCTTTGCCAGGCTACTATAGCATGGAACAAACCTCCTATAGTACCCAGCGGTCCCCAAGAAGGACATCACCTGCTTCTTGGTCCTGGGGGTGGGCCAGGATGCGATGGCCTCCACTTTCTCAGGCTCGGGCTTCAGTGTTCTCCCGCCTACCCGGTGACCGAGGTACTGGACCTCGCTCATGGCCAGCTGACACTTTCCCGGCTTGATGGTCAAACCTGCCCGGTGGATCCGCCTGAGCACCTGTGCTAGATGCTCTAGGTGGTCCTCCCAGGTGGGACTGAAGACGGCAATGTCATCTAGGTACGCGGCCGCGTACCCTTCAAGTCCCTTGAGCAGGGTGTTGACCATCCGCTGGAAAGTGGCAGGGGCATTCCTCATCCCGAATGGCATCACCGTGGACTCGTACAGTCCAAATGGGGTAATAAAGGCAGAGCGTTCCCTGGCCTTGCGAGTCAGGGGGATCTGCCAATATCCCCCGGCTCAGATCCATGATGGTCAGGTACTGAGCCCCGGCCAACTGATCGAGCAGGTCATCGATGCGTGGCATTGGGTACGCATCGGCGACCGTGACCGCATTGAGCCCCCTGTAGTCCACGCAGAACCGAGTGGTTCGGTCCTTCTTAGGGACGAGGACTACAGGCGAGGCCCAAGCGCTGTTGGATGCCTGGATCACCCCCAGCTTCAGCATCTCGTCAATCTCCTGGCGCATGTGTTGCTGCACCTCCAGGGAGACCCGATATGCTGAACGCCGGATCGGGGGATGATCCCCAGTGTCCACGTGATGGACAGCCAAGTCAGTCCTTCCGGGCTGGTTGGTAAACAACCCCCGGAAGGGGAGGAGGGTGGCCCACAGCTGGGACCGTTGGTCTTCCAAGAGCTGGTGGCCAACCTCCACATCCTCAATGGATCCGCCTGCCCTAACCTGGGCTAGCATATCCAAGAGGGTTTCCGCTTCTCCCTCCTCGGGCAGGTTGCACACGGGGAGTGCGCATGCCTCCCGCTCATGATGTGCCTTCATCATGTTCACATGGAAGGGCTTCCGCCTTCCACGGGCAGGGTCCAGGGTGACCAGGTACGTTACAGGGTTGAGCTGCTGGTACACGAGGTATGGGCCTTCCCAGGCTGCCTGAAGCTTGTCCTGTGGTACGGGGGACCAGTACCCACACCTTTTGACCCACTTGGTAGGTCCTCTCACAAGCGTTCTGGTCGTACCAACGCTTCTGATCGGCCTGGGCTTGAGCCATATTGTCGTGTACCAGTTGCGTCAAGGCCTGCATTTTGTCCCGGAAGCGCATGACATACTCGATAACCGACACTCCAGGGGTGGCCAAATCCCCTTCCCAAGCCTCTTTCACCAGAGCCAGGGGGCCCCCGCACACGTCGCCCGTACAGGAGCTCAAACGGTGAGAATCCTGTTGAGGCCTGTGGAACCTCCCGGTAAGCAAATAACAGGTGTGGGAGATACCGCTCCCAGTCACGCCCATGGGAGTCGACCAACATCTTAAGCATCTGCTTTAAGGTGCCATTGAACCGCTCGCACAGGCCATTAGTCTGTGGATGGTACGGGCTGGCCACCAGATGTCGCACCTGGACTTGCTTACAGAGGGCCTCCATCAGCTGGGACATGAATTGGGTCCCCCGGTCAGTGAGCATTTCCTGGGGAAAACCCACTCGGGAGAAAATCTCCAGCAATGCGGTGGCCACCTTGTCAGCCCGAATGGACGACAAGGCCACTGCTTCTGGGTACCGGGTGGCATAGTCCACTACCGTCAGTAGGAAGCGTTTCCCGGAGCTGCTGGGGATGGCCAGCGGGCCGACCAGATCCACAGCCACCCTCCTGAAAGGCTCATCGACGATTGGCAGAGATACTAGGGGGGCTTTGGGGCGTGGCCCCGCCTTCCCCACTCTCTGACAGGTTTCACACGAACGGCAGTAGGCAGCCACATCGGCCCCCATTTTTGGCCAGTAGAAATGCTGGTTTAACCTGGCCTTGGTCTTAGCGATCCCTAGGTGTCCGGCCATCGGAATCTCATGTGCGATCCGCAACAACTCCGTCCGGAACGGATAGGGTACCACCAACTGTCGGTCCCTGGGCCACGCCTCCGGTGAACCCTGCTGGACCGTGGCCCGGTACAGCCGTCCTTGGTCCCAGACCACTCGCTCCGGGTCCGAGTCCGAGGGAGGCTGTGCCGCCTGCTCCTTAAGAGCTTTCAGGCTGTCGTCAGCTTCTAACGCTGCCTGAAACCCCTGACTAGATGTGGCCAGAATCGACGAGACTGTCACATCTTCAGTCAGTACCCCGGGACCTGTGTCCTGGCCTCCACCTGACTCGGCTGCCACTTGGTCAGAAGGGGAAGAGCTATCGGACCTCCGGGAGGCCCCTTGGCTTCCAGCACTCCCACTGCGGGTGACAGCGGCCACAGCCGCTGCGACCGTGGGTCGTGCCTGCTCCTCCTCCGTTCCTGACCAAGTCGCCGGTTCAGGCAGACCTACCTGGCTTCCTGACACCCCGGTTGTGGGGGAACCATGCACCGAGATCTTACCTGGGAGCACTTCCGCTCCTGGACCGGCCCCAATCTCACCTGCCTGTTCCCCTCCTGCAGCAACAGAACCCCGCTGTGAAATCTCTGGGGACCCCACATTTGCTGTGGTAGCCCCCACCCCACACACTGGTCCTCCCCCTGCAGCACCCTGCTCTCTGCTTATCCCTGCAGAGGGCAACAGATCCCAGCTCACAGGCTGGTTACTTGTAGAGGCATTGTCACACCTTTCTCTGACCCCCTCCCCTCCTGTCACAGCTGCAGCTGCGTGTGTGTCTATGGTGTCTGTGCAAGCAGAAATATCAGAGTTCACTCCCTCCTCCCTTACATCATTCATAGATAACACATTAACATTGTCCGGAGGCATGTCAGTACTGGCTGAAGGTTCAGCCCTTGGTTGGGGCCCAAACTGGGAGGTTATCTGCCCCAAATCTGTCCCAAGTAGCACGTTTGCAGGGATCCGATCAGTTACCACCCACCTCCCTCACCCCCCGCCCTGCGCCCCAGTCCACATAAATGTCAGCAACAGGCAGCGCCGGGTCAGTGCCTCCAATCCCGGAGACAGCGAGGGTTTTTCCAGGGATCAAGTCTTGGGGGGACACCATCTCAGGCCGCACCAGAGTCACCTCCGAGGCGCTGTCTCGCAGTCCTATGGTCACAGACCGGCCGACGGTGACAGGTTGGAAGCTGTCCAGGGACCTACCACCACCCCCACCCACACAATACACCTTGGGCGGCCCTTGGGACGGGGACGGAGCCGGGGCCTTGGGACGCTGAGGGCACATGGCCTTGAAGTGTCCAGGTAGGTTGCACTGGTGGCACCGTCTTGGCTCTGCCACGGGCCTGGAGAGGGGAGTTGAGGGGGACACCCCCTGCAGTCTAGGGGCAGGTGGGGCAGTCGCAGAGTTCATCTTACCCCCTCTCCAGGTGCTGCTGGTGGCCGCTCTCCTGGCCTCAGGAGCCTGATTGTTGGTGTAGTCATCGGCCAGGGCAGCTGTAGCCGTGGACCCCTTTGGCTTCTGGTCTCGGATGAACTGGCGGAGATCCTCAGGGCAGTTCCACAAGAGTTGCTCCGTGATGAACAAGTCCAGGATCTCCGGTCCGGTGGAAAGCTGCAGGCCTTGGGTCCAGTGGTCGGCAGCTCGGGCAAGTGCCCGCCTGTGGTCAGCCCAGGAGTCCTTTGGTCCCTTCTGTAGGCTCCGGAACTTCTTGCGGTAGGACTCCGGGGTGAGGTTGTACTGTTGGATCAGGGCCCGCTTGATGGTGTCGTAGCCCTGATCTGCCTCAGCAGGCAAGTCCCCAAGGATATCCAGGGCCTTACCCCTTAAACGGGGGGTCAGGTATTTGGCCCACTGGTCCTTGTTCAGATGGTGCTGCAAGCAAGTCCGTTCAAAAGCAGTCAAGAAAGAGTCCAAGTCTCCATCCTTCTCCAGCACTGGGAAGTCCTCAACACGGACCTTTGGAAGTTTGGTGTCTTGAAGGTCACGTGTGGCTGATGAGGGCCGGAGCTGAGCTAGCTGCAGCTGGTAGTCACGCTCTGCCTGGCGCTCTTCACGCGCTGCCTGCCGCTCCGCAGCCTCAGCCTCACGCGCTGCTTGCCGCTCTGCCCTGCGCTCTGCCAGGAGTCCCTTGTAGCCCTCCTGGTCTCCAGCCTGGAGAAGGGCCATAGCCATTTGAAGAAGGCTATCCGAGCCTCCCAGGCTCGGTGGAATGGCACGTGGTGATCTGCGGCCCGCTGCGGAGCCTGGTGATTCACTGTCCATTGCAGAGCGGGAGGGCTGGCATCTGGCTCGTTGAGGACCCTTGGGTGAGCTGCTCCTCATCTTGTCCATAATTGCCAGCTTGTGCGCTGTCCTCTGCAGAACGGTTTTCTGGCGTCGAGCTCCTGGAGGACTCGTGGGCAACCTCCTCATTACTGCCCACAGCACCGTCCTCCCTCTCTTCGGCTCCTGCTTTAGCATTGGCCAGTTGCATAGCTCTGCTCCTGGTGCCATCAGCCATTCTTGCAGACTTTTGGTCACTGACACAGAACTGACACCTGATGCCTCCACACACCTTACAGTATCTGCACTCTGACACTCTAGTGTTGAGCTAGTCTGAAGACCCCAGCAGCCACAGCTGCTGCAGGCAGTCTTTAGTGTCTGGGAGTATGGGTCTCACACTCACACACACTATTATCTCGATCCCACCGCTATGCCACCAATATGTCACAAACCACCGGGGGGGTCACTCAGAAATCCCCCGCGCTGGCTACCAGTACGTCACAATCGGGGGGTAACAAGTGGGGGCCACCCCTCCTTTATACCTCCCGACCGACAGACAGAGCACGTGACGCGCTCTCTAGCGCCCCTCTTATAGTCAGGCCAATTATGGAATTGCCCGACAATAAGCAAGGAGGCCGCTATACTACTTATGCCGATTATTGAAGGGTCCCCGGTGAGAGTAAGGTATATATTCCCCCGACCTCCACGGGCGGAATATATAAAATCTCCCCGAATCTCACTGGCCTCCCCACAATAATCCTTGGCACAAACTCGCTGCAACCAACCGCTTCACGGTAACTATTAGCCGAACACACAGACGTGGGATTCAAGATCGAGATAACAGAACAGCCCAAGATTAATTATATAATTTAATCAGCCTAAAACACACTAGAAACTACAATATATACAATAGGGAATCTACAGAATATACATATGTCAGAGTACAGTTACAATCAAAGCATGGGTTACAAACAGGCATACACAGTTCCAGCAGTTACCTTGTTGCGTCTGGCCACAGGGGGGCGCTGTACCCAGGTTTCTAGGATCCTTCCCACAGATGTTTCCTACACGTGCCCCCAGCGAAAAGAACACTGGAAAATGGCCGAAGTAGGGTTATCAACCTGGGCAAATCCAGGTCCCCTCCTACCTTAGTGACCTCAGAGGGAGCACTGCTCCACCCCTGGCTGGAGTTATGGACAATCCACAACATGGAATATGGGCCATAACTTTGCCTGGGAGCGTCGTAGGCGGACGCCAATGCTCTCATTGTGACAGTTATGAATTTAGCTACAGAACGAGGGGACTCATGACCTGTCTGCCAGTTCCCCATTGGCTGATATCACGCCTGGGGCATTTCCCAATGTCCTGCTCCCATAAAAAGGGTGTGCCGGCATCGTCCGCATGCGGAGACACCATTTTTATGGTTGCCATATTTATCGGAAATATGGCTTGCGAGATATGAACCATTTTTTACTGGAGTCGTTCTGTCTGGCTATTTCCATAGCCTTGCTAACTAGCTAGCAGCCCCCACTACAGGGTCACGGCAGGGAGTCATCCTGTGTCCATTGTCCCCACATCATCTCATCTCCATATCACAGGAGATGGCCATGGAGGTGTAACACCTTCACAGATGCTGGACATTGAGAACAAGAAGGGAGGGGGCACTGCCAGGGAGGGATGAGGGATTATGACTGGAGTCATAATTCATCTTCATATCCCGGGATTTGCCTCACAGTTGGTGACTGCAAAGTGATCCTAATATGTCTAAAGTGTCACTAAGGCCAGCTGCAGAATGCTCCACCGTCTCCTTGTGCCCCGCTCGCTGACCGTCTCCCTGTGCCCCGCTCGCTGACCGTCTCCCTGTGCCCCGCTCGCTGACCGTCTCCCTGTGCCCCGCTCGCTGACCGTCTCCCTGTGCCCCGCTCGCTGACCGTCTCCCTGTGCTTCAAGCCCCAATACACTGTGCTGCCGGCCGGGAGCAGAGGTCCGCGGTGACAGCGCAGGAGGAGGGTCCGCGGTGACAGAGCAGGAGGAGGGGTGATCTGCAGTCTGAGCTCGGCACTGCACTATAGATGTCACGCTGTGATCACCACTCCCAGCCGCATGCACTCACCTCAGACCTCCACCCACAGTACAGAGCAGTGAGCAGCAGACGCCCGAGGTGACCACATGCGGGGGAAGGGGGGTGAGCGGAGTGGTAGGGGGGGGGGCCCGGCAAAGTGCGGGGGCGGGGTGACCGGCAGAGTGGGGAGCAACCAGGATCAGTTACATTGCAATCACCGCTGCCTGGCACCAGTACTCACCCCATCCATCCCGGTGGGTGACAGGGGGAAAGTGGAGCATACAGCATAAGCCGTGAGCTCCACAAAGATGGCGCTTATCTCCTCCCTCTGCTGTGGGGGCATCTCCAGGTCACAGCAGGGAGCTCTTCTGTATTAAGTATAGAGTCGGAGTCTGACTATGAGACCCAATGCCCCGGACGCTGCCATAAAGGAGGTGAGTGACGGTCGTTACTCATATCAGATCCAAGATGGCCGCCCCCAGTGCTTCAGAAAAAGTAGATTTAAATAAAAACTAAATAAACAGTGATTTTAATTTTGTATTAAAAAACACTTGATTTCATAATCACTATTATTAATACAAAAATAAAAAAAACGTGGCACCTTCCCTTTAAATGGATTAAAAACACTTGAAGAATTCACATGAAAAACTCTGGAAAAAGTGACTCGGCCGACGCACACACTCTCCAGGCCGACGCACACACTCTCCAGGCCGACGCACACACTCTCCAGGCCGACGCACACACTCTCCAGGCCGACGCACACACTCTCTCCAGGCCGACGCACACACTCTCTCCAGGCCGACGCACACTCTCTCCAGGCCGACGCACACTCTCTCCAGGCCGACGCACACTCTCTCCAGGCCGACGCACACTCTCTCCAGGCCGACGCACACTCTCTGTAATCAACCGAGTCACTTTTTATCAAAAACAGTGTCCTTGAGTGTCCGATGTTGCTGATATGGACGATGACTTTCCTTTCTGCAGGGCATTTGCTCAGTTTGTTTCTTTCTTAGGTTTTCTCTGTTATATGGCGACAGTGTGAACGCGCTCCTACACGCTGTGTGTAATTCCGGCTTCTGCTCCAGATCATTTTTTTTTTATTTTCCTGATTAATTTTGCTCTAATAATTTTACAAAATAAAATGCTTCTCCAAGAGATGGAAGGTTTTAAAGAGCCACAACTAGGAAAATAAACAGCAAACCACGGACAGAGAACAAAGACTTCAACATAGGAAAAACAAAACAGGAAAACAATTAAATCAGCTCCTAAAGAATTGGGCACAAAGTCTGGAGGAAAAGGGCGGAAGATTCCATTATATTACATTATTATAAAAGGCGCCGAGACCCAAAGATAGGCGCCGAGACCCAAAGATAGGCGCCGAGACCCAAAGATAGGCGCCGAGACCCAAAGATAGGCGCCGAGACCCAAAGATAGGCGCCGAGACCCAAAGATAGGCGCCGAGACCCAAAGATAGGCGCCGAGACCCAAAGATAGGCGCCGAGACCCAAAGATAGGCGCCGAGACCCAAAGATAGGCGCCGAGACCCAAAGATAGGCGCCGAGACCCAAAGATAGGCGCCGAGACCCAAAGATAGGCGCCGAGACCCAAAGATAGGCGCCGAGACCCAAAGATAGGCGCCGAGACCCAAAGATAGGCGCCGAGACCCAAAGATAGGCGCCGAGACCCAAAGATAGGCGCCGAGACCCACGAGGAACATACCAAGACCAGAAGAAAGGAACGTGAGGATCGAGCTCTTCCTGATTCCAGTTTCGATCTTCCAGGACGCGCAGAGATTCCTCCTGTTCTCAGAAATCACAGTCGCCGCCTCGTGCTGTGGTCACACGCGAGTGACGGAGACAGATATTTACCGCGGAGCTTTTTTTCGTGTTATGACCCGTAGTTGCTGTATTGTCCTTGATCATGTCAGGGATGAAATATCCGAATATTACACGTCCCCCAGCAAACCTCAGCCTTGTCCATAGTCAGTGCTGAACACCCCCCGACCCGACACTGCTCACAGCTGAGGGTCCGTTACATCGTTACTCTAACATGTGAAGCCCTGACTCTTGGGGGGGACAAAACCGACTCCACGTAACTCTGCTCCATAAAGTCACCTTATATTAATGGCGGACAGCTGAGATTGTAACCTGTGATCTGATCAGAAGCCGCGAATAAGGACCACAGAATCTACCGCTTCTTATAAAGATTATACAAAGCAACAAACCCATCTGCTCCTTATTCAGCCCTTCACCTCGATCAACCGCTCCCAACACAGTATGATGCTCCCCACGGTCCCCACACACAGTATGATGCCCCCACACACAGTATGATGCCCCCACACACAGTATGATGC